>NC_052534.1:96185397-96485589 GCF_016699485.2 Gallus gallus
CTGTGAGCAATGTAACACCTCTCCTATGGCCAGCCAGCTCGGCGGCCCTTGCACAGGAGGATGTATGCTGTGTGCTGGAAGGTGCCGGCTGCTGTTCTGCTGGCCAAAGCTCACCTGCTGTGAAGTATTTCTACGGTGTTCACCCTCCAGGTCTCCTATCTTCAACCGCTCCTACACTGAACTGATTGGAGTGCTGGAGAGGGACTTTTTTAGCTGGATGTGTAGCACGCAGGTAGGTAGGAATGCGCTGCATCCTGCACGGCTTTGTTCTATACACGCAGTCTTGTTTCTCAGTGCTGTTCTCGTTTAAACGGACTTGCTGATCTCAGCACTCCCCCGAAATCAGCAGAAGCCTTTTTCAGTTGAAAGTCGAATCCGTCATTATTTTTACACTTAGCTCTATAGCTATAATTACGGGTAACCAGTTTTCAGCCTGCACAAGAGCGTGGTGCTGGGTGTACTGAAGTGCTGTGCCTCACCTTTAAAACACCCACGCCCTGCTTGCGTGCTGCGCCATCATCCCACGGGCAGCATACGTGCTGGGGAGTGTGTGCACATGCAGCTTTGTGCTTCCCCCTTGCAGTGAATGCTCGCACCGTGTGTGGTGCAGAAAGAAAGACTTTGCTCTTTTTTGCTCAGAAGTTCCCTAGGTCAGGAAGTTTGACTCCTGGTTGCCACTGTAACACGTTTATAACCTGGGAGAAGGTTGTCCTTTCTCAGTGTGCCGGCCCATTTAGTACTGAGCAAAGCCAGTTGGGGACTCACATCTCCCTCTTCTTTGTTCTTTTGTGGCCAGTGGTGACTCCTGCAGCTCCTGGGAGGTGCGGAAGCCCACGCGTTGCCTCCCACCTCCTGCGTCCTGTGAGTGTTCCCCAACAGCTGGGCTGTGCTGCGGCTGTTGGCTCTGTTTGCTCTGCTCCTTCCTGCTGTGTAAGGGTTATTTATGGATTACACGTGATGGGGGCACTGCTCCCACTCACTGCCTTGAGCGACACCCTTCAGTCTCTTTGAGTCTGTGTTTTAAAGAAGTGGAATTAGGGTTTTGTACCTGTTTTTTTAGCTTCTACTGAAGGAAATGTGTAACAGAACTGTTTTTAAATCATTAAAACGTGTGAATTTCCAGATTTCCTATTAATATCTGCTCCAGGGCTATGTAAAAAAGCCTGGATTATGTTATCTATTTAGGCCAGTGGAAGACTTTGGGGCTCACTGCTTTACTTCCCTTCAAATGGAGGACTTTTTTGGTCCTGCTGCAGGTTGACCGGTGCTTGTCCGTATGTCATTTTACACACCTCTTCTCCTGTGTTTATGCGTACATCACCGCCATGGCGTGGGGTTTCTGCATGCTGTCTGAAAGCAGGAGTCTCAGGGCTCAGAACCGCCTTCTCCTTGCGTGGCTTCCAGAAGCAGCACGAATGGTGCAAATAAAGAAAAGATAAGAACGTGACTCAAGTATGGCTGCGTTAGGCCTGCTTCTTCCCACTGCTGTGTGCTGTGGGTGGGACCTGCAGGTCTCAGCTGGGAAGGATACGGCCGGGAAGATGACAGCACACTAACTCCTTGTTTACACTTTCATGCGTCTCTGCCGTTCCTTTCCCTCTGGCCGGTTCCCAGATTGCAGCCGCGTTTATTTCTAGCAGAGCTGTGTTTCTAAATGGCAGGTTCTGGTTTCCACTACATCAGTGCCATGGGAATGGGGTTGGCACGTAAGGGAAGTGGAATGGGAGAAAAGAGGAGAGGGTGTACTGAGGCCAACTTTGTCACAGCTGCTCACAGCAAGGTGACCCACTCCCACGATCAGAGCCTCTGGAGCTAGCTGGGAGCGAGGCCTCGGGGCATCACAGCTGGGTGCTCACACTCTGGCACGCAGCTCAGCCTTAGGCTGCAGCTCGGGCTTCTGCTCCAGTGGTGGAGGCTGTGCTGAGAGCACAGGAGGTGGCGCTTGGTGGCCTCTCGTCATCGCTGTGCAGGCTCCTGCAGGGCAGCAGGTGACACGTGGGGCTGCTGGGTGCATCTTCCACCGCTCTGTGACTTCCATCTGCGAGCCCATATGGCTGCTGCCTTCCAATCACAGCTGGCAAGGCAGCTTGAGGCAGGCAGGTTGTGGCCACGAAAAGGCAAACTCACACTCGCAGGAACAGCAAATGATGACTCAGAAAATAGCAGCGCATGGGCTGAGGAGGCTGCAAGACGGCTGAGGAGGATGCTCTGACACCTCAGCCGCACTCACAGCCATCGCAGCGCGCTCCGTGGGATCGCTCCTCTGCAGGGTGTGTTGGCACTGAGGCAGTGTCTTTCATGATCAGTTTCTTCCTCCAGCAAACGCGGCCTCCCTCGGGTTCTGCCTCAGTCCTGGAGCGTGGGAGAAGGAAATTGGGTAATGCTCACTTCCTGATGGGTGCAGATGGCCACGAGCACATCTCATGCATGCAGACAGCCGGAGCGTGCCCTTTCCTGGAAGAGCTTTTTTATAGATGAGAAGAATACTTCAGATTTTATTTTCTGCCCTGTGATCTCTCTCGGGTTCACAGCAGCTCTCTGTTTGGGAGCACAGACCCTGAGAGACCCCCAGCCTTCCTTCTCCCACCCTCCCCGGAGCGGGGACTGTCGCAGCTCACCGCACTGCCGTCCCTCCTGCAGTTCCTCCTCTCGTGGCAGCGCTGAGGTTTGCTGTGGATGAGACCTGCCGCCCTCTAATCCTGGGAGCAGAAGCGTGCTCGTCCCTTCACTGTCCTACCAGCTTCTTTCATGGAGAAGCTTACGGGTTTGCTGCACTGCGAGAGAAATTTCCTGCAGCCTAATAGGAACGCACTCAGTTTAGAAATGTTTTTGTCTTCTAAAATTACTCAAGTTCTGCAAAATTGTTGAAGTATAGACCTTATTTTAGGAGAGACTGAAATGGGCTGTAAGGATAGACCCGGCCTGGTTAGTGACTGCAGCCCCAGCGAGAGGTCCTGGCTGTAGGAAGGAAATCCGCGTTACATGAAAGCTGGGCAGGGCACAGAGCCCCGAGGCTGCCTGCAGAGCTGCAGTCAGGAGGCCTCCAGTGTTTTCCCTGCACACATCTGTACTGCTTGCCACATTGAGAGCTGCCAAAAAGCTAACACAAGTGACAGGAGATCCAATGGATGTGCTGCGGGGCCACGAGCTGTGCTCCCACTGTGGCTCAGCAGCCGTGGGTCTAAACCTATTTCTGCTCTGTATGGGAACTGCTGAATCACGGCCTGAACCTCTGATTGATCACCTGAGGCGAGCACTGAGTCAGCCAGGGGAGCACAGCTGAAGGCAATTCCCCTGTGTGACCAGAAGGGGTGGAGCCTGGCTGCACCTCTCCTAGACCCCATTTAAGGGCTGACTGCCCCTGGGGAAGGGTTTCTCTCTGGAGATCACTCCTTTGTGGAGCTTTTCACGGTGAGCCTAAATCTTCAAATACAGGTGAGCATTCCTTCTCCATTAGTTCCTTTGCTGTCTCACTACAACACACTTTCCAACTGTGCTTTGTTGACTGTACACTGCTCCCCACAAAAAGCGCTTGCATTCAAAACGGGACTATTTTCCAGGAGGCTCTGCTTCAAAACCACTGTTGTTGCCTTTATTGAAAGGTATATAGAATACAGATCCAGATATTTCTCTTTCACAAAGATTGGTAATGATGAAGATGTCATAATACAGCATCTTAAGATGTGTCCCTGCTGTTTCCTCTTGCGCTCACATACGCTATATTTCATCTGATATCTTGAATGCTTCAGCTAAAGGCAGAAATTAGGTATTTTTCTACTTCTGATAAGAAATAGCTGCTCATAATACATAAAGATGCGGGTAAAACAAAGGCAGAAACCTTACAACACCAGGCTTCCCTGTTAGGGGCCCAGAAAATGTGATTTTCTCCAGAGATCCAGCCCTTCTGTTTCCCTTTGGACCACCTAGGGATACAACGCAGTGATTTTTCTGTCAGGGAGCAGAAATGCTTCGAAGCCTCCTGCAGTTCACAGCACACTCCCAAAGTCGGATCTAAATGGAATGATTTTGCTGCGTTTCATTCCTGCCAGGACAAAGCAAAGGTGGTCTTCCCTCAAAGCACCACATCTCAACAAAGCTGTAGTAAATCTAGTAAAAACACCATTTCAAAAGGAGCTTTCAGATACTGATTCACCAGGCGTGATTTTTCTGGTCTTGCTCCTTGCACACCTCCTCACCATCCCAGGCACTGCGTTATCCTGCTGGCAGTTCTGCTGTTCCAGCCATGCCCCGCGTGGAGCTCAGCAGCCGTACTCCCGCTCGATGCTGGCCATCAGCTCCTCCTCTGAGCCGTGGTACAAGATGGCTGGGCACCCCACCGGCTGCTTACTGCCCTGTGATAGGCACCTGCAGGTGGAGGGAGGAGGTTATTGAATCATGGAATGGCCTGAGTTGAAAAGGACCACAATGATAATTGAGTTTCAACCCCCTGCTATGTGCAGGGTCGCCAACCACCAGACCGGGCTGCCCAGAGCCACATCCAGCCTGGCCTTGAATGCCTCCAGGGATGGGGCATCCACAACCTCCTTGGGCAACCTGTTCCAGTGTGTCACCACCCTCTGTGTGAAAACCTTCCTCCTAATATCTAACCTAAATCTCCCCTGTCTCAGTATAAAACCATTCCTCCCTATTGCTGCTGGGAAAAGAGCCACGCTCCCTCACTGCTAACTTCATCATCGGGTGAATGGGAAAATGGCAGTGCTCGTGGCTTGCTGAGATGCTGCTATTCTAACACATCAGATTTCCACACCCCATGGGCACAGCGCTGGCTGACATTTGCTAGCACTTGGCACCTATTCTAGTCGGTGAGATTGTCACAGTGAAATCTATACAGTACTCAAGCTCCTGTGCTCCGTAATCCTCAGTAAGCTACAGCCACGGCCCAGCCAACACACTGCATACCCTGTAACACCAGCTGCTAGTTCCAAGGTTTCGTCCAGAAAGGTGTTTTTGTTATTATCTGACCACCATGTGCATGCCCTGTGGCCTTTGCCCTTTTCAAGAGAGCTGGGCGTTGCCATTAAGAATGACCATTTTGGTTATTTTTGTGCTTCTGCTTTTGAGAGACGTAAGATAAAAAAAGTAATCCGATAGTGTGGGACAAAGAAAGTCATTACCTTGCAAATAAGTAAACAAGCTTGGTAGCTGCTTGTGCCAGGTGTAAACAGCCACGAGGCGCCTGGTTGGTACGTGTGACCAAGGGGATATGGAGCAGTATAAAAGGTTGTAAGCACATACAATAAAGGTCTTCGTTTTGCACCAGCAACGGAGTCCGTGACTCGCCTGCCACACTATAGAACACCAGGCCCCAAAAAGCGAGGTACTGATGGAGAATGTGTGCAAGTTCTTCCATGGGAACCTCTGCAGCACTACAGGGCTTGGCTGGGTTTCCTTTGGATTCAAACCAAAGCGTGAGCGCAACTCCCTCCAACTGCTCCTATGGTTTAGTTATTTTTTTGTCTCACACGAGTGATGTCTGATGTACCGTCAGTAGGGGACCGGCCCAGGTTTTATTGGCACTGTGGATATCACATCCAACAGCACATCTCTGGCTCTGCCATTATTTAGCAACCACTGACTCGCCGCTTCTCTAAGGATGAAACCCAGCACAGCTGGAACGAACTTGGTCAGTAGCATCCCCACATCTTGCCTGTGTGCTGACCTCCAGGCAGGAGAGAAAGTCTCCAGGTAAAATGCAGGCTCACTGACACAGAGGGGCTTTCAAAGAGACAGAAGCAACCCACTACCATGCAAAAGGAAAGCAAGCTGCTGCTTGGGTCCTTTCTGTTGTTGTGTCAGTTATGCTTCACTTCATGTGGAAAAAAATGAAATAAATCCAAATCAGAGAGGTCCCACCTGCACAAAAGGAGAAACCCCTCCAGCCTGAGGCCTGCAGCTGTGCATGCTGCATCACTGGGGCTTTTTGGGGCCAGGCTGGATAGGGCCCTGCACTGAGGTGGCTTTGAGCAGGAGGTCGATCCAAGGCCTCCAAGGCCTCCAGCCTGAGCCTTCATCTCAAGGGCAGGGAATTAAGCCGGGGCTGAGAAATGTGAGCAATGTGGGGACAGGGCCTCCCTGGTGCTGCGTGGCTGCCGGGCCTTGGGCCTGCAGCATCACGGTGCTGCCCATTGAGTCCTGCTGAGAGCTGCTGGATTTGGTGACTTAAAAACTGGAGGTTGGGATGTTGGGGGAGAATTGTTCAAACCCAGCAGATCTCTGGGAGCTAGAGGCCTGAGGAGCAATGCTGGGAGGACAGCACGAGAAACACAAGCCATCGAGATCACTGCAGAGACTTCTGAGTAAAATACTGAAGAGTTACTAACAGCTTGGAGGGAGTTTAGAAAGCAGCAATAAGAGTGACCGGAGAGGCTAAAGCAATTTAGGAAAGGAGAAAGCAACGAATGTGCTCCGTTTCAGCCACCAGCCTCTCTGTGTTTAAAGATGGTTAAGGGAAGAGGGCATATTTTTCATGGGAAGACAGTGAGTTTTGCAATGAGGAGAAGGAAACACAAAGGGCAAGATTAGCCCAGAAGTGAGCTGTGGGGCCTGCTGACAGTGTCCCTCACGGGTGGTGACCTCCTAGGTAGGAACCCCGGGCTCACAGAACGGTGATGGGAGGGACCTCTGGCGGTCATCTGGCCAAGTTAAGCAAGAGTCAGCCCCAGTTAAGAGCCTGAAAATCACAGGATATCTCCAGTGAGAAGGGATCCACAAGGATCCACAAGTCCAACCCCTGCCTTCACACAGGAGCACCCAAAATCCAAACCCTGTGTCTGAGAGCGGTGCCCAAACATTCCTTGGTCTCCGGCACTCGGGGCCGTGCCCACCGCCCTCAGGGGCAGAGCCTGTCCCTAACCCCACCTCAATGAGTCCAATCAGAGTGAGGTGGGATGAATCTAGGCCGCTGTTTTTTATCTTTCTGCTGAGGATGGGAAAGTACAGGATTAATCATTAAAGTGCCTTCTGCAAGACCTAGCAGCCGAAAAATGGGTCAAAGCCACGCTTGGATAACACTGCGCATGACACGGGGCTTGAGAGCAATTATAAGATTGTTGTGACATCCCTGAGCCATGTCATTCAATTGGTGGACTGCTGTGAGATAGAGGCTGGGGGAAATGGTTTTCCATGCTGTGGTTCTGTGAAGTCTCCTTACTTCTTTCTTTTCGTCCCTGCTTTTTTTCTCCCCGATTTTCAGATTAACACATCGAGGGGCTGCGTGACAGCCCAGCATTGAAAGGAGTGCCTCCTTAGTGCAAGGAAATGGTTTTCCAAGCCTTTTAGTTTCATCTTGGTTTCTCTATCACGTGCATGAAGCTGTTCCCAGTGCTGCTGGCAGACCTGGGGACGCAGTCAGCATCGCTGTTGGTGGAAGTAAGAGTTCAGGTTTTGTTTGTTGCATGCCCAGAGCAGCAGGTTCCCACCTCTCTCCCCCACTACCTGAGGATCTGCGTCTCTAACTGCTGCAGCATGGGAGCCCCTCATGGGTTCTTAGGGTTCCCAGGGAGGAACAACGTGTGATCTGTTCTACCCATGCTGCACAGCCCATGGAAGGCCCAGGTGGCCACGACAGCAACAAAAAACACAGCAGGGGAAAGGGAGGCAGGGGATACTCACTCATTGCTGATGTTGTTGTTCTCTGGGTCTGAGGGGCGTCGTGGAGACGAGGCCTTGAAAAGAATAAATGTCACATGTTTCAGTTACGACAATACAGAGCTGTCTTTGTGTCTCATCGGCCACGCCTGCACCCCAAACCACCTCTGGGGAGGTGGTACGTGGGCCAGAGCACCTCCTAGTAATGAAAATACCTGCTAATGAAAATACCTGCTAATGAAGGAAGTGACAAAGAGAACCCCCTGCAGGCAGGCTGGGTGCTGCAGGAAGAACCGAACTTCCACCTTCCTCCTCTTTATTGTGCTGCCCCGTAGAAAGGGGAGAGGGAGAACGGCTGTGGCTTGGGACAGACCCACACTCGGTCGGCCTGGTGACTGCTTTCCCTAAGCTGAAGCTGGTGATTCACACGAGCTATCCTGCAGCTCCCAACAGCACCAACAGAGGTTAAACAGGCATGGTGCAGAGCCAGTGTAAGGGCCCAGCCCCCAGAAAGCAGGAACAAAGCAGCTCCTTTCCGTGCCCAGAAGGATGCTCGGCCCCGCAGCTCTGTCTCAGCAGTCCCCACCCTGAGAACCCATTCTCAGCCCTTCTGGGCAAAGGATGGGCTTGGAAGACGGGCGGCTGCCTCTTTTTCCCTTTGTGGCTGACTCCTCTGCGTTACGAGCTGTACGTGGTGTGTGGGTGGAAGACAGAATCAATTAGTCATCAGGATGGAGCGGCTCTGGTTAGCAAAATTTGCTTCCCTCTGCAAAACCAGCTCCCACCTTCTCGGAGGGATCTGTCAGCAGCAGCACCTATCTCCCAAAGGAGCACTGCCGACACTTCACTCGGAGCTCTGAGATCTGTGGGGATGTGAGAAAATGGCCCCCCGGCCCTTCCTGAGCCTCGAGAGCTGTGCTGGGCCGGGCACAGTGGGGTTGGTGGTGACACTGTGACTCCAGGCACACCCCAAAGCCAAGAGTTATTCGGGGACCACAGGCTGGCCCGAGCCAACACTGTGGCAGGGGCCCTTCCAGCTGTGCCGGTGCAGTGGGCAGCAGCACCCTCCAGCGACACAAGAAATGCCATGGGTGGGTGGGCCATTGAGCGCTGCCAAAACCAACACCTGGCGAACACAGGGCTGGAGCTGCCACGGGCAGGGATCCTATCCTGCTGACGGGGCGGGAGGCAGAACCCCGCAGGGAAAACAGAGGGAAGGCGGGCAGTGCCACGCTCCTCCCGGCTGTGCTGTGCATGCCTGGTGCTTGTTCTGAGGCAGGGATATGCCAGGGATGGGCAGGAAGCGGTGCCAGGGATCTGCTAGGGATGTGCCGGGGACGGTGTCAAGGATGCGCCAGGGTTGTGTCGAGGACGTGGCAGGGATGTGCCAGCAAGTGTGTGGCAGTGGTGTGCCGGGGATGTGCCAGGTCACAGAGGAGCTGTGCTCTGCTGAGAAAACAGCAAAGGAGGGGTGGCTTCGGGAGCACAGCTGCAGCACAGCTGCGTGGGTGTGACCGAAGGGACTGACACTGGCCAAGGGGATGGCGCAGCTCACTGCTGCATTTTGGCTGTCTGTAAAGATGAGGAGCACTGAACAGAGCAGACGGCGCTGGTCCTGCAAGCAGTGAGAGCACCTCTGCCTGCATGAGCCACTGAGCCCTGTGCTGCACGGCCCGGGCACAACCACGGGTGGGATTTTCCTGCGCTGAACAATATTTAACTCTGTTGGCAATATCAGCATCACGGAATCTTTTAGGACGAAAAAGATTCACAAGATGAGGTCCGAGCACCGCCCAAGCGCCGCCGGGTCCATCGCTGCACCACGTCCACACGCCTCTGCAAATACCTGCAGGGACGCATTACTGCAGCGCATTACACCACGCTCCTCACTTCCGTGCATCTGCTGGGAGCAGCGTTTGTCCAACCAACAGCGGGCGGCCCCACGGCTGTGCTCGGACCGGCGGCGCTGCCCGGCTCACAGCCCGGGACTGCCCGTTCCGTGCCCGCCGCCCTCCGCTGCGCAGCCCGTCCCAAACCCCCACCTACCCCTCCCCTGACAGCCCCACGCCACAGAGACTCGGCTGTTATTTTTGGGCAGGGAAATAAAGAAACAAACACATCTCCGCTCTCTCCAGGGGAACGTCCGGAAAACCGGAACGCTTCTGCGACAACAGCGAACCGACCGCGGTGGCAGAGCGGTCGCTGAGCTCTGAGGCGGCGCCGCGCTCCGGCCCCCAGCTCCCCCCGGCCTCGCCGCCCGCCGGGACGCGCTCGGCACTCACCTCCGCCGCAGGCTGGGCGGGGCCGGGCGGGGCCGCCTCCAGCGCCGTGCCCGGCGCCCGCCGCTCCTCCGCGGCTGGGAGCGGACCCGCCGCCGCCTCCGCCTCCGCCTGCGCCGTCCCGCGCGGGGCGCCGCCGCCACGGCCCCGCCGCCGGCTGCTGCCGCTGCCCATGGCCGCCGCGCCCGAGCCGGGGCCGGAGCCGGGGCCGCCGCCAAGGGCCGCCTCGCCGCGGGGCGGCCCCGAGCCGGGCCGGTGGGGAGGGGGGGGGGCCGGGCCCGAGGGTGGTGAGGGGCGAGGGTGTGGGAAAGAGGCGGCGATGGGCGCGCCCGCGCGGGCTGCCTGGACGTGTCCGTAGCCCCGAAGGCCCCGGGGGCAGCCCGGTGCCTTTTTTACAGCAAACCAGTCGATGTTAAAAAACGGCTTGGCCGCTCTCCAGGAGCGAGGGCGGAGGTATGCGGTGAGCACAGGCGGGAGCCCGCAGCGGTGCTGGGGGACGGTGCTGCACCGGGGCAGGTGGGCCCCGTGCCTCAAACACTGCCGGCCTCCGCGGGGCAGCGCTCTTCAAACCCAGCAGTCGTTTCTTCTAATAAATAATGCACACGCGTCTCTATATACAGGTATGTACGTAGGAATAACCCGAATCTGGCCCAACCCTTCGCATTTATTCCTTTAGAAGTTTGAGGGAGATGGAGTTGTTACTGTGTGACCGCTATGAGGGAGGTTGTGGTGAAGAGGCCTCTTCTCCCAGTAACAGCTACAGGACGTCAGGTAATGGCCTTAAGTCGTACCAGGGGAGGTTCAGGTTGGATATTAGGAAACATTTCTTGTCAGAAAGAGTGGCGAGGCACTGGCACAGCTGCCCAGGGAGGTGGTGGAGTCACCGTCCCTGGAGGTGTTCAAGAACTGTGGCACTGAGGGACGCGGTCAGTGGGCACAGTGGGGGTGGGCTGATGGTTGGACTTGATGATCTCGGACATCTTTTCCAACCTTAATGATTCCATGGCTCTGTGATTCTACGTCCCGCTGACACCACAAGCACTGGATTGCCCCATTGTGGCATCTGGCTGTTCTTTACGGCACCTCCGAGACCAATGGCCAAGGTGGAGTCAAGAAACACAATGGCTCGGACAAAATCTCACTGCCCGATCTCATTTTCGGGCTGCTCATTTCCTGAGTATGACGATATAGAGACCGGCTGTCCCAACCCATCTCAGAAAGTGTTGGTGGCAGCGTGAGGGCAAGGCGGGTGGGGGTGATGAGGCATGGCAGCAGCTGCCACGGGACCAGTGTCATCACCTTATTGCTGGAAGGCCAGAGAGCAAGGAACGAGCTCCCTCGCAAGGATAGAAGGAATAACAGGATCCTTTCGCTGTAAGAACCCAAACAGAGCCTGCAGAGTTCTATTTTCTCAGGCTTCTGTTCCCACCAGAACTTTTCCAGGGCAGTTACAGACAGTACATTGAGGAAGCTGATCTTGTGACAATAAACACTGCACCGTGTGTTTAGGTTTGCTTTCTTTCCTGATACTTGCTGCATTTTCTGTGAGTCTTCAATGGAGATGGATGCATTCCTGTGGTATAGGAGCTCTAGAGAGTCGTATCAATGACGAAAAGGATTAAAATTCAAAGTTAATGTATGTATCACATCAGAATGAAGGGAAATCTCTCCCTGTTGCTCGCTGGTGGTTTCTCCTGTGCCATGCCAAGGTGTGAGCCTACAGATTTCGGCACTTCTTTCCTGGATCTGTTTGAAGAATGAACGTCACTGAGAAGGCTGTGTGATCCAAACCAGCTTTCCTGGTTTGGAAAAAGGGAAGGGAAGGAAAGGGAAGGGGAGGAAAAGGGAAAGGGAAGGGGAAGGGGAAGGGAAGGGAAAGGGAAAGGGAAAGGGAAAGGGAAAGGGAAAGGGAAAGGGAAGGAAAGGAAAAACTCTAAGGTATGGTCTTTACAGAGGGAGCAGGGAAGGCTGAATCTTTCCCATGGCAAACTGCCGTGCCGGCATCACCCCTCAGTGAGCAGGTTTAGTTATTAATCTGCCTTTTAGCATTAACTGGTGTGCAGCAGAAGGGCTGTGTGCATTGCTCACATCATAGTGCCTCTATCACACAGCACTACTGCTGTCCTCACTTCCAAAGCCTTTTCCCAGGTGTTGCCTGCACCTGGGTTTTCTGGCCCCAAACATCCTCCAAAACATAATGGTGATGGCTCTTTGGGGGTGGTGTGGGGTCATGTCCTGTGCCTCTGACCCTGTCCCAGTGTGACACGGAAGGAGCTTCAAGGCCAGGCTAGATGTGGCTCTGGGCAGCCTGGTCTGGTGGTTGGCGACCCTACACATAGCAGGGGGGTTGAAACTCGATGATCTTTGAGGTCCTTTTCAACCCAGGCCATTCTATGATTCTATGATTCTATGACTCTATGCCTGAGGGTGGCTTTGCTGCCCCAGGGAAAACAGCCACAAGATGGAGGCCACTGGGCCCCAGAGAGCCACCCTGCACAGGATGGAGCCTGGGATGCTGTGGGGAAACCACGGGTGGAGGAGGGGCTGAGGCTGCCCCTATGAAATTAGTGGAGCTGGGCTTTGGCCCAGTGCTGGAGTCTGACTCATCCAATTTGCAAACGAACTGCTGAGAACACATCTTTAAATCTAAAAGCCTGTTTTTTAAGAGTGTCCTTTCAACACATCTTGGATTTTACTGCACCCTAAGCATTGTCAGCAAAAGGGTTTTTTCTTTCTGCATCCCAGGTGTGAAGGGAAGGGTAGGGGAGCTGAAGAGCTCCACGGAGACACTGTGGGTGTATGAAAGCAACCAGCAGGAGATGAACCTTAGAGGTGAACCTCCCCTTCCCAGCAGAAACCATGTTCTCTTTCCAGTTTTATGAGCTTGTTTCTCTCCTTCAGTGTGGGCAAAGCTGAAGTCTATGGAGACTGGCTGATTGTAGAAAGCCTAACATCCCTGGTGTCAGGCAGGCTATGGGATTTCAGCTAGCAAGGCTCTATGTCCCAGACTTTGGTAGTGCCCGATGTGCTGTAGGGCTGCTGGGTCTGGACCTCAGGTCTCTCAGCTGGGTGACCATATCACCCTCAAGCCCTGCATCCATACTTCAGCTCTGTGTGGATACCTGCTGGAAGAAAAGATTTGGCAATACGTTTATTTATTTAACAGACTTCCTAGAGAGGTGCTCGATGCTCCATGCCTGTCAGTGTTCAAAAGGCTAACGCCCTCTCAATAACATGCTTTAACCTTTGATTAGCCCTGAAATGATCAGGTAGTTGGACTCGGTGGTCTTTGAAGGTACCTTCCAGCTGAACTATTCTACTCTACTCTACTCTACTCTACTCTACTCTACTCTACCCTACCTTACCCTACCCTACTCTACCCTACCCTACCCTGCACTACCTTTTGAGTATGCCCGGTTTCAGACCTTTGGTTACCAACCAGCTGCCTCCCTAGCCATGATTCCCGGGGACAACATGTGCTGCTGTCTCCCCCAGGAGCACCCATGGCACCGATTCACCTGCTGCAGTTACGAGCAAGCCCTGCCTTAGCTGCACCTCATCCTAACACCACTAAAACTCATGTTGACAACTTGTACAGTGGGACGAGCCGCAGCCTTGAACAAAGCTGGGTGCCACCAGACGGCATTGGGTAGGCTGGCAGGTGGTACCAGGCTTGGTTTCCCAAGGCAGAAGCTGTTACGCTTCCTGGACAGCATCTGATTTGTTTCTCCAGTTGCACGGAGGAAAAAATAGCCGAGGTTAATATTTTACCAGCAGGCAATAAAGCTGACCTGGTATTCAGACATCTACATGAGCTGACAGGGCTGTCACCTGGCAGCAGGGCTATGCTGGCTGTCCCTGTGTGCCCCCAACCCGCTGCAGGCTGCAGCCAGGGCAGTGTCCCACACACGAGCTGGTTAGAGGCATGCACTGGAATAATGTCAGTGGCTCCAGTCCTGGAATAACTTGCTGAGAGGCTGTAACGTGATCATGCCTGATCTCTTCGTGGTATGCATGAACTGTTTTGGTGCTAGAAAGCCTCTGTCTGCTAAACAGACTCATGGATTTTGGGGGTTGGTAACAGATGCCAAAGCTGGCCCTGATAGAACAGGGCGGAGGGCCACCACTAAGTGGTGAGGCAGGGCAGGAGCTCCCAGGGCTTTATCTGGGAAGGGCGGTGTGAATGGGACTGCAGGCAACATCAGCTGCGAACAGACCCTCCTTTCATCTATCTCAGCTTTGAAGTGCAAAATGATGTGCTTCTACCTGGGAGGAAGCCTTGGCATTTTTCTAGTTGAAAGAACCTGTACAACTTTTGGTGTTTCGCATTTGAAGAGACTAATGGCAGGGAAGATTTTAGAAGCATTTCCTTTCTAAAAGTCGACCCATACAGCGTGTAGCTAATGTACAATATACCTTTCAGCACGTAGCTAACTACATCAAGCTGTGCTGCTCTGGAACACAGGGCTGAGGTTTTGGAGCACAGGGATTTGCGTTGCACTTACTCTTGTGCTGCTGGGAGGTTACAAAAGGGAAGGAGGAGAGGGAGGACCACTTCCCTGACTTCCCCAAAATATGAGTCAGAGATCCAAAGCTTAGACTGTAAACTGTGATTGCATCTTCTCTGAAAGGCAGATCTGGAAACACAGAACAGCTTGGCTGGGAATAGAGATGGGCAAATCAGCAGTGCTGGCAAGGAACGTTTTTTCTTTTCCAGCTCATGGAGGGACAGAGACTCCAGCAAAATGGATGAACCTCGCCATGGAAACATACAGGCGTTCCAAATGCCCTTGAGGTGCCTTGCCTGGCCTTCAGCCACCTCTTCAAAAAGTGTGAGGTCTCCATAGGCCACAGAATCACAGAATAATAAAATAATTCAGCTTGGATGGGACATCCATAGATCCCTGTCCAACCCTCTAAGCAGGGCCATCTAGCACACAGCTCAGGGCCTCGCACAGTGTTGAGTATCTCCAAGGATGGAGACTCCACATTGTCTCTGGGGAACTTGCTCCAGCACTTAACCATTTGCTTGGTAAAAACCATTTTTTTTCCCATGCACACAGCCAGAGTTTCTCTTGTTCCAGCTTGTGACCGTTGCCTTCTGTCCTGTTGCTGAGCTCCTCTGAGTCATGGATGTTGCAAATACAGCAGGGCATTGATGACAGCCTATATTTGGGCAATCCAATTCTACTCGGGGTTTATTTTACTCAATGAACATGCAACTTGTCTGCACAGGGGGGAGAAAATAGCATCTGCCCCAGCTTCTGACCCGTGAAAACAACTGGACAAAATGATGACATTTGCTTATTTACTTTTCCCACAGGTAAATGAGCTCACAGCTTTCAGTAGGCTACTGAATACCTGGTATTCTTTGCTCAGGATTATTCCAAACACTCATTCGTATGTCCACCAGTTGTTGTTTGTAGTTTATATGGAGCTAGACTAGGACCAAACAGCA
The DNA here is from genome assembly GCF_016699485.2 of Gallus gallus. Lineage (NCBI taxonomy): Eukaryota > Metazoa > Chordata > Aves > Galliformes > Phasianidae > Gallus > Gallus gallus. The sequence goes on from NC_052534.1 coordinate 96,200,743, forward strand.
AGAGGCTAAATTCCCATCAAACATGAGGAAAAGTTCTTCACCCTCAGGGTGGTGAAGCACTGAGCAGGCTGCTCACAGAGGCTGGGGCTCTCCATCCCGTCTGAACTTGCCTGGCCCAGGGCAACCTGCTCTGACTTGGCAGCGGGCCCTGCGGGCAGGTAACTGCGATGAGGCCCATCCCATCCAAATGTTTGGGTTTACCAGGGTGTTGTGTCAGCTGGAGGAACATAAAGCTGTTGGTCCTGCTGGCAAAGACCATCCCAGTGAGAGAAGGAGGAAGAAGAAGAGGCTGGAATGGTCAGAATGCCCACCTGCGGCCCGGAGGTCAAGCCCCGTGCAGGGCCTTCAGCCTGCCCAAGGGGCTCAGATTCTTTGGGGTACAGGCCACCAGGCCGCCCTGCCACCTCCATGGTTTGGGTGTAGCCCTCCAGTTTTGGTGAGGGTCAGAGACCGGAGCTTGTAGAGAGGCAGCCAGGTTGTGTCAGAAAGCCTCTGGGTCATGCACAAGCCCTGGCCAGCCTTATTTACCACACAGATGGATCCTCTGAGGTTACATCTGTTTGCAAGGAAGGCTGAAGTCCACTTCTCTGGGTGACATTGCTGGCTGGGTCCCACACAAGTGACCAGCATCACACCAGGCCAGTGGGATCATGGGCTGTAAATGCTTGTCTGCCCATCATACTGTCATTGATTAACAGATGGAAACAAAGCAGCTTGGCAGAGCAAATCACCCCTTGAGTAGTTGGCCCTGGATGATCTGCTGCTGAGCACACTGAACGTGGTGAACCTGGGGTCGTTGCCCCTGCTTGTATGGAGATGTAAGCATCGAGGGGGTGGTGCACTGGATGGAAACGTCTGTTCTGAAGGCAAAGGAAAGCTGGTGGTAGCTATGGGTGTATGTGTTCAGTCTTAGTGGATTTGACAGCTCTGTCTGTCTGAAGATGGAAAATCTGAGCAGAAGAATTGAGAAAGCAGAGTGCCTTATGGGGGCAGGCCCCGGGGAGCAAAGATGCTCCGCTTAGAGAGCTAATTTGAAACAGAACTATGGGATCTGTGATATTACTTACTCATTTCCTTTATTCTCACATGGTTTTCTTCTGCTGTTACTCTGCTTTTCTACAGGCCTGAGCTGTTCATTACCATCACACCAAGCATGACTGTAAATGACCTTCTGTACCCTTGATTGTAACTTCTGAGTACAGTAAACACCGCCTGGACATCGCCTCTGCAAAAATCTCCCCTTTCTTCCCCTGGGGCTCTTGTCAGCTCCAGGATGACAGGAAGCATCTGCATCAGCTCCCAGCAACACTTCAGTGGTGCTTGCAGACAAATTCGTATTTCCCAAAGATGGGAAGAAGATTCCCAGAAGAAGGAGGTCAACTGCCTCAGGTATTTCTAGAGATTAGTACTCAAATGGCATCCTCCAGCGATCAGAAAGGAAGCACGCTTTAGTCCAAGAGATAAGCAAGGGTAGCCTTTGGAAAAGCAACGTATTGTGGTGGGCTTGGCAAGCTACCTCCAATAACACCATCAGCTCAGCTTGTGCTTTTTGAAACCAAGTATTACGTGTTAGCTGGAACCAGCAACAAAAGATGGTGTGGACCAGAGATAGAAAATGCATCGGCTTTTAGGGCTTTTGGGCTTTTAGCCACCTGAGCCGGGCTCCCGTTGAGTACATGAAGAGCATCCCTTTGTTATTCTTTCTCAGCTGTGTAGTGCTCGGAGACAGTTAGTTAAAGCAGGATGACTTCATGTCACTGAGTCATGAGCAAGTCAAACTTTTGCCTACTGCCTGCTTCTTCTGGGGCATGTCGGGGCTTCTGCAGGAGCATACTTACATAGGAATAATAGGTTGCTTAATAACAGGGATTTTGGTGCTGAGCTTTGTAAAATGTCCCCTACACAGATTGGGTGTTAAAGTTCTGGAGACACTGACACTGTTTATTACAAAACGAAGCTGTAAACACAAGATTTCCCTGTGAAAGCATTGTGTAACTATTAGTTAATTAAGCTCCCCCGCCTCTGTTCAGGTGGATGTGGTTACCTCTGCTCTGCAAAGGACAGAACAGAGCATAGGAGAGGGTTTGTTGGCTGGTGTAAATTGCTCCCATATCCTCAGGAGAACCGGTGCTGAACCTCCCAGTAATGGGGGTGGGTTTTTGAAGTGAGAGTAGATGTATTTAATTAGAAGGTTCTTTCTTTCTTTAAATCCACAGACAGAAGGGCCATGGAAGAGCCCCTTGGACACTCCCCTTGGCGGACAATATGCTGATGCACGTTAGTGACTTGATAGCGAGCTCTTGCTTTGTGGGGGCTGCTGAAGGATGTCCTTGGTGCTTCTGTGCAGTTACGGGCTCACTGAGTCTCTCCACCAGCATGCCACTGTGGGTTTGGCTGCAAGGCTTTCAAAGCCTGAGTGCAGCGAGCAGTGCCCGGGTGGCGTTTCTGATGGCATCCATGATGTGTCTTCTGGTAGAGGAATGAATAGAGCTGCTAACCACTGACCCTTGCAAACCTGCCAGAGGGAAAAAAAACAATAAAGGAAAGTAGGCAGCAGAGCAGGGCCACACTATTTCTAGCAACTGAGAGCTCTGATCAGGAGATGGACAGGTGAGGATTTCATTGCACTGGGAGGCAGGCTGCAGTGTCTTCCAGGCCCGAGCGGTCTGCCTGCTGTGGGCCACCACAGCATACCCAATAGTGTGCTAACTGTTGCTGTTTAATCTCCAGCATCTTGTTTGACGCCTCGGTGTAATAATGATGGAAATAATAAATGGCGTGCTACAAAGCCGTGTGCGTGGACTCGCTTTGTGCTGACGGCGGTGCCTTGCTCCCGGCGCGGCTCGGTGCCAGCCTGCTTCCAGCTGAGTCAGTTGGAGCAGGCAAAGGCCCAGCTCAACAGCTGGCACCATTTCAGGGGCCATTGCGCTGGGTGCAGCAGAGCTCAACGCGCCCTTCTGCTCTGAGGGTCCCCGGGGGGCACTTATCTCAGAGGTGTGGGTCTCAGCCTCCTGGGACGGCAGGTTTACTGGGCCTTGTGCAGAGCTATTGAAACAGCACAGAGACTGCTTGAGGGTGTGACCTGCGCCATCCGCTGCTCCTGAGACCGAGAAGTCCTCAGTCAGGACTGCAGGGTCACACAGGGAGCAGGGCACATTCCTGCAGTGCTTTGCATTCCTCTGCAGGGGGTTACTCACACGTCCTGTAACCCATTAACAATAACCCATCGAGTATTGTGCCAAGGTTACCTCAATTCGATCGGCCACAGGAACGTTGTAATGACTTTGAGAGCGTGTTGCTGATACAGGCGTAGCCTTAAATTGTCCTTTTCAAACATCAGGGGAACAAAGCCCTTACAATTAGGGTGGTGAGGCACTGGCACAGGTTGCCCAGAGAGGTGGTGGATGCCCTTCCCTGGGGACACCTGAGGTGAGGCTGGATGGGGCTCTGAGCACCTGATGGAGCTGTGGGTGTCCCTGTTCATTGCAGGGGAGTTGGACCAGGCGGCCTTTAGGGGTCCCTTCCAACTGAAACGATTCTCTGATTCTATGACTTTTAACACCTATCATCGGGAGGGACATGAGCACTTCTCAGTGCTTTGATTTGTTACCTTTCTTCAGCTTTTTTTGCAGCATCCAGACTTCTATACGAATTTCATACACGAGTTTCATAGCCTTTATTTTAGTCATACTAAAAATGTCATGCACTGCGCTACAAACACAGGCTGGTACTGAGAGGCATCCCACTGAGATTTCTATTGTGCTCCCAGCAAGCAGAATAAAGGGCTCTTCCCAGCACAGTGAGTAACCACAGCAGCCAAGGTCTGCTGGGGCAAGAAGGATAAGGTTTCTTCTTCCTTTTCTTTTTCTTAGGTTCTTTTAAAGTTTGCTCCACTTCCAGAAGAACTTCCCACAAGGAGGTTATTTAAGTTTCGAATGAGACTTTTCTCGAGAGGGCTGTGAGTGGGAGACCCTCCGCCCTTCCCTTGGTGAACAAAACAGAGCTGCTGAAATGCTGAACTGTGAGCAGGGAGCTTTCCTGGATCAGAAAGCTGAGATCACATGCTGAGATTTATGAGTACCTCTCAAATAGTGAGCACGAAACACGTTACCTTTAGGAGTCAGGAATTGATGCCATGGGTCTGTTTGCATTGCTCCTGCGGGGTCTCCTGCTTGGACATCTCCAGAAACCACCCGGACGTGGTGCTAAGCAGCTCTGAGTGTCCCTGCTGGAGCACCAGGAAAAACAGTATTTATTACTCAGATGGGTACCCAGGCTGGATGCAGCCTGGCACAGGAATTACAGCAGCAGGGATGGCTTCTGCCGGGGGCTTTGGCTGCAGCCACTTAGTTTTAAGGCTGAGGAAGGCTGTGCCTCCCCCAGCTGCTCACAGCCTCTCAGTGCTGCGGCTGCAGGGTGATGTCCCTGGGGGTGATGTGGCCCATCCTTCTTGAAGGCCGTGAGTAGGCAATGGCTAGGTCATGTGGTTCTTGTTCAGATAAAGACATGTCCATGAAACTGGAGGAGGCTCCAGCATTTGAAGGGGTGTGATGTCCTCTGAACAGAATCACAGAGTCATTCGAGTGGAAAAGACCACTCAGATCATCTCGTCCAACCACTACCCCATCCCCACCGTGCCCACTGACCGCGTCCCTCAGTGCCACATCTCCATGGCACTTGAGCACCTCCAGGGATGGTGACTCCACCACCTCCCTGGGCAGCCTGTGCCACTGCCTCACCACTCTTTCTGACAAGAAATGTTTCCTAATATCCAGCCCGAATAGAATCATGGAATCATTAAGGTTGGAAATGAACGCTAAGATTATCTAGTCCAACTCCGTGAGGTCCTTCTGTGTTTATGGCATCCCAGGTACCGCAGTGCAGGGAGAAAAGGACAGGGCCAGGACTCCTTGATGGAGCTTTCTTCGCCACACCACGGGGTTATTTTCTCCGGCGCTGGGAGTTACCAGCGGGGAATTCACCCCCGGGTTGCTCATTTGCTTTCCCCGCTCGGAGCCGTTCGGAGGCCGCGGGCTCCCTCTCCCGTCCCCGCCGGGTTACGTCCGGAGTGGGGGGGATGGATCGCGGTCACAGCGCCGGGCTGTGCCTTGCAGTACGGGGTCTCCTGGCTGTTCTGCGGACACAGCAGGCTGCATTTCTGGGGCCGGAAGCCGGTGCTGCAGCAGCAATTGTTGAGGCGCACCAGAGCTGTGCCGTGCCGTGCCGCAGCCCTGCTTAACGTGAGCAACCTTTGCTGCTCAGGAAGGAGGAAGCTGGAGTTGCCTTCCGGCACACGCAGCTTCGTGTGAGTAAATGCAGAGGAATGTAACCCAAAGGAGTGCTCAATATTCGTTTACAGTGATTGATGGGCTCTGTGAGCGGGGACGGCCAGTAGTTTTCCACCTGTGCCAAGAGGGAGCTGAGATGCACACTTGCTCTCTCTGTATATCTCCTACGTGTCGCTTCTGCTTAAAAAGCTGACAGCAGAAGCGATATGGAGCAGTGATGTCCTTTAAGTGCCCGGTCTTGCTGAGCTCTGGCCCTGTACCACTGGCTTCTGGGAAGAGCAGCTGGCCCACAGTGATAGCACAGCAGCTGCACACGGAGCCCAGGGCCTGGGACACGGCCTGGCCCCACAGTCAGTCTGGGCTGCTGCTCTGGGGCTGCCGGGCAAATGCCTGGGGTGTTCCATAGCTTTTTACCCCCGGTAAGTCTGCAGATGACACCAAGTTGGGAGGAAGTGTTGATCTGCCAGGGGGTAGGAAGGCCCTACAGAGGGATCTGGACAGGCTGGATCGCTGGGCTGAGGTCAATGGGACGAAGTCCAACAAGACCAAGTGCCGGGTCCTGCACTTTGGCCACAACAACCCCAGGCAGCGCTGCAGGCTTGGGGCAGAGTGGCTGGAAAGCTGCACGGAGATAAAGGACTCCCTTCCCCCCAGCCCCGGATGGGGCAAACGCGGCGGCTCCGGCCACGGCCGGCGGGAGGGGCGGGCCGCGGTGGCGCGGGGCAGACCCAGGGGCGGGGCCTCCTCGGTTTCCCGCTTTTTTGCTCCCCGAGAACCGGGCGGCTCCTTCCTCCCGCCTTCGCCGCTACAATGGGAGGCGGGGTCCGACCGGCATTGCAGCCAATAGGCGTCGGGGGGCGGGCGGCCGCGGGCTCGGCGTGCGTTGTGATTGGCGGCCGAGTGTTCTGGCGCCAAGTTCGAAGGGAATATAAAGAAGCGCGCGGCCGACTCGCGCCTACTCTTTTCCCGCGCCGCCGCCATGCTGTCTACTCGCGTCCCGCTCGCCGCCCGCCAGGAGCAGCCCCGGCTGTCCCCCCTGAAGAACCTAGCGCTGAGCGACAAGGAGAACACGGTGAGCGCCCTCCCTTTCTCCCCTCCTCCTGCCGCTCGCCCGCTATGACGGCGATCTCACCGCTCCCGCGCTTTTCTCCTCATAGCCGCCCGCTCTCAGCAGCAGCCGCGTCCTGGCTAGCAAGACAGCGCGCAAGATCTTCCAGGAGAGCGAAGGGACGCCGGTGAGTGCTTGCGGCCACCCCGCGCTGCCCCCGCTCCCTCGCAGCCTCCTCCCGGCCCGGCTCCCCGCGGCGCGGTGCCGTCCCGAGCCGCTCTGTGTCCCCCGCAGGTGGCGCGGGGCGCGGAGGAGGAACCGCTGCTGCGAGAGAACCCCCGGAGGTTCGTCATTTTCCCCATCCAGTACCATGACATCTGGCAGATGTACAAGAAGGCCGAGGCCTCCTTCTGGACGGCGGAGGAGGTGAGGGGTCCCCCGGTGCTGGTGCACTTCCACCGGCTCCCCCACAGCGCGCTGTGGCGTCGCTCCCCTCGGCTGTGCCTCAGTGCAGGGCAGCCCTGGGGTCCTGGCACACGTCTCAGCGGCCCTTACTCGTGTGTAGGTGGATCTGTCTAAAGATCTGCAGCACTGGGAGTCTCTGAAGCCCGAGGAGAAGTACTTCATCTCTCACGTCCTTGCCTTCTTTGCTGCCAGTGATGGCATCGTGAATGAGAACTTGGTGAGTGTGTGGAAAGAGCCTAATGGGAGCATCACTGCCCTTAGTAATGCGTTCAGCTTGCTTGGAGAGCTGGTGGATGCCCCATCCCCGGGGACACCTGAGGTCGGGCTGGATTGGGGCTCTGAGCACCTGGTGGAGCTGTGGGTGTCCCTGCTTGTTGCAGGGAGTTGGACCAGGTGGCCTTTAAGGGTCCTCTCCAATGTAAATGATTCCATAGGTCTGTGACTGGCAGCTACGAGGGGCTACTACTGCTCTTCATATTGCTGCTTGAAGCCCGTGCATCTGGAGTTGATGCCAAGAGTTCTCTGGGCTGAGCAGTAGTAGTTGCAGGCAGCGTGAATGCCTCTGACCTGCAGCTCGGTTATAAACGTGTTCACAAATGCTCCTTTGTTTCCTCTAGGTGGAGCGCTTCAGTCAAGAAGTGCAAGTCACGGAAGCGCGATGTTTCTATGGCTTCCAGATTGCCATGGAAAACATACATTCAGAAATGTACAGTCTTCTCATTGACACATACATTAAGGATTCTAAAGAGAGGTTGGTATTGCCTTGTAATGAGAGGTTTGAAGCTCTTGATTGTTGAGATGTGTTGCCTGTCAGTTACTGTGAAGTGAAAGCTGGTTTTTGGGTTTAAACAAGACTTACATAAAATACTGCTAAAAGTCCTGCTTAGGAGCAGCTTCAGTCAAATATATCTGGTCTTAAGCGTGTGAGATCTCACTTGAGTGAAACTGTAACCACTTAACACTGAAACCAAGGGATAAAAGGCAAATAAGAGTGTATATAAAACTACCATAAGTCCTCGTGGTGGATCCACTGAACCCAGCAGGTGGCTTTGTAGGATTGTTTCTGAGACAGTCTTAGCACTATAGTCACTGAAGACTGCAAGGTGGTTGGTCTGTAGTTTGGAAAGCCTTCTTCAAGTATCATACTTTGTGAAACAATATTCTCCTAGATACTGCCATAGGGATTCATGTGAACTGGTGTTGGCCTGACAGGGAAAGTGATGTAAACAAAGTAGATGGACATAAACGGGACTCAGGTGGTACAAAATAAAATGGAAAGATGCTGAAATATTGGGGTGAGGCTGCAGACTGCTTGTAAGAGAACAAGGCCATCTATGGCTATGAACACTGCATGGGTACTGAGGTCTCATACTGACGAGTTCTGTGCTTTTCAGGGAATTCCTTTTTAATGCTATTGAAACATTACCATGTGTTAAGAAGAAGGCTGACTGGGCCATACGCTGGATTGGGGACAAGAAAGCAACATATGGTGAGCATATCTATGAGGTTCTATGTCTATAGAAGCAAAGTGAAATTCCTTCCCTAGCAGAATGGAGGAACCACTATTTCTGTAGACTTCACAGTTCCCAGGGATTATTTTTGTCACAAGATGGATGAATAAATGCTCTTTAGCATAATGATGGAGATAAAGAAGATCTTAGTCTTGCAAATGGGCATGAACATTTGTGAAACTGGTGGTGCTCTGAATGATAACTTATGTGGCAATCGCCATTCATTTGGCTGCTTGAGCAAACTGCTAACGTGACCGGAATGGTGCTGGCCATTCTCCACCAGGGGACTCTTAACAGTTGTAGGCTGTGGCTCCTCTGCCCTGCTGATTCTTGATGCCTCGCTTCAAAAGTGAGATCACGGTGGCCATTATTTTATTAGTAATAAATCATCCTTTGTGGCCAGTGTCTCTCTTAATGGAGGCATGAACAGATAGTGACTTCAATTTGCTGCTAAAATGGCTACACTGTGCAGCCTTTAGAAAAAGGTGATACTGATGGTTAACCTAGGAGAAGGATTCTTTGCTTCAGCTACTGTTTTTTACTATTTCTGATGTTTTATAGCTTTACGTAGTAACCAGAAACCTTTACTATAATAGTTTTCAGGGTAAGCTGTAACATACTTCAGTAGAAGCTTCTTCATTCCTCTTTGGAGGACTTCTTGCTGCTCTTCTCACAACTTCTGAGTATTAATCCTGGTAAGTGTTCTATAGCTGATATCAATCTGTCTTCTCTTAACAGGAGAACGCGTAGTAGCATTTGCAGCAGTGGAAGGAATCTTCTTTTCTGGCTCTTTTGCATCAATTTTTTGGCTGAAGAAAAGAGGCTTAATGCCTGGACTCACTTTTTCTAATGAGCTCATCAGTAGAGATGAGGTAAGAATCAAGTTCCAGCAGTTAAGGTTGGTAATGTGTCACGTAGCTTGTTGGAGCCTCTACTTTACAGCAGGAATACAAGCTCACTAAAGTGTGTATATATGTGGCATCGTGGATCTAACAGCAGTGAATGAGTAAAAGCACCATCTTACTAACTGAAGTAGTAGGCTTCTCACCAGCACTTGCTCTCAGTGTACCTTGCTGTGGGAACACGTGCAGTTGGAGTGGCCTGAATTCAAGTGTACAGCTTTGTGGTTAGGCAGAAGGTTTTGTGTGGATACCAGCACTGTAGCAAGTACCAAGATGGTGCTTAGACTTTAGGCTCTATATTCTATGCTACTGTTTGGGGTAGTTCTTTTAAATTGGTATTCCTTCAACGACTTGCTGATACTTCTTTCAAGGGTTTGCACTGTGATTTTGCCTGCCTCATGTTCAAGCACTTGATACGCAAACCATCAGAGGAAAGAGTAAAGGAAATCATCATGAATGCAGTTCTCATAGAACAGGTAATTATCTGCTCCTTGTTTGGGAACTTGGTTACAATTAAGTGTAAAACTGCAGGGCTGTTGGGTATAACATTACCCTAGACAGCTCAGAATGAATGCCAGCTTCTGTACACGGTGTGCTTCTATTATCTGCAGGAATTCTTGACGGAGGCACTGCCTGTTAAGTTGATTGGCATGAACTGCACTTTAATGAAACAGTACATAGAGTTCGTAGCAGACCGGCTGATGTTGGAACTGGGATTTAGAAAGGTAAGGCTAATACACAGAATCTGTCACGGGGGGGAAAAAGATTGTATTAAGTTTAATTTCTTCCAGAAACCCAAATCCTAAAATGGCAGCAGCATTATTGATATAAACTCAGTTAGTAGTCCCACAGTTAGAAACTGTTTGGATAGCCACAGAATAAAAAGCAAAAGGATGCTGATGGAAACCACGTAAGAGTTGCTATGCTTCTCTCTGCTGAATAAGCTACAGTTTAAAGACAGAAATGGACATAGTAGAGAAGGCCTGGGACCACGATTGGTTTACTTAGCTAATAAGCCCACCAACAGCACCATTGTACACCTCTTCTTTACCACTTCTTTTAATGCTTTCTTGTATTGGAGATTGGAGAATCCCTGGTGACTACAGAATTGCCTTTGCATTTCAGATATACAAGGTGGAGAATCCTTTTGATTTCATGGAGAACATCTCTCTGGAAGGCAAGACCAATTTCTTTGAGAAACGAGTAGGTGAATATCAGAGGATGGGAGTGATGTCAAAGCCCACAGACAACTCTTTCACCCTGGATGCAGAGTTTTAAAAGGACTGAGGCATGAGTTAGTGAGTGTGTATGCTCCCCTCTTGGCAAGGCAATGTCAAGCATGTTGAGTCAGCGTGCCTTGACTTTTGGTGTTAAAATTCCACTCTTGAGAAGGGTGGTGACACTGGTACTTCTAAGGAGGCTAGCGTAGCTCTGACATCAAGATCCCTTTTTAGTAGGTTTTGCCAAAGGTGTTAATTCTTAGAATGCTTACGTAAAACATGTTACTCTTATTTTATGGAATGTGGGCATCGTCCTTCTTGCTAGATGGGGGGTAATGGGCAACTTACCACTAGCTTCTCCAGCTCTGCATAGAGAAGCAGTTGAGAATTTCTGGTCTTAAACTCACTGAATACCCTGGAGGCAACGGCATGACATCCATCACTGCTTTCTTGGCAGGTTTTAAGTTTACTTTTTTTTTTAACTATTATTTTAATAGTTTGTACATAAACCAGGCACTTTATTTTTCAAAATAAAGAACAGTCTTGTAATACTCTAATGGGTAAAATGCAAGTCTAAGTCTTCAGATTTTTGGAGCCTTAAATGTTGTGACGTGTGCTTCTTCTCCTGGTATGTAAGATAAATGAATGGTGCTGCAAAACAGTGATATTTAAATCTGTTGAAGAACATAAAGGAACTTGGCATGGCAGGCGAACAAATGGATAAGTACTGATACTCTGTGTATTGAAAAAGAATGTGCCACTGGCTTGCAGGGTTATTTGCTTTTTTTTCTATGTCTGGGAGCATTATTTAGTAATAAAGAGCTGGTTGGATTTGAAGCTGTGCTGGCTTCAGTGCTCCAATGGGCAAAGCTGTGTGTTAACTTCCTTCTGCATTGTGGACTTCCTGAGGAAATGCAAGTTCTGCAGGAAAGAACTCCTGCCGTGTGGTTGGCAGATGTTGAATTAAATGATTGTGCCTAACTGGAGGCGTGCTGTTGTAAGTGGGTGGGTGGTGTTTCAGGGTAAAGCCAGCTAACTGACTGGGCCAACAACCTCTGGTTCTGCATCTTGTTGTTAGGTTGGTTTTAATGTTTAATATCAAAGGAAGAGAAAGAATGCTACTAAATGACAAGCAGTATGCTTACCACAGCTGTGGTAATGCTGTGTTGAATGTGGGGGAGTTTCCTATGGTCTCAGGTTGAGTTGTTGTGAATGGCTTGCAGTGAAGCCATGCCAATTCCTGATGAAAGTCTCTGAAGTACAGACTTCCATGATATGACACCTTAGTAACAAGGTCTGCCCTCCAGGTGTGCCTTCCTCATGCCTGTTTGGTTGGTACTTCACAGAACTTACAGCATTTCCATGAACTGAAGGAGTGAGTTGGTGTCTTCCTGCAAAAGGGCTTTGAAGTTGCATAGAATGTACATATTGGTTCTTTGAGAGATGCTGTGTTGGTAGACAATTAACTGATTTGCTGGTCTTTGCGCTTTCCTTTGAGTACGCTGAGGCTGATGGTGTGTGGCTGCTCTTCCTCTGAGTCTGAAGCTATCAGGACACACATGTTTCCAAGGCTATCTTACAGAACAAAAATCAAATTATTTTTAAAAGCCCAGTCCCAAAGCCTTGGCATGCAGAGCAGAAGGTAGAAGACTTGTAACAGATGGCTCCAAAATGCCCTCACAGCACTGATGTTGGTAACAGGTCAGTGATCACCACAGGCTGAGAACATATTGGTAACTCAGACAGGGGCTCGTTACATTGAATGGCCAGGCACATCATCTTGAAGCACTGAAACTTGATGCTTGTTCTTAAAGTTGTTAAGCAGCTTTCCTGCTAAATACCAGCATATTTCTTCAGCAAATTGGATTCTGTGCTTTATCTTGGCTTGTCTTAGTTAAAGCTGTGATCACATTGGTTCAAGCCATCAGAACTCGTGGCGTAATTTAGAGTGTGAGACTAAGGAGGTGAATATGGGATGTTTAGCAGTGTTTTAGGTATCTTTTCATAATTGATTCTTATGTACTCAGAGGATCACTAGGTGGGAATGATTGGAATGGAAGGCTTTAATTTGGTATTTGTAATTTGGGAGGTAGGAAGTAGAGCTGAATTTTCAGCACACTATCAGGGCAACTTGAAATGGATGTGTGGCCAAGTAAGCTTCTTGTGATGGCACATAGCAGGAAAGTCTTTTATCTAAGTGTGCTTATAGGATAATAGATACCATAGACATAGAATGGTAGAATCATGGATGTGTGAGAGATGGATCAGTTAAGAATTAGAAGTGATTCAATGATAGAATAAGGCTTGCTGTGGCTGGTATTAATCTTATTCTGGTGTCGGTGGTATATAAATGCCTTCTTAGTTTTGGTTTATGTGCTCACCACAATGCAAATAGCTTCTTGCTGTGTAGTCTGGGGAAAAGCAATGCATACAATCCTGCCTTTATTTCCCAGTCTTCACAAGGAGGATTACACATCTTACTCTTGGACATGATCTATGCACAACTAACCAAGACTTGATAAAGTACTTAGTTACTGGGAAGTGCTTACTTCCTAATTCAGTGGAGGTGCCATTTGTTTGACACTTGATCCTCTTAAGCGCCGAGGAGAGAATGAAATTGAAATCTGTCAGAAATGAAGTAAAAAATGGACCCTTTGAAATACACGCAGGAGCTGGGGTTTGAAGAACTGGTTGAGGTTTGAAGCGAGTGATGAAAGTGCTCATTTCTTTATATGTGTCTGAATGAGAACAGCTGTCTGCTGGGGGTTCTGCTGCGGTAATTGCTGCGAGTGAAAGGCGATTAGGCTAGGAGAGGAAAAATACTGAGGGTAAGTAAAAGAGGATGTGCCTGGTGCACTGCTCTGCCTGTCAGTTAATTTATACAGAACTGATCCCTAACTATTCCCCCACGTTGCTTTATTGCTGTTGAAATTAACAGCTTTTAATAGCACCAGATAAAACGGAAGAACGGGTACTTTGAGCATCATTTCTCTTGTTAAATTTATTTCCTGTTGTGACTTCAATGAGAAGGGGGGAAAAAAAAAAGCATGGCTCCAGGTAAGAAAGCTTCTTCCAGGTAAGAAAACTCTTTAATTGGTGTATTTTTTTTCTTCTGAATTAATGTCAGACATAAGTTCCTAAGCAATGTGGAGGAGTAAGGGCAGCAACCCCTTCTGACTTGTCCTCAGGAAGCAACTGCAACGTTAGGATGTAATGACAAAGATGATCCCCAGATTTCCTGGAGTGATTGCAGCAATTTGTGCCCAGAAGAGGTCAGAGAACAGTTTCTGCTGCTCACGGCTGCAGCAGGGCACAGCCAGCCTGCGGATCTGAAGGAATAGTCACAATCTGGTGCAATCCCCAGAGGGTAACGGCTTCCTTTACACCAGTGAGAAGTCAAACTTTGCCTGGTGGAAAGCAGTAAATGAGCAGAGTTGTGTCAAAGCCTACTGCTCAGTCAGGAAGAGCTCCTTTTTCTTGAAGCTGTTGATTACATCTTAGCACTTTGGCCTCTTTTTGTGCCTAATTAAATGGAAGAAGTAAATGCTTTCGTCAGAAGGGATTTGAGAGTTAAGAGTTCAGTCTCATGCCCTGTGTGCTGATGGAAAGCTATTGGTTTTTGTTAGGGATTTGCCCACGGGAGGGAGTGTTACTGATATCCTATGATGTCAGAGTTGTTTGATTTCTGTAGAAAGACAGCCTTTGCATGCAGGATGGCCAAAAGATTAAGCTAACAGAAAACGTGTGGTAGGTCTTAGTGCCACAGACATCCATTTCTAAGAGTTTTTCCTGTTTTGTCTTCAAAGTAATGATGGCATTGCTCCTGCCTGAATAACTGGGAAATAACTTTATCCCTTTGGAGCGTATTGTGTACTTAAATGATGTGATTTTTTTGCTGGTGGTGTCTTCAGCAATGACTTCACTGATCCTCAAACAAGGTGGTGTTCACTGGGCTCTTAGTTAAATGGAAGGTAGAGATGGGATAAAACAGGAATGCCAGTTCTCAGTCCCACATTTGAGCATCAGCTGGGAAATATCTGCTACTGTCACCAACCAGAGTGATCAGCAAACCCAGGGCACTGCTGGCCACCAGAGCTGTCTGACTCTTGGTCTTAGCCTGCGTAATCACCACTGTGTGCTTCTGAATCTACAGGAGAGAGATGCTCTGTAGGAGAGGGCTGCACAAGGCAGAGGAAAGCGCTGTGTCAGAGTTGTGCCCCCCTCCCTCCCACCCTGCCGTGGGTGTTTATATTCTGAGAGCAGAAATTCGGAGATGCATCAAGGGAGAATGAATCTAGAATGAATACCTTTTCTTCCCCCTGCTGTTATTCACTGCTTTGAGACTTCAAATATCAGGAGATAAATACCTTAATGGAATGGCTTTGTCGTTATTCCTGGTAACCAAAGCCCTCTTCTGCTTCTTCCCTTGTTGTAATGCAGTGTGCTGCTCTTGCCACAGGCAGCACTGCTTTGTTTGGCAGTGAATCACGGGGAGGTGTTTATGCCATGGAGCACTTGGGAGCACTTGGCTGATGCTGAACACCTGTGTGCAGGTTTTTTTTCCCTCGACCATGGAGTGAAGAGTCCTGTGTTAGATACACACTTGTTGGATACCCCCTGATGCTTCTCAGGCAGGGGGGAAGCATTCCAGGCCGTTTCCTGCTGTCGGTTATCAGTAAGTAATTCATACTTCCAAGTGTTGTAGGATTTTAGCTTGAAGTAAGAGATTGCAGTTCTTCCCTAGCTGCAGCTTGGGGGTGCTGAGCTTCCAAAAAAATGGTCTTCTGAGTTGTTCCTGTTCTTGCGACTAGGGGGTGCTGCTGTTCCTGTTACACCCTCCAGAACTCGTAAGAGCTGCTGGTAAAGTCCAGGATGATCCTTGTGGTCTTTACTTCCTCTTGAGTAGAATCACAGTAGAATCACAGTAGAATCACAGTAGAATCACAGTAGAATCACAGTAGAATCACAGTAGAATCACAGTAGAATCACAGTAGAATCACAGTAGAATCACAGTAGAATCACAGTAGAATCACAGTAGAATCACAGTAGAATCACAGTAGAATCACAGTAGAATCACAGTAGAATCACAGTAGAATCACAGTAGAATCACAGTAGAATCACAGTAGAATCACAGTAGAATCACAGTAGAATCACAGTAGAATCACAGTAGAATCACAGTAGAATCACAGTAGAATCACAGTAGAATCACAGTAGAATCACAGTAGAATCACAGTAGAATCACAGTAGAATCACAGTAGAATCACAGTAGAATCACAGTAGAATCACAGTAGAATCACAGTAGAATCACAGTAGAATCACAGTAGAATCACAGTAGAATCACAGTAGAATCACAGTAGAATCACAGTAGAATCACAGTAGAATCACAGTAGAATCACAGTAGAATCACAGTAGAATCACAGTAGAATCACAGTAGAATCACAGTAGAATCACAGTAGAATCACAGTAGAATCACAGTAGAATCACAGTAGAATCACAGTAGAATCACAGTAGAATCACAGTAGAATCACAGTAGAATCACAGTAGAATCACAGTAGAATCACAGTAGAATCACAGTAGAATCACAGTAGAATCACAGTAGAATCACAGTAGAATCACAGTAGAATCACAGTAGAATCACAGTAGAATCACAGTAGAATCACAGTAGAATCACAGTAGAATCACAGTAGAATCACAGTAGAATCACAGTAGAATCACAGTAGAATCACAGTAGAATCACAGTAGAATCACAGTAGAATCACAGTAGAATCACAGTAGAATCACAGTAGAATCACAGTAGAATCACAGTAGAATCACAGTAGAATCACAGTAGAATCACAGTAGAATCACAGTAGAATCACAGTAGAATCACAGTAGAATCACAGTAGAATCACAGTAGAATCACAGTAGAATCACAGTAGAATCACAGTAGAATCACAGTAGAATCACAGTAGAATCACAGTAGAATCACAGTAGAATCACAGTAGAATCACAGTAGAATCACAGTAGAATCACAGTAGAATCACAGTAGAATCACAGTAGAATCACAGTAGAATCACAGTAGAATCACAGTAGAATCACAGTAGAATCACAGTAGAATCACAGTAGAATCACAGTAGAATCACAGTAGAATCACAGTAGAATCACAGTAGAATCACAGTAGAATCACAGTAGAATCACAGTAGAATCACAGTAGAATCACAGTAGAATCACAGTAGAATCACAGTAGAATCACAGTAGAATCACAGTAGAATCACAGTAGAATCACAGTAGAATCACAGTAGAATCACAGTAGAATCACAGTAGAATCACAGTAGAATCACAGTAGAATCACAGTAGAATCACAGTAGAATCACAGTAGAATCACAGTAGAATCACAGTAGAATCACAGTAGAATCACAGTAGAATCACAGTAGAATCACAGTAGAATCACAGTAGAATCACAGTAGAATCACAGTAGAATCACAGTAGAATCACAGTAGAATCACAGTAGAATCACAGTAGAATCACAGTAGAATCACAGTAGAATCACAGTAGAATCACAGTAGAATCACAGTAGAATCACAGTAGAATCACAGTAGAATCACAGTAGAATCACAGTAGAATCACAGTAGAATCACAGTAGAATCACAGTAGAATCACAGTAGAATCACAGTAGAATCACAGTAGAATCACAGTAGAATCACAGTAGAATCACAGTAGAATCACAGTAGAATCACAGTAGAATCACAGTAGAATCACAGTAGAATCACAGTAGAATCACAGTAGAATCACTCAGGTTCAAAGAGACCTTCATGATCATCACGACCAACTGCAACCTAACCATACTACCCCAACTCTAACAACCCTCTGCTAGTTTTCCCCCTAGAAGCTCATAGTAGTAACTAGGCCAGTTGGTGTTGTCAGATGAATTACTGGGTAATGAATTCTGCTAAGGGAACTGATTGAAGGCTGAACTCTCCCTGAGAGAAGAGGGGTTGCAGGTATTTAGCTGCATGAGCCTTTAGGCAAGCCAGTTCTTGCAGTGCACACATGCCCTGATGTGCTTGCTGAGAGTACCTCCAAACTCACAGCTCCAGGTGCTGCTGGGGCTGGGACACCAGGCTGCTGGCCTGCATTGCCTCAGCAATCACTGATAAATGGCAAAGGGAGTTTTGGAATCCTCCTGGCAATTAAAAGACTTTCAGGATGTATCCACGCACTGTTCAGCTAGCAAAACACTTGTGATTCAAAATCAAGATGTGGCATTGGGCTCGGGCTGTTCCTTGTGGCTTTCTCACTTGCTTTGTGCTGCTTTATGTTTTGTTTAGTTTTTCTGTTATCCAGGAGCTTTCAGCTACGTGTATTTGTGTCAGTGCTTCAGAACTCATCTCCATCCTCCCACCCTGAATCACTGCTCCGCAAGACACTGACATGTGTTTTCCAGATCAAGACACAACTAAACAGCAGGCTCGGGTTGCCACGCGCTTTAGTTTTTAGCTGGGTTCAGTGCGTAGCACTGACAGTCAGATTCCATGCACCTCTCCTTCTGGCATTTAATTAAGTGATTTATCTCCTCCATGAATTTGCTTTCAAAGTAGCACGGGACAGGGAGCTGTCATTAGGTAACTTCAGCAGCATTGTTCTTAGGCAGTGAGCTGGAGACGAGCATGGCACAACAGAGATGCTGGCAGGGCTGAGTGTTCTTATTTGCAGATGACTGTTTTGGCTGTAAATTTCTGTGATGCCACTTAAGTGCAATCTCAGCTATAAGGAGGGCTAAACACAATTCACTCCTAAAAGGAATTGAAACACTAATTGTGTATTGGATTCTGTCGCAGCTTCAATCAAAACACGTTGAAGGCTTAACAGTAACTTTGCAGTTTCAATTACTGCTTCTGGAAATTGTATATTCTATTGATATAGCTATCACGCTTGCTCTTGATAGTGCTGTAAATGTATGTAGATATATAGAAATCAGCAAGACAGGATTTATTGCTGTGTATGAACTAAGACTGGCAAGCACTGGAGAACATAACAGGGTTCGTTCTTAATACGCTTCTATAAAATGGTTATCCCTCATTAAATTGAGAAGCTATTTACCATGTCAAGTAGGCTGGCTTCATGAGAAGGCTTTAATCTTGCTGCTTTTTCATTACTTAACTGTGATACTGCACTTCCCACCACTAAATCCCAGCTTTACATGTGAAATAACAGAACGGCTGGGATACATTTAAATTGATTAAAGCAAAAACAATATTTCAAATGAAATGTTAAATATTGTTGTGCAGATATTTAGGCAGCAGATGGATTTCACTGCTTATGTCCCTGAATAAGACATGAAAAAGGATTGAGACCGATTTTTAATATGCTCATAAACTTGAGCAGAGCTGTTAGAGCTGTTCAGGCTCTGGGGAGGAGGGGGGGACTTTGCTCTGCTTAGGAGAGAAGTTGTTTGCAGCAATGAAGGAATTCTGCCTGAAGAGAGCCATCTAGAGATGGGCTTCTCCATAACCAAGGTAGAACTGGTCCCTGGGGTTGAGATGACATGAGCCTGTGGAGGTTTGTTGGATGGGTGCTGCTGTGCCTGGGGGATTGCACATCTGGCTGGGGAACTCCTCCATGTCTGAGCCTCCTGTAGCAGCTGTCCCCTCATTGCTGCAGGTGGGGTTGGGCTTCTGCCTCCTGCCCCTGTGCGTGTGCTCTGCTAACTCAAACAATATTTCTCTTTGCATTAGGATCTGCCATAGCAGTTAAGATAAGATTTAAGGAGAAGGATGAGGTACTTTACAATCTTTTTGCCTCTGTCTTCCCTTGGTAACTGCTCACCACGTAGCCCTCAGCCTTCTGGTTTGGTAGTAGGGGGGTTGGGGAGGCAGTGTCCCTCTCACTGTAAGGGAAGCTCTGGTTTGCAACTACCTGAGGAACCTGAACATCCACAAGTCTATGGGTCCTGATGAGATGCATCCCAGAGTCCTAAGGGAATTGGCTGATGTGGCTGCCAAGCCACTCTTTTTTCAACAGTTGTGGCAACCAGGTGAAGTTCTTGGTGACTGGAAAAAAGGAAATAGACCCATTTTTATTAAGGATAAAAGAAAAAAAGATGACTCCAGGAATTACTGACCTATCAAGACTCATCTCTGTGCCAGGGAAGATCATAGAACAGATCCTGCTAGAAGCTATGGTAAGGCATGTGGAGGGCAGGGAGCTGATATGGGAGAACCAGTCCAGCTTCACCAAGAACAAATCCTGCTTAACCAACCTGGTGGCCTTTCATGATGGTGTCACTGCATCAATGGACAAGGGAAGAGCCACTCATGTCATCTGTCTGGACTTCAGTAAGGCCTCTGACATGGTACCCCACAACATCCTTTTCTCTAGATTGGAAAGACATGGATTTGATGGGTGAACTCTTCGGATGAAGAATTGGCTGCAGGGTTGAGTCCAGAGAGTGGTGGTCAATGGTTCAATGTCTGGATGGAGATTGATGGCAAGCAGTATTCCCTGGGGGTCGCTGCTGGGGCTGATGCTCTTTAATATCTTCATCGGTGACATTGACAGTAGTGGGGTTGAGTGCACCCTCAGCAAGTTTGCTGATGACACCAAGCTGTGGGGTGTGGTTGACACACCAGAGGGATAGGATGCCATCCAGTGGGACCTAGGCAGTGGGCCCAGGTGAACCTCACAAGGTTCAACAAATCCAAATGCAAGGCCTTGCACCTGGATTGAGGCAACCCCCATTACCAAGGATTGAGAGCAGCCCTACCAAAAAAAGACTTGGGGGTAATGGTGGATGGCAAGCTGGACATGAGCCAGCAATATGCCTTTGCAAAAGCCAAACATACCCTGGGTTGCTTCAAAAGGTGTGTGACTAGCAGGTTGAGGGAGGTGATCCTGCCCCTCTACTCCGTGCTGGTGAGGCTTCACCTGGAGTGCTGCATCCGAATGTGGAGTCCTCAGTACAGGAGAGACATGGACCTGTTGGAGAGCATCCAGAGAAGGGCCACAAAAACAGAGAGGTGTTTCACCCCTTGGATCTACAAGGCTGAGAGAACTGGGGCTGTCCAGCCTGGAGAAGGCTGTGAGGTGACCTAATAGCAGCCTTTCCATATCTAAAGGAGAACTACAGGAAAGAAGAGGACAGACTCTTTAGCAGGGTCTGTGGTGAAGCCATTTCTCCTTTTTCTGTCAAGCTCAGAGAGGGTAGATTTAGGTTAGGTATAAGGGAAAAGTCTTTTACAGTGAGGGTGGTGAGGCACTGGAACAGGTTGCCCAGAGATGTGGTGTGTCCCTGGACTGTGTCCCTGGAGACTTTCAAGGTGAGGCTGGATCAGGCCCTGGGCAACCTGATCTAGCTGTGTGTCCCTGTTCATTGCAGGGGAGCTGGACTAGATGGCTCTTGGAGGTGCCTTCCAACTCTAAGGATTCTACGACCGTGCTTTGTGATGCTCTGTGCCTGCCTGCAGGTTCCCTGTAGCAAGCACTGCATTTGGCTGTCAGCAGGGGGCTGCTGTGTAAGGATCTTAGCTGTGTGGGTGAACACCCTGCCTGCCTTCCTTTAGTGCTGGGTGAGTGTGATGTCTAGGTGAAAGCTGGGCTGCTGGGGCTTTCCTTCTGGAAAGACATGGAATACGTTCCTGTACATGAGTACAAGGCATCCCCTATTTACTTGCTGACTGCAGGATTACAGTGCATGCACAAATCATGCTCTGCAAAAGATTTCACAGCAGGATATGTAATCTGCGTTGCTGGGAGTTTTGGGGGGCTGCCTGTTCTGCTGTATGAGTGCTTCTCCTGCAACAGTGCAAACATACCACATACAGTGCACTCACTGACCTGAATGTCACCATGCAACACAACTGAAGATGGGAATGCTCCTAGTATCTGTGCCACGTGTTTTAATAAATGACAGACCTGCTAATATTTTCTTTTGCTCGTTGCTCTGCCCTTCCCCAGCCATAGCAAGTCAGTTGTGTAGCTCTTGGGGAGATGGACTTCCCCAGGTGCTGTGTCTTAAGACCCTCAGAAGGGGAGAGCCTGATGTCTGTTAGAGTTTTCCTGCAGAAATCTGGGGTTATGTCTCTTTTCAGCCTTTTGTAGACTACAGTGAATCCAAACAGGAAGGTGGATTTGATGTTAGAACTCCTGGGGTGAATGGGAGGGTGCAGCAATGAGAAGGCAGCTCAGGTGAGTTCTTCATTTTGTCCTGTAAAACCTCCTCTCAGGATGGTGTCAGCATAGGAATAGCTTGCATCAGGTTCAATTGTGCAGTAAATCTGGGGTGAGGCGTTAATGATGGGTTTAGCAGGTCTGAACATACACGCCTGCCCTCTCCCTCCTGCTAGCTGAAGCACTAGCTGGTATTTAACACAGGTGGAAGGCAGCTCTTGTTTTGAGTGGCTTCACCTGGAGAGCACATTTGACTTACTGAGAAAACCATGTATTGCTGAGCTTGGTAGCTCATTTGAAGCACTGAACTATGAATGGAACTGTCAAAATTGAGGGCTCGTCGTGGAGCAGCTCATGGGACAGGTTTGGGGGTGTGGCTGTCGGTGTGTGACAGAGCAGCGCTGCCCTGTACAACCCCTGCACCTTGCTCTTCATGCTGCTCCCATGGTGGGGCAGAGCGGGCCCTCGTTAGCAGCATCTGTCTCAGCACAGCTAATCAGCAGCTCGGTGCTGCTCTCTGCCTGCTCAGGTGTGGGGGAGGCTTTCCAGCAACTGTGGTGTTTGGAGCTGCTGCAAGCAGCCTGCTGTGAAAGCATAACTTTTACAGCCTTAGGTATGTCCCTTTGACCATTCCATTGGGAAAACATGCCTTGCTTCCCCCGTGTTAAAAGCATAAAACAGTTTATCTGGTGTCAGCCCATCCCCTGTGTGCTGACTGGCAGAGCCAACCAAAAGCCCCATGGAAACAGGAACGGTGCAGTGCTGCAGGTGCTGAGCCTGTAGCTACCAGTTGTTGACAAAGCTGGGGCTGCAGGCTGCTTCCCTAATATTTGCCAGAAAGTTTTCTTGGAATATGTGAGCGTTGTGACATAGTGGAACTGAAAATAGAGTTCTTGCTGGTAATCTGTCCTTGGTTTCACAGCGTGCAGCATGCTTTTCAGAAGAGCTGTACGTTTGTTTCCCCAAATTCTATCACAGCAGTTCTGCAAATCAGGGCCTTTTGTGCTTCCAAAAATCAGGCTCTTAAGTAAAATAGAGATGCGAGAGGCTCATCAAGAGGGACAAGTGGGCTGTGGTGAGCTGTGAGCAACTTGATGCTGCCTTCGCTGGAGTGAATGGTGCTGCTCACCGGGCCTGTAATGAGGGTGAGGGCAGGCTGCGAGGCCGTTACAAACCTGCTCTAATTAATGAGCTGCCTTCATGCTTCCCTGCAGCTTGCGGTGCCACCCTGCTGGCTCAGGCCTGAGGCCTTGCTGATCCTGTGCCAGGCCTCCCCAGAGGCAAGTTAAAAACATTGTTCTTGTTTTGAAGAGAGCAAAACCTTTCTCACGAGGGCCGTCAGAGCCTTGTGGTAAAGGGCCGTCTGAACGGACATAGCTTTTGCTCTGGGCCTGCAGACAAGTGCCTTGTGCCCTGGGGAATGGTCACCTTTTGCTGGGGAGGGCTGTAGGGCCCTCATGTTTTTCTGCTGAGGGCGAAAGCTTCTGTTCCTCAGAGCTAAGAGGGTGAGCTTCAGGCAGTGGAGGTTTGTGCTGCGGCAGTGCTCGCAGCCCCAGGGCACCAGGCTTTGAAACAGCACTAACTTAAAGGAAAATGAAAGCATGTATGTCAGGTGAACAAGACTTTCTAAGCTACTGACCCCATAAGAAACACTTGGAAGTGAGGGAACTGGCATTGTTCAGTCTGGAGAAGAGGAGGCTTGAGGGAGGTCCTGGCACTCTCTACAATCACCTGAAAGGAGGTTGTGTGGTGGGGGTCAGCCTCTTTTCCCAGGTAACTGTGATAGGATGACAAATAACAGGTTTAAGCTATACCAGGGGAGGTTCAGATTGGGTATTAGGGGAAATTCCTTCTCCTAAAGAGTGCTGAGGCACTGGCACAGGCTGCCCAGGGGGGTGGTGGAGTCACCATCCCTGGAGGTGTTCAAGAACCCTAGAGATGTGGCACTGAGGGACGGTCAGTGGGCACGGTGGGGATGGGTTGGTGGTTGGAGATGATGATCTTGGACACCTTTTCCAATGTTAATTATTCTATGACTCCTCGTTAGCACCTAACTAGTAATGGTCTATTCGTCCCCATAGGCTAACCTTGATGGAAGCACGTATAGATGAGTGGTAAATCTCTCCTAGGTGACAGATGAATGGATGCTTTATCACTCTCTTTGCGGTAATACATGTCGTAATAAAAGCCACTATTCTCAAGTAGAACGTAGTGTTTTTCTCTGCATGTAGCTATTTATTTTGATGGTGTTTCAGTAACTGTGAAATGCCAGGTACTCTTTCAAAACAATAGTTTCTTTAATTATTTATACCTGCAGGATCAAAAAAGGTTTTATTTTGCCTGGTTACAGTAACAGCTAGGTGAGTCAGAAGTGTAATTGCTAGTGCTATCAGAGGAACCTTGATATTTCTAACAGGAAGTTTAATTATAAACTGAATCACCACTGTGTCCTTTATTACCCAGGCCTATGCTTCCCAAAGATATTATTAGCCTCATTGCACATTACAGGTCTGTGGCTCCCTCTACAGAGCAAAGGGTTACTAATGCTTGGTACTGTTGGTGGCTCTGCTTGCCCGGGCCTTGGAGAAGGGTGTCAGATGTGGGAGCAGAGGGTTAACAAGATGGTCAGTGTCCTTACTGTGCTTGCAGTGTGGCTATGGCCTGCCCCTGCAGGGTGCTTCTGTGGCACTCACAACAAGGTGTTTTGGGTACAGATTCCTGAAACTGGATTGTTTTCTCTTTGAAGCCCATAAGCATCATAACGCCTGTACCCTGACTCCCCGGTATCTTCTTGACCTTATCTCCAAGTGCCCAATTATGAGAAAAGTCACGACTTTTCTTCCTGTGCTGCCTGCAAGATGAGTAATTTCCCACAGGGCAGCCACATCTTCTTGTTGTTGATCTTGATTAGGACAGGTGTATGACAAATAATGCTGCCCTTAAAGCTTATTGAATAATCTCCCCAAGCAGTTGTTAATTATTACATAAAGCCACTACCCTCAGTTTTCCATTGACATGGTGCTGAAGATGTTTAATTTTAATTATCAAATTGTCAAAGGGATATTTATTCATCTTGGACAAAGAGCTGCTGGCACAGAACTAGCATATGGCAGCATGACAAGCAAGTGTCGTGTGCGTTGTCCTGGGATTCATTTCATTTCACCGATGTTTCCATGCCTATGGAAGAGAAATCCATACCTGTGCTCATAACCCCAGGCTCTGGTTAATGAAGGGGAAGGGGCAGCTTGTGGTAGCTTATCTGGCTGGCACAGATACCAGCTTCCAGTGGGACAGATGGAAGATGTCTGCCAAGTGCCTGTTTCTATCTGTGAATGGTGCAGGTGACACTGGTGATTAATAGCGTTGACATTCACATCTAGTCAGATGAACTCCAGCCTTGTGGGGATGCTGTGTTGGATTCCTGATGCATTTGGAGCCTGTGAGCTTTGTAAAAGAGATATTCATGCTGGTCCCTAGCCCCATGCTGGGGTCCTGCCTATTCTCCTCCATTCTGCACTTCCTTATTGTTCTGCCCTTTGCCAGACCTGTTCTGAGCAGGTGCTCAGTTTGCTGCCTAACCCCTAGGGTTACGATTGCCAAAGAGAGGGTGAACCCAAGGAGGGCAGCTTACAGCTGTGTGCAGCACTGTGAGCAGGAGCACTGCAAGCCAGCACGGCTAAATCCAGCAGTGCCCATCTGTCAGTGCTGCTCTCAGCAGACACAGCTGATTGCTAAGTTCTGAATGGCTGCCTGCTGTCCCAGGCTGGGAGCCTTATTTCAGCAAAGGCAGATAAAGAGGAACAATGAAGGCATTCATGCAACAGCCATTTTGATAGGAACGAGAGCATCATCATACGTACTGAAACCCAGTCGTACACAGCGCCTCGCATCGCTTCACCTGTCAAGTTTGCTGGTGCCTGTCTCCTGAATTTGCTTCTTTTGTTCTTGATCTCTCCTGTTGTGGCTTTTGTTTTGCATTTTTATTTCTGCTTTGCATGACCTGTTTTCCTTCTCCCCCTTGTGCTTGCTCCCTCCTGCCTTGCCCTGACGTTCTGCTTGACGTGGCGTCAAGGTGGTTGGAATGGTGCAGGCATCGTTGTGTTTGTGTTGATTTTTTCCATGGGATGCCTGCATCTGCAAAGTGACTGAAAAAGAAAGGTAGAAAGGTGCTGGGTGCTCCTGCACAGGTGGCAGTGGGCCATCCAGGGCTCACGTGGAGTGGATTCCTGAGCTGTCTGCAGTTTCCCACGATTGTGCCTGAGCTGTCTGACTGCACACAGCCTTTCTCCTGCACCAGTGCACAGGGAGCAGGGCAAAATTTAGGTCATGCTTAATCTGTATTGAAGATTAACATGTTGGATGGTTCGTGTCATGGATGTGAGGAGCATGTAATGAAATCAGATTAAAGCAGCAGTTACTGGGGACGTTATTTACACATCAGCGTATCTATTTGTGAAGACACGTGGGTTGCTCCAAAAGTATTGCCTCCCATTTCTTTCCATGCAAACTTCAACAGGCACAAAGAGCACAATAACACTACCACTCACCACCTCAGCGTGCTCAGTGTGATGTTTGGTTTCTATAAATGTACAGCAAGCATTGAGAAGAGGCATTACTTTCAGAGCAGCCCTCGCACATAGCCATTTAGGTGTTCTGTAATCATTACTAACTTATTATATGAAGTCACTGAGCAGAACCTTCATACAAACACTCCTGAAGTCTGAAAGTGAGGGGTTGCTCACATGAAACTGTCTTTTTTTTTTTTGCAGTAACGATGTAGTCCTGTCAGTCATCCTCTACTTTTGCTGTTTTTCCGATTCCCCACTCATTTTGATGACAAGTTCTCAAATGGAGAATTCCCTTTGTTGCTTGGCTGCTAATGTATTTGACAGATCCTCAGAGGAAAGAAACCAAAATTTATGGTATTTTTCTTTTCCCTTTCTGCTGAAAAGGCCAGTGCTGAGGGCAAAGCCTGCCTCTCTAATTCCATCAGCTGTTCAGAGCTGCACTCCCATAACCAGGCTTCCTTTGTGCTTTCCTTCACCAGCTGGAGCTGGTATAGCTGGGGCCGTATGCTAGCAAGCTCGGTGTTACAGGGGTGCAAGCCCAGGCATTAGGATGTGGGACAGCCTCCTCCATGAGGTGTGATGGGGCTTTGGAAACCTCGTCCTCAGCTACCTGACATGGGGAGGGAGCAGTGATCTGCCGACATTAAGGGTCTGAAATGTGAGGTGCAGGAAATCTATTATCAGGCTGTTCCTTACAGTGACTTTTTGGAAGGGTGAAGAGATGGTGAAGCTTTTGTTAAGCAGATGCTTATGCTTTTGAAGAAACAGAATGGTGATATTCTGCCTTCCCTTGATGGGAATGAGAAAACCAATAGAACACATCTTTTAATTCCGCAAGAGAGAAGAAATGTTCTTCCCTCATAGCCTTAAGGAACAAAACTCTGAGGTTCCCTCCAGGTGTGCAGGGCTGGATGCAGCAACGTGCAGCCTGTGCCTGGTTCTGGTAGGCTATCCCACTCATCCCTTCCTCAGTTTGCCAGCTCTTATTATAGGGCGCAGACCATGTGTTCCAAGGGATTTTGTCTTCTGCAGGTCAGTGCTGTTCAGGGAGTAGGGCGAGAGCCTCTGAATGGGAACATGGACTCTTTAGCTTTCTCAGGTTTGCAATGTGGGTTTTGTAGCTTGGCTTCTTGGAGGTAGAAAGAAGCCCGAGGGGACCCTGGACTTAATTTAAGTGACTGAATTAAGAAGCTAGCTTGAATGCCTGAGGCAACCGAAGGAATCAGACCAGACTTTTCTGTTCCTGATAAAGCTTCCAGTTTCTGCTCTGTAGGGCATCTCCTCCCTCACCTATGGCAGACAGGAACATTTAAGGTATGTGTTCCCTTACCTGGTGCTTGTTTTATTCAGAGCCTTCCACGCGTTCAATCAGTGCTTTGTCACACCATTATCCCTGGACAACCACGCTCAGCCAGAACCATTAAGATTGGAAGTGATCTCCGAGATCATCTTGCCCAACTGTCCACTCCAGTGAACAGAAGCAATTGGGCTTAGGTGCAGTAAATAATAAAATAACAGCAACACAATAATAATAATAATAAAAACCCCAACTGTGCTGGAGCACTTTAATAGCGTGATCAATAGTGAGATGCTTTAAAAGGCAGAAGTCAAGTCACCCTGGAGGACAAACATCCCACAGTCTTCATCTATATTTTACCGGATTTTCCTTTGAGATTTGCACGGAAGCGAGCTACGGTGAATGAGATATGCAGAGCAAACAGACACAGGTCATGTTTTATTCAGCTTAAGGAAAGGCGAAATTTGAATTACACGGACTCAAATTCTGAAGCTGAACCTGGGAGCTGCAGGTTCTAAGGGTGGTGTGATTTAATAGCGTATTGACATTTACTGATGTTTCAGTGCTTTCAGACCACAGGCAGCATTTTTAATTGCATTTCAAAACTAATTTAATTCAGATTATATGAGTCATCTTCATCAGGAAATAGTCAAATCCCGTAGTGGGGGAACCTTAATGTTTTGATCGTTTGGGGTAGATGTAGATATTAAATATCTATATCTATAACTATATCTATCTATATATGTGTATGTATATATGTATATATCTGTTTTTGGAAGAAATTATTTAAAGTGTGAGTGATCGGATAAAGATTTTTTTTAAGATGTAAATACAGCTATTGTTTGGCTTCATGGCAGTAGAATATATTATTATAGTTCCCAGCAATGCAATTTCTGTTTTAGCTTCTACCTATTAATGATTGGTTTTCATTTCCACAGACTGCTGAGCACTTTCCCTTAAGATGCTTGCTCATTTCTCTGTTATGTTCCAGAACTTGAGATTCATGGAGGCTTGGGTGATCCAGGGAGTTCCTCAGGTTGCACCTGACCAGGGATCACAGGAGCAAGATTTGTGTCTGCCTGTCACTGAATGTTATGCTTGCCTCTTTACATGGAGGTGTTGGGCTGGAGGAGGCAATTGAACTCCATATGAAACTGATGGTCGAGCTGCTCAGAACTTATGTATTTGGGTATATAGAATCATAAGATTTTACACCTTGAATTGCTGTTTTAATTCCAAGCCTACTGGTATCCATTTAGCGTCTTCAATGAAGAGACATTTCTAACATCTATTTAAAGCCATACCTTCACTCAAGCCTCTGAGTGTGAAACGCTATGCCAGCCTTTTACCTTTTGTATTTCTCCCAGAAGGCAAGGGTAGCATGAATCTTTCAGTCCTCTTGCTTTTGAAAGTAGTTTCCAAGTGGAGCCTCACTGATTTTTATTCTCACTGTCTTCTTTAAACCCTTGTACATGTACAGTGAGTGGAGCCTGCATTTTGTTTAGGGCTTATTTGCATGGAGGGAACTGCTTTAGGAAGGGCTTTATCTGAAGTGACAGGCCATAGCTACATCCCAAACAACCAGTTAACCTTCCATAGCTTTAGTTTTGCATGTTGTAGTCTGCTTTCAAGGTACCCACTATCTATGCTGAGTGTGCACTCCACTCTCCTCCGAGCAACATTATGCTGTGGGGCTGATCCCACATGGTCTGGCCCGGGTATCTGCAGGGGGCATTTCTAAAGATGTTGCTACCTTGCTGGACTTTCTGTGGTTGATGACTGAACTGCACACTGGCCTGAAGCTGCACCAGGGGAGGTTCAGGTTGGATATTAGGAAAAAAATACTCTCAAAGAGAGTGGTGAGGCACTGGCACAGGCTGCACAGAGGTGGTGGAGTCACCGTCCTGGGAGATGTTCAAGAAACATGGAGATGTGGCACTGAGGGACATGGTCAGTGGGCATGGTGGGGATGTGTTGGTGGTTGGACAAGTTGACCTTGGAAGTCTTTTCCAATCTTAACAATTCTATCATTCTGTGATATCTTTTGTCACGCCAGGGGAGATCAGGGGCCTCTCCATGTGGCAGCTCTGGCTGGGATCACACCAGGTGGATATATGTTTGCCTTCTCTTCAGGCCCACCAGGCTTTGTGTGTTTTCAGTGAGCCTCTGCCTCCCATTTCCTCTGGGAACTTGTTTATACACTTTGCATCAGTGTCACCCTTCTCATGCATTTGGAACCTCTCATTTTGGATGTAGGTTGGAGCAGCAGTAAATAGTGGATGGGGCTGGGGAGAGGGCTGTAGGTTTATGCTGCTGCTGGGAGATGTTGGATCTCTGCCATCCATAGCCCTTCATGCAGAAGCTCTCTGACTGCTAGATGTGTGGTTTCCTTTTCCAGCCTTTGCAAGCTTCCTTTTACGACTTTCAAGCAAAACTTAGGTCCTGATAAAGTATGCTGGAGTTCAGACAGGTGCATTTAGCACTGCTGGCTGCAGGGAAGAAACTATATTGTTATTTAAAAAGTAACAGGACAAAAAGAGTGAAAGAAACACATAAACCGTTCTACTAGTTAGGATTAAAACCCAGACAAAAGACTTCTGTGCTAACACCAAATATGCAGTACTGTGGAACAGTGCTCACAACCTTTCCAAGTCGAGGTTAGGTGTTTCTTCTGTCTTAAGCACTTGGAAAGCATTTCGAATAGTGACTGCTTTGTACAATTTAGCTGCATTTCTTTTTATCTTGTTCACAAAGTAATGAGTGTTGCTTTAGTTATCTTGCTGTGACTAGCAAGCCACCTGGGGGAGAATTAGCACTGACGTGAGCTTAGTAGATGTCTAACGGAGACATTTTTCAGTGCACAACAAAAGATAAAGGAGTAAGTCGACCAAGCACAGTAAAAGCAGCTGGAGCCTTCTATGAGGTCTGCCTCTCTCAGGGACCTTTGCATCCCAGAGCTACATGTGCTGCCTGACAGTGCTTGGTCAAGGCACTCCTACTGCTGAATTTCTTTCCAATAAATAAGCCAGTGAGTGGATGCCCAGCTGTGTCACCTGCTGTAGGGAACCCGCTTTAGCAGGGGGATCAGACTATGATCTCTAGATGTCCCTTCCAAGCCCTGCAGTTCTGTCATTCTGTGTGGATGAGGTCAGGTTTGGCCACTGCTGATGTTGAGAAATGGGCCAGTGGCTTTTCTTACTGACCTGCAGCACAGTAAGCAAAAGGAGCAACTCTTCCATTCCTCTGGATGCTTCTTTCTGAGCATCTGGTATGTTATTTTGGCCAGCCAGGCAAAGGCCATCCTCAGATGTTCCAGAAACATGTAGATGTTGTACTGAGGGACATGGTTTAGTGGGAAGTACTGGTGATAGGTGAGCAGTTGGTCTGGATGGTCTTCAAGGTCTTTTCCAACCTTGGAGATTTATAATTCTGTGTGGTGAAGTTCTTTTTGGAGTACATCATCATCATGTAGCCTTGAGTTCTTTTTGAAGTATGGTGAGGACTGCTCAGTCTTTGGAAATGCTAATGGAGAGGTGACTCAGAGCAGGCAGAGTTCTGCTCTCCTCCAGGCCAGACCAGCTAAGTCTTTTCTGCTTTGTGGCTCTTCTTTTTTTAATTTATTTTTTTTCTTTTTATACATATTTACAGCGGGTTACCAAGACTCTTCCCAGCTCTCTCTTCCCTAACCTGCCTACGCCCCCCAGCTAATCCAGTCTTTCCTCAAAGGGCTGACTCCCTTGGTCACTTTGCATGACTGGAGTCTCTTCTGTCTCTCCACATCTGAAAACCAGTGCTTACAGCTACGTGTGGATATCCTGTTGAGAGCTTAGAGCTGAGAAACCCTTGGCAATTTCTTGGTACTTTTCATCTCTTGAACTCCTAGGTGTCAGCTTATGCTTGGCTGTTTGTTCGTTTTGCACTGTGAGCCTGCAGACCACTTGTATGGCACTGCTGACTCGTGGTGCATGGTAATGCTCTGTCTCTTTTCTGTTCACTTGCTGCTTACCATTGCCTTCTCATCCTGTATTTTTCCACTGTCCTTTTGAATTGTGTCCAATTTGTTTCCAGCTTAACTTCAGAATTTATTTTTCTTGCTTCGCTTTTTTTCCTCATCTAAAAATATAAGTTACATAGCCTGAAAATATATAGTTATGCTTCGTGTAAGGAAAGAATAACACCTTACACGTCATGTTTACCTTTCAACAGAAACAGATAACTGCCTGTCTTCTCGGAGGTTGCACGATATTGCTGTTAACCATGTGGAATATTCCATCAAAACAGTGCCAATTTCCTTCTGCAGCCTCTCAGAATAGCTGCCTTACAATACTGGGTAATTAAGTTGCACTTCTACTGCCCTTTTAACCAAGGGTATCATAACCTTGCTTTAAACTGTGCATTCACAAGGAAAGCTTATACCTATGTCCTGGCCCAGCAGGGCCCCAGGCAGGTGCTGTCCCATAGGGCACAGGCCAGCAATAGCGTTCTTGTTGGGTGATGGGAATGAGTGATAGGAAACTCAGTGCAGACAAACTTGGGCTGTGTATCATGCCATAGGGAGAAGCACGTCACACGCTGGTGCAGTGTGGACTGCTCCAGGGGTGGTGATATCCCTGCTGGCATGGGCTGCTGCTGTGTATGGCTGACTAAAGAGCTGCTGGAGCGTTCTTGGAGAGCAACTGTGTCAACTGGGACTTTGTCCCAGGGAAGGCACCAAAGCAGGTATCACAGAAAAAGAACTGTAGGCGTTGGAAGGGACCTTTGGAGATCAAGTCCAACCCCCCTGCTAAAGCAGGTTCCCTACAGTAGGTTGCAAAGGAAAGTCTCCAGGTGGGTCTTGAGTATCTCCAGAGGAGACTCCGCAACATCTCTGGGCAGCCTGTTCCAGTGCTCTGTCACCTTCTCATCAATGAAGTTCTTCCTTGTGCTTCTTGTACCTCGCTGATTGTTTTGAGGTTGTGCAAACGCTGCCTCACTCCTGCCTCAGTTTCTCAAGCACGTGCATTTCTTGGTGGTGTGGAGAGACCTAAGTGCTATGAACATTAACAGCGCTACAAAAAGAGTTGGGATTCAAGGGATGTCTGTTCAGCAGAGTGTGGGGCCTGGCAGGAGGCACAGAAATGGTAGTTTTAATTATAAATGAATTTATAATGTAATTTGCACTTAATGTGCCTGGCACAATATTTTTCTCTGGGAACTTCTAGGATGCTATGTTGAACAAACCGAGTGCAGCTTTTGCAAAGTTG
Source organism: Gallus gallus (assembly GCF_016699485.2). NCBI lineage: Eukaryota > Metazoa > Chordata > Aves > Galliformes > Phasianidae > Gallus > Gallus gallus. Next base: position 96,233,430 of record NC_052534.1, read on the forward strand.
CGTTAAGTTGCTCTGAACAATTGCATTCGCAATTCAGCAAACTCCTGACCTTTGCTCAGTGAATAAATTAGGACTGTAAAATGATCGTATACACAAGGATGCTTTTTGCTTGACATTTAGGTGCCATTAATGACCACGATGAAAGAACAAAATTCTAACAAACACTGCTTACTTCGATAACCGGAACAGTAATGATTCAAATTTAATTGTGTATTTACAAACTAATCATTCATGTGAAGCTTCCTAATGAAAGCCACATCGCCAGGCACCAAATTAAAAGTAGTACAGTCCCATTTCTGCAAGGGACCCTGCAAATAAAGGAGGATTTTATAGCCAGGTTTCTGGGCTCCCCACTGAGCCACCAAATTCTGGATCGATGAGGTCTGGCTCTCTGCCTCTGGGTTCAGATTCAGTTCTGTCTGCAGCTGCTCACGATGGCTGACTTTGGGCTGGGAGTGCTCTCAGCCTCATGACTGGTCAAATGGCAGAGCTTGGGATCATGCATCATCTCGGAGGTCGCTCAATCGAGGTCAGGGACTCTTTCAGATTGTTTTACTACCTATCGACCCGCAGAGAAGTGCTCTGTGTTTGCTGATTTAATTTAATTTTATTTATTTAGATGGATGAAAGGTGGAAAAGGTGCTTTACATTCTGAACCCATCTCTCCAACGCCTCTTCTTGCAAAAAGCTAAGCTGTTTCACAGGGTAGGATTTCAGGGGAAGATGTTTTATCCAGATCATCCCTCTAGAGCTGGTATAACTCCAGCACGTTATGGTGATTTTTCTTGTTGAATCTGCTTAGGGAATGAAGTGTGTCTCATGCTGCTGGAAAAAGCTGATACTGTTAATTATAAGAAGGAAATGAACAAAAAAGAGAGGAAGCAAGCTCACCTGTTCATCGTGAAGATAAAAGGGTGAAGTAGCTGGAGAAAGAAGTGCTTGTATCCAGTTGTGGCAGTAAATAGCTTCATTGCCTGTACAAATTCACAAGCTGATGATATTTAATTGGTTTTGATAGGTAAGTTGGAAGCCCAAGGGAGGATGAGCTTTCTCCTGTGGATGCGGAGCTGAGACTTGTGCATGCTGTTACTTGTCCAGCTACCCTTTGACAGGGAAACCTTTCTCAGTTCCCCCTCACAGATGACGAGAACGCTGTGGCTAACATCAAAGTCTTAGCCAAAATGCAGTTGAGTTCCTCCAAAGAGGTCAAGGCTGTCTTTGTGGATGGTGCCTCTGTATGCAGACTCTGGTCCCATTGGAAAACACTGCCATCATTCAGTGCTGGCTGTTAGATTTGATTTTGCTGAATGAGTCTTGTTCTGGACTTAGCTTTTCACTGACCTAAGTTAGGTCTGTGCCCAGACTCCCCCGGGGCTTACATGACGGGAAGTCATTCAGGAGTCATGACCGGGTCCCAGTGGCTTGGAAGGAAATGACTTCAGCTCCTGCCAATCTAAACATCAGCTTGAGTTTAAAGGCTTGTTGCAGACAGCGGGGTGAAGTGAGGAGTTTTTGTGGAAAATGCTGATGCTTTGTCACCAGAGGGCTAAGGATATGCATAAGTTTGTGAGGGGTTTTGGTGACTTGCAGGGAGGTATGTCTGCACCTGAACATTGAGGTGTAGCGGTGGTGTATATGGGGAGCTCAGCCACCGCCATAGAAGCCCAATCCTGGCACGCAGAGCGTACAGCAGAGAGCTGCAGAAATGGATGGTTAAGTTGTTTACTGTTGGAAGCAAACAAAATGTCACTTACGAAAGATTTCTTATAAGGGCAATGACTAAGGCTTCTTCTTTCCTACAAACTTGGAGCCTTGTAACTGTCAGATAGCCAACACCTCCAGACTGGTTGTATTTGAAAACTTCCCCCATTCCTGAACTGTGAAGCTCTTTGGCTGCTGCTCTGGCTGCATGTGGCAGTCATCTTTTGATTGCTCAGTCAATATGCAGCAAAAGCTTCCCTGTGCTGGCTGCTAACGAGCACGGAAGCTGATCTTGCAAGGTCTCCTCATTGAATTGTGCTTACAACACAGCAGTCAACCACCTGGGTGCATTAGCTATAAATTGTCCCTGTGTCTTTTTGTGTGACACTCTGTAGAATGTCACACGGATATGAAAGTACATGCAGTGAAGTGGTGCCCTTGTATCTGCAGTGAGAAAGAACGGCTCTCAGGTGAGAGGATAAATGAACTCTAAAGCTCATCCTTCATGAAAAAGTCCGGCTGGGTTCAAAAGGGATGAAAGTAATGGTGAACATTCTGCAATGATTTTATGTTTTGTATGCGTTTGCTACGTCGTCCTAAAGAAGTAATGGTTCTCAGCTAAAATCTGAAGACTGTAAGGATTAGATGTGGTGTATAACATCCTCGGGATGTAGGCTGCTGGCAGCTCTCCTGCAGGATCCTGGGGGCATGGAGCAGAGCTGGACGCCTCCCCAGTCTGCAAAGATGAGCTGTATAGCAGCTCTGGGTGTGAGGAGCAGGTTTGATCTGAGTTGATGAAGAATTATCTGAGAGGCTTTGGCTTCCTAATCCCTTCAAATATTTCAGTGTATTTGTGATACAGTACAGTTGTGAACTGGAGTGACTCTCCTCATGCACAAAGCTGAACATCTGAAAGGGCTCCAGAGTGTGATATCTGTTGGGGTTTAGGTTTCCTTAGGGGAGGGAGGGATTCTGTTGTCTCTCTGTGCCTGTCGTGTTCTTGGCACACATTGGATGGAGGCTGGCACAGAAGTGCAGATGGCAAGTTTCTGTCCATAGCGTGACTTGGTTTTAGTCAACTTTTCAACTTACATATACCAGGATTTGACTCCTTAAAACTTTTCATCACTTATCCAACGAAATATCTGGAAAATCCAGCGTGTGCCAGGTTCTATCAGAACCGCCTACACAGAAATTGCTTGGTTTTCCTAATATAGTGTGAACTAGATTGAAACATCTGAACACTTACTTAAAAGCTAATACTTCAGCTTTTTTTAAACAAAGATTCCTGCTCTAATTTTAGCAAGTGGAGCCCACAATAGGCACCATCACTTCCTTGCAGCCTCTGGGTCACACTGCCCAATTTGTACCAAGGTGGCCTTCCAGAAGCATCCAAATATTTGAAAATCCCCACAGGTGTTCTATCTCATAGCACAGTTGTTTTTCATTAAATATTCTTTCCAAAGCTAGCACTGATGAGGGGAAAAGGGATTCTCCAGTGTTGCTTGTAATTAATACAGTGACATGCACAGCTCTTGCAAAGTGCAACCCCAGTCCTTTAATCCAGTCTGGCCTTGAACCTGTTTTAGCAGAAATCAATGAAAGCCAAAACAAACAGTGACTAATTAACAGCATCTAACACAACTACGCTGGTGTGCTGCATCTGAGACTCTTGTGGCCCCAGATCTCAGCAGGGACTGCTGATGTGCTCCCAGCTGTCCCTGTGCGTGTCTTTGTTGTCCTACCAGCTGTGCCCTTCTACTTGCATGTGTGATTATCCAGCAGCCTAATGTGGTCACAGTGAGCTGGTTTAGAGGGGGAAAAAAAAACAACCACATGCCAGAACACTCTTATTATTATTATTATTATTATTTTTAAGCTAATACTTCTTCATCACTTGACTAAACCACTTTAGGGCCTGCTGACAGGAGCTCTCCTGCCAATGGATTGGAGGCAACGGCCATCTTCAGAGGGGTAAAGGAAGGGTTGAGGGTGATGTTCGTGGAGGTGGCTATGGCTGGACCAAGAGGCAGAGAGGCTGGGGACCTCTCCCCAGTCTGGCTGTGTCACTGGGATCTGTGGGCAGCATGCTTTGCTTCTTGATGCTTTGCTTCTTGATGCCTGCTGCCATGGGTGCGGACTGCTGCCGGTCTCTGCCAGCTCTGATGTAACGAGGCTGTGCTCTGAGGCAGGATTTGACCTTCCTACCGCCTGCTCCGCTCACTGAGGGAGCGGCAGAAGTAATCTGATGAGCAGCTGGGACTGCTAATCTGCTGTCAGAGCTATTAGAGCCAGAAGAGGACAATTCTAAATCTCTTTAAAAGCTGGTTGTAGGAAACCCGAGTGTTTATCCCTTTCTATGCATTTGTCAATGTTGAAGCCTTCCTTCCTCACCTCACCAGCTCTCCCATGTCTTTACTCAAGCCAAATGTCTCTTTTGTTTACAGAAAATGCCATTGTCCCACCTGGGTTTGGAAGAAGGCATGAGAGTGTTGTGTGGATGCTGCTGCCTGAGACGAGCAGTTTCCCAGCCAAAGAAAATCTCCAGCCCTTCCTGCTGTGACTGCCAGGCTTCATTCTGCTTTAGACATTCAGAGATGCGTGGATCTGAACATCTCTCTTAACGAGGCCCTCCCATTTGTACCTATTGTGAGTGTGCTCTCTGTTACTCGTGTGTCTCGAGGAGAATCCAGATGCTGCTCTGCTTTTGTTTTTGGACGAATCAGTCTTTTCCACTGTTTGAATAAATATAAACGTGCCCTATGCACATTTGCTTTGGGAAGCTGCTGTGGGGTTATCTAAGCAGAGCAGCCATGCCATTACTGCTTTATCTAGGAGTGAGATTTAAAAACAGGATTTGGGTAATAAATACAGGCTTTGTGCTAGTTATTAAAGCAAATAGAGTAGCAAAGATAAGCCCGCTGCATTTATTCATGGATAAGAAGGTAATACAGAGGAACCCAGCAGTACTTTGTCTGAGGCATTCTGCTCCTTTTGAGGGTAATGCTTAATTGTGGTTGCCTCGAGGGACTCAGGCCCCATTTGTAAGGTGTTTTAGAGAAATGGAAGAAGGTTTCTGGCATCTTTGAGCTGCAGTCAGGAGCTCAGACTCAAGCTGCTACTACATGATGTTTGGCCATTCTTTATCCACTGGTATAGAACCATAGAATCACAAGGTTGGAAAGGACCTACAAGATCGTCTAGTCCTGGATTGTGGTTATATGTTTGCTTTTAACCATGGCAAATGTAGGCTAATTCAGGTTAGTTTAGAGATCAGAAGTCTAGAATTGCCCCAAGCCTCTGGAAAATCTGGGAGTGCACACACTGCCCATCTCTGGGTTTGGAGGGATCAGTGGCAAGTCCATGGACATAATGTTTGGTTTAAGGTGAGAAATGACAGGTCAACCTAACAGAAAAGTGGTGCAAGACAGAACTGATGTGATGGGAGTTAAAAGCTTCACAGGGTAATCTATGTATGCCTGAAACATCATAGAGTTGGAAGGCACCCCTGGGGGCCATCTAGTCCAACTCCCCTGCGGTGAACAGGGACACCACAGCTAGATCAGGTTGCCCAGGGCCTGATCCAGCCTTGCATTGAAAGCCTCCAGGGACAGGGCATCAACCACATCTCTGGGCAACCAGTTCCAGTGCCTCACCACCCTCACTAGAAAAGACTTTTTCCTTATATCTAAAATAAATTTACCCTTTCTTTAAGCCTGAAGCCATTTCCCCTCCCCTTTAGATACTGAAAGGCTGCTATCAAGTCACCTCGGAGCCTTCTCTTCTCCAGGCTGAACAGCCCCAGCTCTGTCAGCCCATCCTCATAGGAGAGGTGTTCCATCTCTTGGATCACTGTGTGGCCCTTCTCTGGATGCTCTCCAACAGGTCCATGTCTCTCCTGTACTGGGGACTCTACATCTGGATGCACTATTCCAGGTGATGTCTCACCAGCGCGGAGTAGAGGGGCAGGATCACCTCCACATGAAATTCCAAGATTTCTAAGAATCGACTGGTGGGTGCTAGTAAAAATCTGAAAAGTATAAAGCGTTACAGATCTTTTGTATGGCAGTTCCTGTGATCTCCTTTGTGGCAGTACCTTGGGGCTCTGTCATAAGCATCATTGTGTGAGATGCTATATAAGCAAAGAATAAAAAGGCAGCCTTGCAATGATGGTATCAACATAAAGATGAGCTTCCTCTGCAGAGATAAGGGGAATGTGAGACATATGCTTGGTAGTCTTTTGTATTTCATGCAGATGCTGAAATAAGCAGTGCTTCATTGCTGGCATAGAAACAGTGAGCTGTCAGTCATTATTTGATTTAGTGCTTCTTTCAAGGGTTCATTTTAACACTCACATGCATATGTATATTTTTTCTAAAGTGGGCTGTAAAACTGATATTCTTGAGGTCAACAATTTGAGTTTAATAAGATAGAGCACTGTAAAAGAAAGGCGCTTAACTGAAATAGTCTTTATTTTCTTGCTATGTTTTAGGTCCCATATCCCAGTAACTCAAGTCTGCTCAGTTTCATCTTATTAAAAAATTAGGGAAAAAAGAAAAGGCAGCATGAAAAAGACCTCCTTTGCTTGGGAAGCGGAGGTAAAGGTTGTTTTGTAAAGTTAACCTGTGAAATTCTGTCTTGGATTGAAATTTCCTCTTATGGCCAAAACAAGTTCAGGGCGTTGTCTAAACTTATTACAGACTGTCTTATCTCTGGTCTCAACTCTTATTACAGTACTTCCAGTGGAGGGAAGATCCGTAAAGTAGGATAGCTATAACAGCATCGGTGAGATGGTTTTGGCAGAAGACATAGTCTCAGCACCGTGTGCTTTTGAAAGCAGCTGCCCCGATCTCTGTAAGTACACAAAATGCTTGAGGGATATTCAGCCTTTGGCTTTGATGGAAACAGCTGGGAAGATGTGTAGAAAAAACAACCGGGATGTCTGGGATGGGCGCACCCTAAATGCCTCCTCCAAAGGGCACGCATGAGGGGACGGAAAGCCTCTCCTCTGCTGCCATCAACACCTGCTACTCTGTATACTTCAGAGTCCTACCTAGAGGTGTCCCCACAGACCTGTCAGAGGTTGTTTTTTTGTCTCTCCGATGGCAATTTCAGTGCCTTTGCTAGGCTTTTTAATAAGCTAAACTTTGGTTGGTGGAGAGAGATGGCTGAAGATGGTTTCTGAAAGTAGAGGATGGCCCCTGTAGCACACCAAAGTCAGGGGAGCGGAAGGACAGACATGGCCACAGATTGCAGGGGAACACAACAGAGTACTGCTTCTGTTGCTGTCTCATGACCTTCCAGAGGGATGTGAGCCAAAAAGCTTTGCTTTGGGTTCTCGTGAACTCTGAAGGTGTGAAGAGTTTGATGTACTTTGGTACCTGTAACGAAGGAGTCTGAATAATTAATGCAAGTTCTTCTGTTGCCTTCATCTAATCATCTTGTTACTGCCAGCTGATGCTGAAGATCAGATGTAAATAAGATGAAACACTAGCTGGACTTATTTATTTGGATAGATCAGTTCTGATGGAAGTCAGTGCATTACATTGACCTGTTGCTGGTTATCATTTGCCTTTCCTGCATTTTTATGTGCTGCTGCTGCTTAAGGCTGTTTAATTGATCTCCAGTTGTTATTCAGTGTTTATGTATCATTCATTTATGCCTATTTAAAAATATTTCTCCCAGCTAAAGGACTGGCAGGCTGGGGAACTGGGCTGGTATGAAAAGAGACAACGATGGAGAAAATGATGGAAGAAAACACAGATGCCAAGCATGTAAGTCCTTTTCTGCAGTGAAGATGGAAAGCTGGTTTTTTGCTCTTTTTTAGTGCTGCTTGTCAAGATGAAATGAAGGACTGGAAGCAGAGGAAAGAACAACTGAAATGAAGAAATGCTTTCACGTAATTGCAATTTGACCTTGTGCCAGTGGAGCTCACTCATGAACTAGTGGATTGTCTGAAATGACTTCTCTGAATCACTGGAATCATATCTAAAACGGCAGCTTGATTTTCTTCTTTGTGCTTTGCCTGTTGGCAGCTTTCCTTGGACTCTGCAGCTAAGCCTCAGTGCTGTGTCTGTGCGTGCGTGACAGTCCTGCTGCCATCACTGAGGTGCCCAGGGTTGGTTGGGATGGATTCAGACTTTCTGTTACCAAAGAGCACAGCAGAAATAGGATGAGGCATGCTCCTGTGGCTGATGCCACAGTGGGGTTTGTGTGAAGAGTGGCTGGGGCTCTCTGGTTTGTGGAGAAACTAGTTGGGAGCAAGGTGTAGAAATACCAATTGGAGGCACAGAAGGTCATTTTGGTGTTCTTTGCTCATTCTCCTAATCCAAAAGCAGGGGAAAAACAGTGAAAATGGAAGGTAATAAATAAAACAGTTGAGGAAGGTGTTAGCTCTGTTTACTGTCTGTCTGTGAGACTTCACTGAGGCTGGGATCTTAGTGCAGACTAAAATAACAGATAACCATACAGGTGTTGAAAGCCCTGGTTTCAGGGCAGACAAAGGTGGTATAAAGTGGTATATCTTATTTCATAGCAAATGTCAGCGAGGACAGATGCTTCCCTCTGCACACACTGTCTGACAGGCGCTGGTCAGACCTGAGTCGGCTCTTGAATCTACGTGTGATCCCTCAAGACACTTTTAAACCCACAGGAAGCAGGACAATTGTTTGGGGACTAATTTTTGTGAGCTGGATGGATGAAAGAAGATTTCTGTGGTGCCAGTTCCCTCTCTTCTGGCTTAGGGGAGAGGATGTGCAGGGGGATGTCCCTTCCCTGGGATGCTCAGGATGTGTTGGAGAGCGTGGGGCACAACGTCTGAAGCTGGCTTAGAGCATTTCTGAGCAAAACGTCTTCCTTTGCCAAGTCAGCCTCTGCATGTGGAGGAATGGAAGCCACCAATGGCCCCGAGTTGCAGTTCGGCTGTGGCAGACTCAACTGTGGGACTGAAGCCTTGCTGCAGCCTGTCCCTCCACCAGCCCATCTCACAGCAGACAGCCCCTGAGGGCATCTGTAACAGATGGACGGTGGCTAAGCAGCAGCCTTGTTGGAATTCAGTTAAAAATCAGTACCAGTTTGTAGAAAATCTTTGTAGAAAATGTAGAAAATAGGAAACTTTCAACCTTTTCTCAGTCTGTCACAGTTTTTATTCATTTGAGCCAGGGAAGAGGAATTTTAGTTCTGCCTCCTGATGAATCTGCCAGTGTGGTTCCCACTATTTTCTCTCCTTGATAGAGGCAATTGGCGTGTTGCTTTCTACCCTAGGAAGCCTCAACTGCCACAAAAGGCCACAGTCTGATGGGATGTCAAACTGCATAGCACTTGTTAAGCTCCCATGGCTGGCAGCATCTGTGCATTTGCAATGACAACTCTAAATCCATCCAGGATACAAAAGTACTCTAAAATTGTAGCCTTTGTGTGTGTGTGTGCGCTGCATGTTTTATTTATAAAGCTTTTAGAGATAGCAGTTTGTTCTCTAATTTATTTTGGGTTGGTGAGGAGGAGGAAATCTCCTTGGCAAGATAGGGAATTTGCAATCTGAATGTAAAAGGAATATGAAAAAAAGAGGAATAACAATTAAAAAAAGTCCAGAATTCTGGGACATGTTTGCATGAATAATAATGCTTCCAAAATGATAATGGATTGTGTGTCATCCATTTGTGGAACTGTAGAAGCTGCTATGATAAATAAAACGATACGTCAAATTTGAAACAGCATGGGGCCTGCATGTGTCACTCATCAGGTACAATTAAATAAGAATAATTGGCTGCCTGCTAAGTGAGAAGCTGCACTATGATGGTGCCATTCTCAGCTTTCAATTGCATGAGGGACAGTTGCTCTGGACATCCATTTCAGGGCTGGCCCATGCTTGATGGGGGGATTGTGAGACTGAACGTGTGTGGATGTTTGCCAAACCCTGTGGGGAATCGAAGCTCAGCTCTCTGGTTCAGTGTTCTAAACTTCCATTATGTTTTTGTAGGGGCTTGACCACGACTGGCACTGCTGGTTACTTTTCTCCCCGCGGGGTGCACAGAGTCCTTGCAGCAGCACAGCTGCAATTGCTTCTCAGCCTCAAAACCACTTCATAGCAGAAGTGTGTGTTGAGTCTCTCCAGCCTGCCCGTGGCTCTTGGAGGATGTCTGAGTTCAGCAGAGGAAGAAGCTCTCACAGGCAAAACTGCTGGGAATGCAGCAGAACTTCTTGTTATTCAGCTCTGGCCCGTCTCTCTTTGCTGCTTTTTGTTTCCAGTTATTTCCATGTGTTGGCACTAAAATAAGAACTTTTAATTGCCATCTACTCATTAGCTCATTATCAGCACCACCTTAGAAGTGATAATGGCCAGGTGCATACTAGTTATTTCAGGTTGCACTATCTGCAAATGCTTTACTGGAGGCAACAAAAACTTCCAGGAAATTATGTGCAAATGGCTTTTGGGATCATAGTTGCTCTGTGTAGAGTTGAAGGAGGCATTTCCCCCCCCACCTCTCTGACCATGTGTTTGTTGCTTCTAACATGTTTTCCTGTGCAGACTTTCAGCGCCTCCTGTCCTGAGTCTGTCTTCAAGCCAGGTTTGTGGAATACAAAGGCTTCCCACTACAAAAAGATCAGGTGAAAAATGATGGTAAGGCCACAGTTCTGCTTTTGTCATTTCAGGACTTTGAAGTAAACTTTTCTGCTTCAGGAGCATTTGTCTCCTTGCTTTCATCTAATGACAGCTTCTATTTGCTGCCAGCTACGTAGTCAACCACCACTCAAGGTGGATATTGACAGAGGGTACTGACACTCACATGTTACCAGAGACTATTAAAATATGAAGAAATCTAATACACTCACTTTTCATGACTGTGCTGTTCTGCAAAGTATAGAAACAGACATAAGATGGTAATTTGATGCTGAGTTCTTTGCTCAGAAGCCAGGCTGACTATGGACAGGACAGTCCATTAGTGTTATTCTGCTCCCTTGCACGTCCTTTCTAGGCTGCAAGTTCTCTGGAGCACCAGTTTCTTGTGTCCATCAGTGTATACTTACAGTGCTTTTAGACCCTACCAGGACACAAACCCACAACAGCTGCATGTGAGTGAACTGCTGCCAGAGGTTAGGCTGATGGAATTAATGATAGTAACCTTAGTCGTAGGAGCCTTCATCCCAACAAGGCTTCCTGTCATTTAAATATATTATTGACAGGAAGGCTATTGAGTTCAGTTCCCTGCCTGGTATTTTATGAAGAAGGATAGAAAAATGGTTGGGAGCGCTGAGCCAGTGCAGATCCTCTGGTCTTCTTGCCAGTGTACCTGGAAACATGCTGCTGGTGCCCAAAAGCTGGCAGCAGTGTTGAGCTTTACTGAACTGAGAAGCATCCTGATGGCATGGTAGGAGGTCTCTCTTGGATCTGTTTCCACGGCTGATTCTGGAGTTATGGTTGGCCAACCATGGATGCCAGCAATTTTGCTAGCAATGCTTATCAGCCCAAGATCTGGCTTTAGGAGTACAAATGCAAGCATGTTCAATGTAGACAAAGCCGTTAGCTTTAAAGGTTGACACTGAAGCCTTCTGTATACACTGTGCAGAGGCTGTCTGTGTTAGAAAGTCCTTGTAAAATTAGAAGGTGAAAAAACATGACCATTAGCACAGGAGCAAATGGATTTGCTGGACTGCATTCAGCAAAACAAAGCTGAGACTCGTCTGAGCCCAGCTGTCGTGTGCTGTTTGGCTGCTCTTTGTCTGCCAGCTCTGTGTGTCCTTCCTTCTCATGTGCAGGACGCATGATGACTTGCCTTGAGCCCTCTTGGGCTCTGGTCTGCCCAGAGTCCATGTTGTTTGTGTGCAGCGGTTTGGGCATGTGCTGGTGGCTGTGGGCTGATTTGACCGTGGCAATTGCTCTTACTTTAGAGGAGGCTCCTTTTGGTCCTGCTCAGGGTCATTAGGGGTTGCCGAATGTGGACACATCTGTGAGCTGGGGAGAGCTCTAAGTGACCAGGGTCTCCTGGGTCAACTTATGGGAAAATGGGGATGAGCTCCTTGGGCTGATCCTGGCTGCCCACTGCACTGGCTGAGGCAGCATCATCTTTCCGTGCATGGCCACAACATGAGCTGTTCCATACAATAATTTAGTTTGGTTTTCTACAGGAACAAAACTTAGACTTGCAGTCTGTGTGGATTCATCTGTCTTCATGCTCGTTACTCCACGAACAGTAAAGTCAGTTCCAGCAGATAGTTACAGAGGTAGAGTTGTCTCAAAGGTGTGATGTTCTAATAGGTAGATGGGGAAAGTAACTACGATTGCAGCCCAGAAGACCAACCATATCCTGGGTTGCGTCAAGAGAAACATGACCAGCAGGTTGAGGAAGGTGAGATTCTGCCCTTTTGCTCTGCTCTTGTGAGACCCATGAAGATAAGAGCACAATGAGGGCTCAGCCTTACAGTATATCCAAGAGGGATATTCAGTGAGCTCAGGTTAGAATGCCAGGTACCATTTTTTAACACCAGCTTTGTGCTTCTGTGCTGTTCTCAGCAAACAGTGCTCCTGAGCTAAACTTAGTGTGGTTTGGGCAGGTGGAGCCCAACTGTGTTCTAACAGCTGTGGCTATGAAGTTCATCTATCAGTGTTTTTGTGAGGAAGTGAAAACTGGTGGAATGAATTTGTACCAGCCTCGTGGGTTTTTCTTTTGCCTCATGTTTATTGTGTTTGGTCATGAGGCTTCATATTAGGAGCCCTAAAAGCCAGTTTTACTAAATTGGTAGAGCACGGGCTTCACTGTAATTATGAAAGAAGGTTTAAGTACTTCAACCGTGTTGATACTTTCAAAGTGTTATGTCCTGTTACTCTGTGATTTTGATAAGCCTGGTCAGTCATTGGAAAACTGAATTGTTTATGAAAAATAGCATATCTGAACTTGAAAAAAGCCCCCTCCCCCCCCCCCCCCCTTTTTTTTTTGCTTCAAGAAAGGCTGAAGGCGGGGAGGAAAGTCATAAAATATTAACAAACTCTGCTTTTAATGCTGATACAATTGCCCCCGCACAGCTCTGTACACTGCACGTTGAAAGCATTGTGGTGCACTGGGAATTGCCATGTGCTTTGTGAGAGGGGAAGCCAAATGGGCCCGCTTTTCCTCTTGACATTGCCAATGATCTTCAGAAATGGATGCCATAGAATACAGATTTGGGGCCTCCTCATTGCAGACTTAAATAAACAGAGTTTGGAGCTTTATCAGGGGACATGGACTAACGACCAAGAAGACCATGGCCAGAAAGACTGGTGGGGTCTTCCAACATAGGCAGAATCCTTCTTGTTGGGGTTGCTGGTCTAATGTGTCTGCACCTGCGTGGCAAATGCTGAATTTCCCTTTGGTTGTCTGTGGGCAGACTGTCCTGGGTGCAAATCCACCCTTAAAGGCAGAGTTGTACTAAGGGAAATTTTGGCCAGAAGTCGTTCAAAGATAAGTGTTTTTGGTAAATGTTTGTTCTAATTAGCATAATAATGTCTTTGTGACAAGGCATTGGCTGGATTTATGAATAAATGAAAGCTGTTGCATTAAGCAAAGAGGAAAATAAGAGAGAAGCGAAGAGACAGAACACTCATCATACCTTTCAGCTGTCAGAAATGTTTTCTTCTGGTTTGGGTGAAGGGAAGTTTGAAGCAGTGTTTATTCATGAGGCTCTGCCCAGCCCGGTGTGATTTTTTACTTGCACATCCTGCAGCAGGAATGTCAGGGAACATGGCACATATTTCATTCGATGGAGATCAAACCAAGTCATATTTGAAACACTGTATGAAGATGAAGGTGTTCAAAATTAAAGAGCTGGATTAGGTATGGGTCTTCGTGTCACGTTATTCCTCTGAATGTTTTCATGTCAGTAGAAAAAACAAGAACAAGGCTTTCTGACCTTGAAAAGAAATGCCTGAGGGAAAGACTCCTCATGCAATTTTTAATACTTTTCCTAGTGACTTTTTTTTTTAACTGCTGTAGCACGATACAGGTTTGAACTAATGAATGTCACGCTCATATGGGGCAGTTCCAAAAATGAAAGACCTTGAGTGACTTAACGCTATTATTGCCCTGTATGATGATGTTATCAACATTACCTACATTTCTGACTTTCAAGTGTCTTGGTATCTTATAGTTAGCTTGTCTGCTGAATGAGAGACACACTCTAAACTTAGTTTCAAAGCAATCATATAAAGCTTTATTTTTAAAAATATGTAAAAATGATAATTACATGTAGATTATTTTTTAACTTTCATTAGCCCCATCTGCTTCATTTAAAGCGATATTTGCTAAAGGATGCTTGTAGCTTAACTCTTCCTCCCATATACTGGGGAAAGAGGGCCATCACCTCCAGGTCCCTTCAAAGATAGTTTTGCTTGCGGGTCTTCGAAAGACATGAATGGGATTGTGGTTGTGGTAAAACCTTGGCTGCATTTTAGCAAGGCACCTCAGTTATACTGCTGCTTCTCTCTTGTTGTGACTGAAGTACTTATATCCAGTGTCCTCGGATCAGAAGAATGGGTTAAATCATTTTACAAAGGCACATCTCCCTGTGCTAAACAATTTAAGAAACTGTAGGAATGGGCTTCGGCACTCAGAGCAGCTACCACGACACAATAATCTTGGTTAATCTCTGCTACCTTCAAAATAGTGTCTCCATTCAGTGTGCCCGAGTAGGAATGGTTCCTGACTAGTGTGAAATCCTGAGATATTTCCTCTGGAGCTTCCTGGCTGGTCCATCCAGGGCAGCACAGTCTCTGACACAGCTTCCTAAGATGCACTTAGCATTTGGCAGGTGGAGATGACCGAGCTTCAGCAGTGCTTCCTGGCACTGCAAGTTTTCCAGCATGACCATAGTAGAACAAATTGAGGGCCAAAAGTGCCACTCACATTGCTATAACTTCCCTGCCATCGAGGCAGTTGTTAGGGACAGAGTTTGGGTCTCCATGGCAGTCAGTGATAAAATTTCCCCTAATTTCAGTGAGGGCAGTTTTTGTTCTTCCTGGTTTGGGCGGTAGCTGGAGGATGTTAGGCTTCATCTTCCAAATTCAACAGGTTTGCTCTGCACGGTAGTGGGCTGGGACTAGGAAGACTTAGTCCTGATTCCACTACTGGGCACTGAAATTAACTTACAGTACTTATTTCTGTATCAGTTTTTCCAGTAAAAATATTTCTCAGTGTTGAGATTCAGGCATAATTACTAATTATACTGTTTCCCCTACTCGCGCTAAGTTTTTCTACCATTGCTTCATTTCTTTCAAGACGGTTCCATTAGCTGTGTCTCTTTTCAGTCTTTTGTATTTCTCTGGCTGTTCTTGTCTTGAAGGTGTGCAGAACTTCTCTTGACTAAAATTAATGTCTCGTCTCTATATCCATTTCTCTGCTGCTTCTCTGGTTAGCAAAGCTTTTCATGATTTTTAGTCAGAACTTCAAAAGCTGGAGGAATACATGTCTTGGCTGAGAGGTGCTGAGGAAAATGAAGGGTTTTGTAGGAATGAATCCCTCAATGCAGCACTCTCAGGTCAAAAGTCACTCTGGTTCACCAATGCAGAAGCACATACCAGTTGTGGGAAGCTATTTTGGTGATCAGCTGTGTGACTCCTGGGTGCTTGTATTAGCAGAGGCGTTGGCTTGCAGAGTGCAGTGAAGTGTCTCATCTGATGCAGATGCTTTTTTGGCATGGTTTCAGGTTTTTTTTGGTTTAACTTTGCTTCGAGTTTAACCCGCAGTTCTACAGTGACGTGCACAAACCACACAACCACAGATTTGCACTACAGAAGACTAAGTTCTGAAGAGTTTTGTCTATTTAACAGGCATGCATATGACAAGAGACAATAACGCCAGCAACACCACAGGTTTCACAGTTATGAATATACTCTAGCCCTGGGAGAAGAGATGTTTAACCTAACTTAGCAAGAGAGAACAGGAAGAATCATCTCCATGTAGGAGGTATGTGCAGGACTGGGCTGCCTATGTTTACAGAGTCGCAGAGCAGTTGAGGTTGGAAGGGACATCCGGAAGTCTTTTGGTCCAAGCCCACAACCCTTCCATGTGTCGTAGATCCTTCTGTATGTCAAGGATCCTTCCATGAATAATTCCTTAGTGGTCTCGTATGGTATAACCTGACAAGCAGTGAGAGGGTGTTGTAGAATATGCGTGGGCTCTTGGTGCTTGGAGTGTTATTTCAAGGAGATGGGATTTAGCAGAAAGCTGCACCTGGGTCTTTGTGGCCCAATGGCACATGGAACTGCTGTTGGAGTCTGGCTTAGGGTCTGCAGCCCACAGCCACCTGGTAGGTTCCTCCTGCCATGTAGCCTCTCGTGGCTCCAGTAGAAGCCAGAGAGACTCTTCCATCCACAGCAGAGTGGCGCAGCGGAAGCGTGCTGGGCCCATAACCCAGAGGTCGATGGATCGAAACCATCCTCTGCTATGTTCTCATTTTTGCTTTGGAATGAACAACTGTTAGCGTGAGTGGGACTTGTCCTCCTGCATCCCTGGGTTTGCTGGGACACAGCCGTGGGTGCCCGGTTGTACCTTCAGGCTGCCCAGAGAGGTGGTGGATGTCCCCTACCTGGATGTGCTCAAGGCCAGGCTAGATGATGCTGTGAGCAGCCTGGTCTAGAGGGATGTGTCCCTGCCTACAGCAGGGGGTTGGAGCTGGGTGATCTTAAAGGTCCCTTCCAACCCAAGCCATTCTATGTACTATGATCCTATCATGGAGAAATGAAAAGGCCTTGGATTTTTCTTGGCAACATATCGCTAAGAGCTAGTGAGTTATGTACTGTCAAACTCCAGCAGCAGCCTTGTTTGCTTTGTGTGTCTGCTTGGTGAGATATCCCAACGAGGTCTGGCAGAGTCAGGAGATTTTCCACTGACCGTGGCCTAAAGGTATTGCAATTGGAGCTGGAAAAGTGAAGGAAAACAATCAATCAAGTCAACTATGTAAAACAACATTATCATTTTTTTTCAATTGGCAAGGTGGTTTTTATGATGTGAGTCTCCAGCTTTGTGTTCCATTTATTCTCCTTTGCTGTGCCTTTCCTGCACCGTCTTGCTTCAGTCCATCATAAGCAATGTTCCAGGCTGGGGTGGGTTGTCATGGTTTAAGCAGAACTGAGGCAAAAAATGAAGGCTGAGGCTGATGAGGCAGAGCTGGAAGAGGTGCCTGTTCCCCTTGGATGTCACCACCAGGGATGTGCCCCAGCCCCATGCTCTGATGGAAACCTTGCAAGCATTTTCTTGGTCCTCACTGATCGCACCCGGGTTTGTGCTTTCACTTATGTCCTCCCCATAACCTGCAATTCAGAGGGGTCTGCCCGTGGGCACAGAGGTTCTGTTGTTTTACTGTCTTCAAACAAAAAGCTCTTTAAAGATAAAACAGAAACTTAAGGGGGGAAAAAAAAAAAAAGCAAAAAATCAAGTACTATTACCTCTTTCTTCCTCTTTCTATAGCTGTCCCCAAAATAGCTCTGGCAGAGGTTTAATTTTGAAATGTGCAAGCTACTGTTTTGAGTAGAAAGTATAACCCAGCAACGACAAAAAATATCCAATAATCCTGTTTTAAAATAGACGCACAGAATGGTTGTGCCTGGATTATTTTAGACGATATTTTTCACACATTTTTGCAGTGACAGAAGAAAATACAGCCTGTAATTCTATGATGATTTTTTTTTTTTCCCATCAGAACATTTCTCCTTTGTTTCAGATTTCCCAGAAGAAATACAGCCTTCATTAAATTGAAAGACTGGGCTGGAAATAAATAATATTGTCAGAAATGAAGAAAAATTCAGGAGTTAAAGGACTTCTCTAGTAGAAAGAATGTTTTGTCGAATACAAAACAGTACCTACTTCTCTTTTATAAGAATAGAAAAATATTAGGTACTCTGATGTAAAAAATATGCCTATGTTTGCAAATGTATTTTCTTCACTAGATCGACTGTGCAAGGAATTTGGTTCTCTGTCCCAGCTGCATTCTCTCATGCCTCGCTATTCTAGTCAGGAACTCATGCTGCTAGTAGTAAAGTAGCCTTGGAGGTCCCAAGAATCATGATATTATTACAGTATACTTTCATACTTTAAAAATCCACCTTCTGTGGATGGAAATCAGCCTTTGATTTTGAAAACCAAAAAAGAAGTGGATCTGGTTAAGAAAATTTCCGTAAACAAATCAGTTTTTAATAAAGGTGAAAGGGGAATGGATGGTTTACCTGGATACAAGGAAATGCAGGCAGTTATTGAAGGACAGTGAAAACAGAAATGATGAGTTAATGAATAGTGAGTTGAAGGAGCTGGCTGCCCTACTCGGGGAACACTCCTGGATGGAAACCTGGTTAAATAGCAGATCCCAAAATATCTGTTATCAGTCTACAGCAGTGAACAGCAAAGATATGATTTGTTCGTGCCCCAGAGTTAGTCAAGATTTGTATCTATGAACTCAGAGATATTACTTCTGCTGATATCGTTTGTCCGTAATTAAAATGCTGTGATAATTTGTGAAAATTGGTCATTAGCACAGTCAGCACGAATTGCACAGGATGTGTTCTTAGCTGGGAATGAGTTTCTCACTACGTTTCTAGAAGAAAACTTCTCTATTCCTCATGGAAAGAAAGCCACCATAGAAACAAAGGTGCCTCCTGCCTTAGAGTTAAGTCACCATTTCCTCTGTGTGAAACCAGCTTGCAGGAGGCTGCCCTGCACCCTGCGTGCTCCAGGTCCCCGAGCAGGCTGCAGAAAAGCTGTTTTGAAAAGGGAAGAGCTATGGGAATTCATTCCACTACCAAAAAGTCTGGCTTGGAACAACTCCACCAAACGGTGTACTTTTTGGAGTATCTGTGCATAAGCTGGCCTTGTGCTTAACTATCCTTTGCTTAACCAGTCTCCATCTTTTCCTAGAGTCCACATGTTCCACTGGAAACTTGCAGGGGTAAGTCCATGTGTGCGCGTGCAGATAGAAGTGGTGTTTAACATTCTCCAGCCTTCAGCTTCACATTACGGTAAAGCAAATCCCCGAATCATTTATTACTGGGCTTCCGCCTTGATTCCCAGAGTTTTGATTTAATCTTAAAATATTTTAATCATTTCCTCGGCAAATGACACTGAAATTGGACAGATGGTTTAAACTTAGCTCTCTTCCCCGGAGAAAAGCTGCTCAATTAAAACAACTGTAGCCTTCACACATTCGATTCATTCTTATCGGCCTGCCCCAATTAATTCTCTTAAGTGCAGCGTTACATAACGTGGGATCCTCTCTCCACCATTTACTTTTCCATCTTGTCGCTGTTTCCCATGGGTTTGCTTACCTGCACAGTGTCACTAAAAACAAAGCCCCGTTGTTCTCCCCGCAGTGATGTGGGGGAGGTGTGGGAGATGCCCAAGTCACATCTGGTAGGGATGTAGACCACCATACTCACACTTTCACTCCCTGATGTTATTCTTCTGCACAGAGGAACGATCTCTGCAAATCCTTACAACAGCAAAATTAAATATCTCT
This sequence comes from Gallus gallus, assembly GCF_016699485.2. Classification (NCBI taxonomy): domain Eukaryota; kingdom Metazoa; phylum Chordata; class Aves; order Galliformes; family Phasianidae; genus Gallus; species Gallus gallus. Next base: position 96,252,606 of record NC_052534.1, read on the forward strand.
TACACCGATTTCTGCACTGCTAGAGATAATCCTTTCCTGCCTCTAGTGCTGGAATTGCTTGGCCTGTGTGGGACTTGCAGCATGTGGAAGTGTGTTGCTGCATGTGTTGGGGCTGTGCAGTTTGCTTTGCTGCAGAAAGGAAAAAAAAAATCAGATTTATGCTCAACGACAACAGAGTAAGTGGTCATGACAAATCCCACTGGAGACTGGGAGACCTAATACTGTTAGCCTCTCCTTTTGCAGTGCTGTCTGCGTTGTTACGCTCTGCTGCAGTTTTAAGAATGATATTTTGGATGTCTCGAAAGCTCGAAAGCACATAACTTGGGAACAATCCCAAAGTCCTCAAAGTTGTGGGATTTAATGGTGTTTCATGGTTTGTTTCTGGAACATCTCTGCTGCAAAATGAGTGACACGGAGGTTGTGGCTGACATTTCCTCCATTAAGGGGTATTGCAACCAGCCCACAAAGGATGAAGTCACCTTTATGAGGGTATTGTTGTGTCTGCAGCAGCTTAGATCAATCTGGGGAAGATTCGTGCCACTGTCCTTGTGAGCAGTGTAAGGAAAAGGCTCTGCCCCAGAGGGCGGTGGGCATGGAACAGGCTGCCCAGGCCAGTGGGCATGGCCCTGAGTACCGGAGTTCAGGGAGCATTTGGGCACCACTCTCAGACACAGGGTCTGGATTTGGGGTGGTCCTGTGTGAAGCCAGGGATCGGACTCTGCAATCCTTGTGGATCTCTTCCAACTTGATTCTGTGGCTCATGTCTTGGATGGATTCATTTAACCTATGTCCAGGTTGTAACGGAAATGTTCAGAGCTGGTCTCTGGGGTCTGTCAAGGAGGAGAAGCCATCCTCTCTGGATGCTGGACCTTAATTTACCTGCTCTAAAAGGGATGCCCAAGTAGGATGGACTCCTGCTGGGGGGGCTTTCTTCTTCCACCAAACTTGTTAGGCCGTGGCTGAGCCCTTCTGCAAATGTGGCCTGAGCAGATGACCGTGCAGCCAATGGAGACTGCCTTAAAATAGTGACTTCAGCCATGCTGGCTCTGCTCCAGGTGTTACAGATGAGGTGCCATGTCATTCATTTTCTGTTACTGCTCCAGGTGAGATATATAAGGCAGTAAGACCTTATGTATGAAGGACTTTGGAACTGGTCCTGCTTTGAGCAGGAGGTTGGAGTGGGGACTGCTGTGAAGCCTCTTCCAGGTTGAATTTTCTGTGAGTCCGCAGACAAGAAAATATTAAATTCAAAGGTCCCTTTAACATTTGCATCAACAAGGACAATCATCAGGAAATGCCAAACGAACTCCACTGGATTTTTCCTCTAAAGAAGCGAACAGAGTAAGACAATCTGTTTTCCGTATTTATTTAAAGGCCTTACTAGAGTACTCTTCTGTTTTGGTTTTGTTTTCTGAATGATTCCTTTGGCTGCTAGCTGCTGAACCATTGGCTGTATGGAAAGAAGAAGAAAAAAATCTATTAAAATCTGGAATTTTCTGTGAATTCCACTGTAATTTTGCTAGTTTCCTGGAGAAACGCTCTTTTTCTTCCTCTGAAGCACTATTTAATTCAGTGTCAGTGGAGAGCACATTTGAATGTTGAGCAGATGATGAATATTCTGTTTGAAATTGAAGCAGTATTTGTGGACCCACTGAAAAGCAGCAATTCGTGTAGCTCTTTTACTCAATCTCTATTTGAAAAGGGAAAAACTTGTCTATTAATCCTGGGAGCCACAAACAGAAAGAATTTATTCACAGGGCAGGATTTTTTTTTTACTGCTGTTTGTTTTTCCAGCACTACATCCAAGGCAGCGATTTAATATGGAAAGTAATGGCAGACTGCTTACCTGGGGAATTATTCCACTGCTTCATTCTCCAGGAATTCTTCTGGGATTTTCAGGATCTCTTCATTCCTGTTATTTCCAAGTTTATTTCTACGTATTGCGTGCTACATCGTTAATATCCCTAAATGGCACTTACTTGCAGAAAAACCAAACCAAAGCCATAGCAAAGCTCCATGACCTAAAACATCTGTGGGTTTTTCCAGGACTTCTGTATATGGATGTTATCTGGAAAGGTCTACTGACCGATCCGCCACAAATCCAAGCGTGCACACAATACTTCTTTGTAATAAGAAGTCTGCTGCCATTATGTCTAGGTAATATGCTAGCAGAATAAGTATCTTTGTCATTAAAAAATTAGGAATCATACAAATATAAATTGAAGTATTTTCTTACTTTTATCTTTCTTATAGATTATTCTAACAGCGTCGAGTCGAAACACCCACTTTTTGGTTTTCATTCTACTCATCTGTAGAGAAATTACACTCTGGCCAATGAGTGGTATTGAGAAATTAATTTTGTTTAAATTCAACAAAGGCCCCGGCGTCCCCTGTGACAAAGTGTTTTGAAGGTATAAAGCATTCTTTCTGCCATGAGGATAACGAATTTGCAAATATTTGTAAATAAATGAATGAAAATGCAAACTCCCATAAGACCCTGATTGTTTCGTTCTAAGCAGCCAACTCCAAGCGCCCCTAATTTGTGGAAATTAATTATAAAACACAACCATATGTCCCTGTAATTACAGGAAAATAGATGGAAGCCGAGGAGCTGGGCTGCACCCATATATGAATAAATCTCCTCATCAAAGTTACCAACCCTAGGCTGTTCTGTAGGGAACTCAATCCAGTCACATCCTCACGGGCTCCCTAGGTGGGATCCAGCCATACTGTTAAGCATCAGCCTACCACAAAACTAACTTCCAGTAATAAGCTGCTGAGACCAGCTCAGAAGAGGAGGAGTGAGGGCTGGGTGTGTGTCAAACCAAGCCCTCGTTTTGTGCCTTTTAGCATGACTGTTAGCTCCAATGCCCAAATCGTCTCCTCTACATGGGGGCGGTGAGGATTACTCCCAGGCTGCTTTACCCCAGGCCCTGCTGCCTGGTAGCAGGACAGACTGGGAGGGCCATGCACACAGTGCTGAAGCATCAAATCTGTTCTGCAGTGTTCAGGCTGAGGAGGGGAAGCTCAGCACTGTCTTGGTATGGGGATGGCCTTGAGAGGAGCAGGGAGGGCAGCTGCTCAGGTCATTGCTGCTAGCAGACCCTGGCACTTGTTACTTCATTAACCAGGGAGATATTTCTCCTCTTCTGCACTGATGAGGCAGGAAGGAAGCTCGGTATTGGTCTTGATGAAGGTCAGACAGGTGGGGACCCTGCCTGGAGTGACCTGAAGGTTTATCACGGTGTGACAGTAATTTTCTTTAACTGACTGTGCTGGGAGAGCAGCAAGGATGTGATCTTCAAAGTCCGAGACAACGAGAAGGCCTAATGACTAATCCCGACCTCAACAAAGGTGTGTGTGAAACTCTTTCAGACTTTCATTTGATCTCTGGGAGACGATCCCTGGCTATTGAACCTCTGCCATCATCCTGCCTCTCCCTATGACACCGCTGCCAGTCTTTATAGCTTTGTGCTCTTGGCTAAAAGCGCCTGGCAAGGAGAAAAGAATAGAAGGATGCCTGTGTTGCTCATGGCAGCATCAGTATCCTCTGAAGAGGATACTGTCATCATCCCGCACAGAGCCTTTGTTATTAGAGATGAGTCCCTGTGACATGCTGTGATTTAAAGATTATTGCACAGACTGACATTGCTGTGCGCATCTTCCGTGCGGCCATCCATCCCTCACAGAGGCAGCTCAATAAATGGATGTGCAGTTGAACACAAACACTAGGACATATACAAGTCTTACACCCAACAATTTTATTTAAAAAGCTGTGTATCAAGCTCAGCTGCCTTACCATTCTTTGCTGCTTGAGGCTTTTTTTTTTTTAATTGTATAGTAATGAAAGTAACGTGCACCTTACTGATTCGATTAATGGTTAAGTGTTCATTCAGGTTCTTAAGACTTTGACTATAATTACATGACTGCTGTCAGCCACCTTCCCTCTCCAGCTCACAGGCCAAACAGATGTGACACCAGGTGTGCCTGCCGTGCACAGACCTGGGGCTCAGAATTAAGCCTGTAAAGTGTCCTAGAAAATGTGCTGGGAACAAAGGAAACCTGCAGTCCTGTCGTGCTCGGCTAACAAAAATTCAGCCGAGGAAATACGTGGTGTGAGCATCAAAAAGCAACAGCAGATTGTTTTCTTGCTTCTCAGGAGTGCCTGCTAACTTCATGACAGCCCAGTTCCAATTTTTTATTCCCCCGGACCCCTGGGCTCCCCTTTGACACCTTGCATCCAGGGGTCAGGGCATTTCATCTCGTGTGTCAATAGCAATTTGGTTTTCTTTGGTGCCAGGTTGAAAAATCGAGCTGACAGGTCCAATACGTATGACTCAGACACGCCATAAATGTGAGTTGACTTGAAGAGTTATTTCAGGTGACTTGTCAAGATATTGAAGTTCTTGGGTCAATTTGTGAGAAGGCTATTCATATATATTAGCGGGAAACTATCATTGACAAGGGAGTATACCTTTAAATAGGATGCAGGAAGGCAAAGGCTGATGTGTTTGGAAATATTTTATGATGAGCAGAGCAAGCTGAATACTAAATGCATAGCCTTTGCTTTGTGAGTGCTTTTTTGTTTATTTTATACGTTTGGTTTTAAATCTCTGTTTCATTCTGAGAAGTAGCATGGGGAGTCTGCAGTCCCAGAGGAATGCCTGCTTATATTTGCCAGCAGTCAATCTCGATTTTTGTACTTAATCCTACAGTTCAATTTCTCCATTTAATTATAAAAATCATTCATTTAGAGATCAGGCACAGTACTATGCAAACCCAATAGCTTAAGAGCAGCCCAGTGAAAGAGTAAGTATTGTAAGGAATTCCAGCATCGTGTCATTTGCATCTGTCATTAATTATGCTGGAAAAAAGTTGGAATTTTAAAATGTTTTGTGAAACAGAAAAGCTGAAACATTTCTAGCTGCAAACAGAAGACAGATTTCTTGAAATGCAACATTTCGATGGTGTCAAACTGTGCCACAAATGCCAGGCAATTTCATCTAATAAGTTGAAAACCGTATTCCGTCCTGTTCCATTCCGTTCTATTGCAATATGCTGTTCTATTGCAATGAAAAGAACAAACTGGGGCTGGAAATGTAACAAGACCACAGGTTTTGATTTTGAATTATTTGGAAACATTTTCCAAGGCAAATATCCAATGGGACCTCTTCCTGGGAAGGAGCACTTCTTTACGTGGGGACGTCTTCTACCTGGTTTAACAACAGTGGATGAAATGTTTCTGGGCTGCTTCTGCCAACTACGGGGGGAAGGAAATAGCTTTTTTAAGAACTAGTTTTTAAAGCTACACAGAAAGCAGGGGGGATTTTGTGGGACTGCTGTATGTGCTGAGGTACCTGACTGGGGTGTTAATGAGAGTTGATCTCAACTTGATACTGGAAAATCCTGCTAGCTGTTGCCTTGCACCTTTGGGAGGTGCATGTGGAAAGTGTGATGACGTGCAGTCAGTGCAATCAACACAGAGTGCTGCTGGGCACAGAGTATTACTAACTTTGAAGGTGGACCTTCCATTCACTTCTTCCAGTCTAAAAGATCTTAAGTGCATTTATCTCTGGCTCTGTTTTCTCTCAGTGTGTAGGCATGTGCCAGTGTTTGTCCATGGACTTTAAAATGAGAGAGCACTTCAAGGGTTTTAATTGTAACATCAGTCGTGTGGAATTTGGAATATTGTCTTTTTAATGAGTTGCATTTGGGAAGACTAATTAGTATTCTGATGGAGTGCTGTTTGTGTGTGTGCTTATCTGCCACGCGATATACCGCTAACAAAGAACAGGGCTCACATCTGTCCAAGATATTAATCATTCTTCAATGGGAGAAAATACCTCATTTTAATTGCTGTGCTGTTTTACACATTCCACTAATTAGCATTCATTAAGCACCAAGAGAGCGTTTGGTGCTGTGTGGCGCAGAGCTTCCAGGCTGGTCTTGGATGGCTCCCAAGAAAAAGGCCACACAGAGTGGTGGCCCCCCACAGCAGGCTGTGGATCCAAGGTGGGGAGAGGAACTGAAGCTCTCTGCTTAGAGAAGAGAGGGACAAAGAGGTGTTTTTGTGGACCTGGTGAATTCTGGTTAGCCGAGCACGTAAATGTGATTGAAAGGCAGGAGCCCTCTTTGTGGGATATTAGGACACAGCAGTGTAATCTTAGGGGGCGTTCTGAACAGGCTGTAGAAGCACCATGTCACAGTGAATGTACTTGAAGAACTCCATCACACTCAATAACGAAGGACAACTTCTAAACACCCCAGTGCAGCACTGCAGGAGAAGTTCCTGTTTCCAGCTTTCCTGTTAGCCACCCGGGACTGCCTCCAGAGATATGGGGGTCTTCAAAGCTGCTCCTCCTCCCACGTAGGCACTCGTTAATGACTGACATCAGATGAAATAATTGGATTTCGTGGATGCGTTTGTAAATAACCACTGCTTATCAGTTTTCCTGGAAGGTGATGATAGTAAGGGGCGAGCATTGTGGTCACGTGCCATCAGCTGAGCAAGGGCAATCATTTCAACGTAGGAGATCAGACCTGTTCAGAAGGAGACACTGTGGTGTGGGCGGATTGCTTGGGTCTTATAACAATATAGGAAAGCCTTGGCTGGAAGGGGACCTGGAGAGGTCATCAGGTCCCACCTTTCATGGGAAAAGGGAGCCTGGATGAGATTATCCAGCACTCTGTCCAATGGCACCTTGACAGCCTCTAGCACTGGGGGTTTTATCATGTCCCTACAAAGGTTGTTCCGAGGATTGATTGTGTTCACTGTAAAAATAATTATTTCTTACGTCAAGATAAAACCTCTCCCAGTGTACCTTGTACCCACTGCCCCTTACCTTCTCCACGAGGCTCCTTGTGAAGGGAGAACTTCTGTCCTATTTGTAGCCACCCTTTGAGTACTGTGATGTTTTAATCTCAAATTCAGAGTTAATAATGGGGATAGGTTTTGTACAGTGTAGGTGAAGATGTATTTTTATTCTTTCAAAAGCTGTTTGCTTGTCAGGGAACCAGCCCCGTCAATGAACAATTTAAAAGCTCGGATCAAAAGTGTGGCAAACCTCTCACCCACCTTGCTTTAGGCTACTCTACAACTGCTGCTATGCTACTGGGGACAGACGTAGGGCACTGCAGCAGCAGCACTGTCTCTGGAGGGGATCAGCTGAAGCACGTTGCCTGGTGTAGCACAGCCTTTGGCTTTGGCTTTGAACTTGTGCTCCTGCATTAACAGGGCAGCAGGTTAGTATCCCCCTGCACAAGCACTACACTCATTTGCTTCTGGAGGAGAATATTAATATTAATACAGCATTTATTTCTCTTTGTTCTTGACATAAAAAAGTGAGCGTGGAATATATAGAGGTCAAAGTTGGCTCAATCTGCCATTTCAGAGAGAACAGCCGTATTTACCTGGAAGGAGATTAAGAAAGAATATCTCTCTTCTGTGAGCTCAACATTTCCATAAGGGTATTTCTGACGTATACTTTTTATCACCCAGGGTGATTTCTAGGCATTGCCATATGCATCTACACACACACACACACGTGTGTACATAGCAATATGACTCCAGACGGTATCTTGTTTGATTTGCAGTTCTGCACAGAGGAATATATTTTTCTTCTACTTGCTTGACCAAGGGACCAAGTAACAATCACTAACAGAACCATACACCTACCTGACTGAAAGTTCCTAAAATGATAAATCTCCCCCTCTTTTTTTTTTTTTTTTTTTTGTTTCCTTTTCTTCCAGAGATGGGACATTTCATTCTGGCTGAACAATCTTCCACAAATTTTGGTTCCTAATGAATGTCAGATATCAATTAATTTTTGCATCTCCTTTTGGTGGAGACGTAGAATTCACTTCCTGCTGGAGAGGCTACTGGAATGATAATGCACAGGTGGCTTGAGACCTAGCATAAATATATTATGCCTCGGTATGTCTCATCTATTATGTAAATATGCATTATGTTCTGCACAGAAGGAGTGGAGTCATGCTGTAGCGGGGTCACACGCTGTCTGGCAGAGGTTTGTGATGGTATCCAACCATGCAAATCAAGCATTGTGACCGTAGGAGCTGTGGCTTCCAAAGGGATGTGTTTCCCAAGGGAGGTGAGGATACAAGCCTGGTCTCCTCATTTTGTTTTCATGGCAAATTACCCATTTACCATTTACAGTCCCTGGAGGTTTTCAAGAAAAGGGTAGATGTGGCACTGAGGAAAATGGTCAGTGGGCTTGGTGCTGATGGGCTGATGGTTAGACTACATGGTCTTACTGGTCTTTCTCAACACTAATGACTCTGTGATTCTATGATTTAGCAATGCTTGCAAGTGGTGAATGAAATGCACAAGAAAGAATGTAAGAGCTCTGCTACTGCCAGGGCTGTCATGGCTTTGGATGACTGTTGTTCTTGGAAAGACCCTTCGTCCCTTGCTTTTCTTTGGAGGCCCTCACCTGCTAACCTTGGAGGAGTAAGGAATCTTTGGAGCACCACAATTCTGCACCCAGATTAGCATCTGGGCATTTGAGTGAGCAGAGAGCTAGCTGCTCACCCATCATGTGACCTTCCAGGAGGTTTTGTGAGAAGGCTTTAAGTGGCCTTTCTCAGCTTGATAGCTGTATTTTGGGAGAGAGATTCTCACGGTTGAGGGAACCAGACCCAAAGAAATTCTAGCTCCTGCCTGAAGGCTTTGGAGAGCAGATCCGTGATAATTGTCCTAAGATTGTTGCTTCAGAGGGACTGTGTCCTCAGGTCCAGTATCTTACAGCTGTTAATGTTTTACATCTCCATAGCAGATGGTTTCCCAGTCTTTTTAGATAGCCATAGCAATAAACCAGGCACTTCCATAACAGTTCCTTTTTGCACAGCGCTTAAGAGCACTACCACGGGACTCACTGCTCAGTGTGATCCTCCCTTCTCTCCTTTCCTTTCCCTCTGCTTCGCATTCAGCTATGTGCAAGGAAAACAGCTAAGGGGAAATGTGCTGCTGCTGCTCACTTCACTTGATCTGTGAAACAGCTCGGATCCCTAGCACTCGTTACAAATTCATTCAAATTGGGACCGAATGCTCAAGCAAAAATGAAATGCAAACAAAATGCAGCGCTCTGTTGCACTCTGTGCCTTTCCACGAAATCCAAGCTGGGCTGGAGAAGGGATGTTTGCTTCTGCTTTCCCTGGGAAGGCACGAGTTGCTAGATGCTTTCCTTGTTGATGGAGCAGAGGAGCCCTGATGAGGCTTCTGCCCACAGGTGGCAAAGCACATCCTGCAGGGGCAGAGGTTGGCATCATTAGAGCTAGCTCCTGGCATTTCTCCTCTGCTTGCATTTGACAAGGTGCTACAGATTAAGCTGCGTACGTGCCTAAAGCTCTGAATGGATCCATCAATAACTAAATATTCCTCTGCATTGAAAAGAAAAAAAAAAAGACAAAGCTTCCAGACATCAAGAATTGCTGATATGAGTTGAGATGCTCTGAATACATGCGAGACGGGGAGGGTGGGGTCATGTGATGAACAGATGGGGGATTGTTATTACAATGCCCTTATCTCCTTTATCCTTTAAAAAAAAAAAAAAAAAGTTTCCAACAAGCTTCTCCTCTCTTGCATGCCATGGAAACAGTCGTATCTGCCAGAACAAACACTGTGCAACCTAATGACCATTCTCTTGAAAATATCGCTATAAAAAATTCAGCACCTGCGAGCAGTTTATGAAGTCCTGGTACAGTCTGACCTAAAAAGTCATAGCGAAATAGCTTCTTTGCCTATTCACTTTGACTGAAAGGCTGACGCACTGCTATTGGGTTGGGAACTGGGTACATTTTCAGCTCGTTTAGCTCGTGACTGAACCCCCAAATAGTCAAATGAGTGCCTGAGTCAAATGGCACAAACCATGAGCACCTTTGGACAGGTTTAGTGCTGGTGATGAGAAATCCTTGCTCTTTCATGGCTGGCGTCAGCTGCAGTTTTTCTGGGAAAAGTCCCTGGGAATGCCATTCACAATTTAACTCTTGCTTTCGTCCTGCAGCACTCTGCCCTCGTGGTTGGGTAGCGGAAACACAAATTAAGCAGTGCAGGAAGCAGAGGGAGCTTACTGGTTCCTGGTGAATCGCATCCAACACCAGGCACATGGGTACACGTTACGACAGCCCCTGTGGCTCCCCGTCTGTGGGCAGGAACGACAGGTGATGCTGAACACAGAGCACAGAATCACAGAACATCCAGTCAGAAGGGACCCACCAGCATCACCAGGTCCAATTCCTGGCTCCATGTGGGACCACCCAAAGTTCAAATCGTGTTTTTGGCTTAAGTAAAAGTACTGTTGCACTGGAAAGCTCACGCTGGGATATAAGAATTTGCTGTGGTAGGATAAAGATTGTTCTTTAAGTCCCTGTGGATTAAGTTGTCATTTAAAGAAAGAGTAGAAAATCATATTATCAGAAATCCCTTTATTCTTTTTTTTTTTCATTTATGCCCTGATCTTCTTGGACCAGTCTGGAAATGCTGACATGCAGGAGGGAATCTGTCCTTCTGATACTGTTGCAGGTTTGTACAGACAGATGGGTTAAGCGGGTTGGTGTATGGAAAAGATAGCCATTCCCTCTTCAGTTTTCATTGGGAGAAGCATCTGAACATGGACTCTCAGTGAGCTTTTGCATTTTGAAAATGCTGGTGTTTGGAGAGGAGTGTGTGCAAGTGCAGTTTTCAGATTAACATGTATCTTTCAACAGTATAGAGAACGAGATTTATTCATGAGTTTATCATAATCATTCATGCCCCTCATCAGTGCTTCTCTGGTGGCCTTCTTTCATCCATCTGCAGAAAACAGTTGCAGCAGAAAGTGCTATTACTGCACACTGGTTTTCTATTAATAATGCATATATTAAAAGTGCTTTTCCTAAGCTCTGCATGCTTTTTCTATACAGTAGAAGGGTGACGACAAATATGATTTATATCTGCCCTTGTAGGCCTTCATTCTGTCCAGTGCCTGGGAATTGTCAGTGCTCCCCATGCAGCCTCCTGCCCCCAGCGCCTGGTGCGTGTGGGGATGATGGGTGCTTGCTCATCTACCACTGGTCTCAAAGTGTCTCTCAACCTTTTTGTGGGAGTTATGGAAGGAATGGATGGGATTTCAGTAATTTAGTTGTACAAGGGAGGGAAAAGCAGCTGATGCAGCCAGCAGGCTAGCCTTTTACTGAGCCCTACTGCTACCAGCAGGATGTTGGCGTTAAAGGAGTGAATAGTAAAGCAATGAGTACACTTTTGTCATTGCTGATGGCCCCACCAGTCTTGATGCATTTTTTTTTTTGGTCCTGATTTCAGGGCATCAGCGCAGAATCTCTGTGTTACCACATTTATTGATTGATGCTTGACTGAACATGAGCCAGCAGTGTGCCCAGGTGGCCAAGAAGGCCAATGGCATCCTGGCTTGTATCAGAAATAGTGTGGCCAGCAGGAACAGGGAAGAAATTATTCCCCTGTACTCAGCACTGGTGAGGCCACACCTCGAGTACTGTGTCCAGTTTTGGGCCCCTCACTGTAAGAAAGACATCGAGGCCCTGGAGCGTGTCCAGAGGAGGGCAACAAAGCTGGTGAGGGCTCTGGAGCACAGACCTTATGAGGAGTGGCTGAAGGAGCTGGGATTGTTCAGTCCAGAGAAGAGGAGGCTCAGGGGAGACCTTATTGCTCTCTATAACTACCTGAAGGGAGGTTGTAGTGAGCTGGGGGTCAGCCTCTTCTCTCGTGTGACTAGTGATAGGACTAGAGGGAATGGCTTCAAGCTGCATCAGGGAAGATTCAGGCTGGACATTGGGAAATATTACTTCTCTGAAAGGGTGGTCAGGCACTGGAATGGGCTGCCCAGAGAGGTGGGGGAGTCACCAACCCTGGTGGTGTTCAAAGGGCGTCTGGATGTTGTGTTGAGGGACATGGTTTAGCGAGAACCATTGGTGAAGGGTGAATGGTTGGACTGGATGATCCTTTTCCAACCTTGGTGATTCTATGATTCTTTTCTGATATGGTTGGCTTAGAAAAAGATTTTGTTGCCACGGAAAGCTGCAACTTTGGGGAAATATATCAAAACAAGAAATATTTCAAACAAAAGTGGTCCATTTCTAGACCTAACAAACCAGGATGAGAAAATCCAGTCCCTCTCTAAGGAATGGGCTAGACCACCTTCTTTCCCCAAATAGAGCACTTTCTCTGGGGAGAATGTGGGGAGATGCATGGCGTATTGAGGGGTATCAGGACTGCAACACGTTCAGACTGTAACTTTCATGTAGCATAGCAGTGCTGTCATGGTGACTGGGAGAGGTTCTGAAGAGCAAATGTCACTCCTGCCTTCAAGAAGGGAAAGAAGAAAGGTGCAGGGAGCTGCGGGCCACTGAGCCTCACCTCAATCCTAGCAAAGGTAAAGGAGAAATTGCTCCTGGAAAGTACTTAGAATTGCTTCCAAATCAAGAGGTCCCTGCCAGCCTGTCTTGACTGCTCCGAGACTGATATTTCAGTTGTGAACATTTGCTTCTGTCTGATAAGAAAAAAAAAATGCTTTCAGGGAAATTATGGCTTTAGGCAAAAAAAGATGGAATAGAGATAAGACAGAAATGCTTAAAGTGGCCCTAACATATTGCTCCCATACTCATGTGCCAGTTTCCAGCATTTGTTTAAACCACCACCTGGCAGATAGCAGTATTTGTCAGAAGGGCTTTCTGTGTTGTTTACACTCCGGGAAATGGAAGTCTGACATACCTCCACATGCAATAGAATGTGTTATTTCCCAGATAAAATGCCTGTCTTGGTTATTTGCGGAAAGCAGCACATGGCAGATATCTATATGCAAAGCTTTCGAGACAAAGGAATTTGTCTGATTATTTGCCAAGCACCAACCTTGCTTCTACCGCATTATAAATGAACAGACCTGTCACTGGGCTGAGAGAAACTGCCTGAAGTTCCTGGGAACTTATTACTGGCAGCTCTTGCTTCACCAGTCTGACCCTCCCTTGTTAAAGATTTCTTGTACATCTGCAGCGTGCCGTGCTGGACGCCTGCTTGACGGCTTCTCCATGTGCTGCTGTGGAAAGCTCGGAGCTGAATGCCATCTTTTCTCCCTCCAGATCGCATCTGAGAGATGGGTAGCTGTATAAATGTGGTAGTTACTTTATAGATTGACTTTGCAGTTTCCACCTGTATGAGGTGTCCTTTTACTCCCCCTCCACCTTGTTGCAGTCTATAATAGTTTCCAGTATACCTTGGATCACTGGTAGTCATACCTTTTATTTCTCAGTGTCAGTTGTTACATCACCCAGCCCGGGAAGCATTGAAGCACTTGCTCTTTACTATTTTATTTCTTTCCATTCCATTCCATTCCATTCCATTCCATTCCATTCCATTCCATTCCATTCCATTCCATTCCATTTTTCCCCTGCAGTTGTTCACAAAACCATACAAGTTATAAGGATTATGCACCATATAACCAATGGTTATATACCAAAAGTTATAACCATTATGCACCAACTACGTTAACTGTGGAGGCATTATTTCTTAAGCCCCAGTCTTGCCAGAGTAATTATCAAAGGAATATTGGCACCTTCCTATTGCCTCCTTTGAAATATAGGTGCACTGTGTTGGCAGAAGACAACCCTTGTGTTTATTGGGTTGCAGAGGACAAGTCTCACGTTTTCAGTTCAGTGGGACTGACTCGCATACCTACAAAATGCCTCGTGCTGCCCAGAGTGGAGCAGCAGCAACCATATGGGTCAGTGGAGGATAGAAACAGGATATTAGAAGTGCCCAAGTCCAGCCTTCGAAGGTGAAAGGAGCTGTTCAGCACTCAGCTCTCGGCCTCGGTTAGCCTTGGAGATGATTATATCGCCTTTGGAAATAGAATGCAGGTGTTGAAAGAGCAGAGACGTTGTTGAAAATATGGCTGTTGGTGTTTAAAGGAGATTCCCCCTATTCTTAGCTGCAAAGCATACAGGTCAAACAAGTCAGTGCACAAATGCCTTTCAGGAAAGCACAGTCAGTGTTGTGCTCGCTGCTCCAGCACAAATGAATTTTCTTAATTAATTTCATGGATAAGTTCTGAAGATGAAACTCAGGCATCTCTAGTTGTGAAAATTTGTCCCAACTCACTGTAATACGAGGAGTCTCTCATTCTCCTTTTAAAAGGCTGAACTGTATTTTAAGCCAATTAATCTTCCTTCTCATGTCTCCAGAAACCTAGCCCAGACGCTATTTCAAAATCCATCCCACCATTTGATGCCTGCTTTCACCTCTAAACATCACATTTCTGCTTTCAAACTGTTACGTACACAACCTTTATGAAGGCTGCACAGTGCCTTGCACTTGAGGGCAGCAGAACCAGCTGGTGCATCTTGCAAATACCATCTCTACACCTACAACTGTTTGATGAGATTTTGTACTGCATATTTTTTCTCTGTTATTGATCAGAAGGCACAATAACTTCTGAACAGTTCAGTAAAACTCACTATTGTTGGTCCTGGAAAGGGGAGTTTTTCAGACAGTGTGAAGAGATCATGTCTGGATCATTTTGGAAGTCAGTGAGAGTGGAGGACTGACTTTCTTTGCAAGCCCTTTGGTCATGGCTGTCTGTGTCAAAGGCTGTCCTGGCTCCACTGGACCATGCTCACACAAACATCCTCAGAAAGCTATTATTTGGTGATATTTGTGTCCCTGACTTCTCCAGAGGTTCTACCCGGCCAATAGAGTCCTCTGGGCATTGTTTCTGCCTGCCTTCCTGATAGCAAAGTGGCTGCATCAAGAAACACCTGATGGGTAAAGCTACTTGATGCGTCTGCCCCTTGGCCATGCCATAATGGTTGGTAGGTGGCCATGAGAGGAGAAGCCTTTGGTCTGCACGGGGCAGACCCTTCTGTTTCATCCTTTGTGGTGCATAGCAGGATACGAAAGCAAGGCCAGGGAGAGGGCTGTGGCCTGGAACTGCTGTTGACAACTGCTGTCTTTACCTACTTCTCAGGCACTTGTGGGGCACCAGGAGCAGCAGGTTGCACAGTGTGGTGGTTGCCCTTCCTGGAGCACCTTGCCCTCCAGACCGAAAGAAAGAGTGCAAGCAAATAACTGATCTCTCTCTAAAACCAAGTCACCTGTAAGGACTGACCCATCCCATGAATTTCCTATGATTAATACTGCTGTTTCCATAGAGATCCTCAATTTCACATCTCGGTGATGCTTGAAAAATCAGAAATTGCCGGATTGCATTGTGCATTGCAGACCTTTCATCACTTGGTAAAACTGAATGCTGCTATTGAGATGTCTGTATTACAAGGGGACAATCTCAGCCGTGAACTTCTCATGGCCTGACTGGGACAGGGCAATTTCCAGGACACTGATGCTCTTGATGAAGCAGCTTCTGTCTCTTTCCCCAGAAGGGTCTGCAGTTTGTTAGTTTGGCATACTGGCGCCTTGGTACCACTCTCTGCATCCCATAGGCAGGAACCACCTACCTCTGTGCTGATGTCACTCTGACACAGCACCCCACGATTTGGTGAGACGTGATGGGGTTTCCTGACTCCACCAAATCCATGGACTCTGCATCTTTTGGGCGGCATCTTCTGGAGAAGACTGGGGGCTTATGAAGGGGGTTCACAGGCTGCCTGCAGGTTACAGACCATCCCTTGACCTGTGGCTGGTGGGTGATCCTGCCAGCTGCCTGCGTGCTTGGTGGCCATGTCACCAGCCAACGCTGATAGCTATGTTGGCGCACTGAAGGTCTCAGTCAGATAGACCTGTGCAGTTGCCCAGAACTGCTAGGAAGGAATTAACCTAGCTGGCAAGTGTAGGGGACTTCTGTAAGTAAAACTGTGACCAAGCAACTGGCCAGGCCCTTGGGAAAAATCATATAAGGTGACAAATTTCTCCTCTATAAATAAATGCCAGGTGACAGCTAGATAGCTAGACAGAAGCTTGTTAAGTTTGTTGCTTAAGTTTCCCCTTGCAGCTTTTCCTTTATCTTGCACAAGCAACCATGCACTGAAGGTTAAAGCACACAATCAAACTTCTTTGTTTATTTTCCCTGGTTTAGGGTGAATGCTAACCTTGAAACGCTCAGATTTAATTAATTAGAAGTGCTGTGTAGGGTGTGGGAGAGCTGGAACTGGAGCACCCTGGAGCCCGAGCCAGCTCCTTGCTCTGCCCAGGCTCCCACCTCATCTCCCTCCTCTCCCTTATCAGCTGTAGGTCAGGGGACATCTATGCTTGCGCAGGGCTGGCTCTGAGTGGAAGCAGCTGCCTGTCTTCCCAGGTTAGCTCCTAATCCCATGGAGATGGAAGGAGATTCCTGATGTGGGCAAGGGTTTTAGACCAAGCATAAGACCAGAAGATCTGACATCTATTGCAATTGCTGGGGGAGGAAAGAAAGGTACACTTTTCCAAAACCTGTGAAGTGCTGTGGCTCTCTGCATCCTCTGCCTTTACTCCAGCTGGCACCAGGCTTCATCTTCTCTCTGGTAGAGAGAAAAAATGGGAGCTTCAATAGGAAAATGAACATTTTGGTCTTTGTTTTTCCTCGGTATGGAAAAATCTGAGCTCCCGAGAGAAACTTTTATGTGCTTTTTTTTTTTTCTCTGAATTAACAGAGGAAAGATTTCATTTCTTTTCCCTGTTGCTAATATGTACTTCAGAGCTTCTTACAGTAGTTAATTACAGTCTCCATAGACATAACCTTCCTTTTGCTTAAATGTCATTTATTTTCAGAATTTTAATTTGTGCTCCACATATTAAAGATACATCAGGAGGCAAAAATGCATTTCATCTGTGTGCAGCATAGCTTCCTCTCTGCTAAACAGCAGTGCAAGACATTCAGTGACATTATTTAAAATTAAAGAAGGCGTTTTCATTTATTTTATAGTAATCTTAGTGGTATTTTCTCCCAACCACACGTGTTTTTCATTACTTTAATCTGTGTGAGAGCTAAAACCACTGCCACAACGTTAATAGGGCACGTGAGGGCAAAAGATACGGTAGAAATAGGTGGTGGTGTTGGAGCGTGAGATACCCGGTGTTTGGAGGCTTTCCCCTAATTTGACAGCTCTTCTCTTCTGCCTAAACTCCTGTGGTTTTTCCAGTCCTTGCTGTCAGATTTCAGGACCTTGGTGCACGCTGGAGCTCAAGCACAGATTTATTGAGAGTATTACCAAGCTGAAACAGAACCTGTCAGAAAATGTTTGTGCTGTGGCATTTATGAAACATGGATAATCTTTAAGCCTCGAGAACAGTCTTGCCGTCCTCAGTGCTTTAATGAAACACATCTTCAATTTAATTGATACGCTGCTGTATTTACCATATGCTCTCCTTATAAACTAGTCTGCCATCACAATAAAGTCATATAATTGCATGATTGAGTGACACAGCATCATTCTGGAAATGCCGAGTAATAACTCAGTTTTATAGGGAAGCAAATCTTTGCATTCACAGAGACCACTGTCTGCCATTTGAGTGACTCAAATGTTTGGAGCTGAAAAATGGAGCAGCGTGTGATGGTATTCTTTATGATGCCTCAGGGAGAAGTTTTACATTACGGTTCTGCCTGTGACACAGCAACTATTAGAGCTGGTTGGGAAAAGGATCCTTCCCCCACCGTGAAATTTCTGTCTCAAACTTTTCTTTAGCTGCAATGTGTATGTAGACAACTAGTTTTTTTCACTGAAAAATGTCATCAGAAGAATCTCTGTTGTGAACGATGACACCGAGAATGAACAAGGCAGCTCTGGATCTCAACAATGCCTTCAGCCGAATGACAGGATTATGATGTACATGCATCTGTTGCATGCACAGGTAAGTGTGTAAAGATTTTTGCACAAATAGGATGGAAAATCTGTTATTATTTGTTATTATACACTTTTTATACACTGAAATTACCATGTGTAGTCCTACAGTCTAACAGTCAGCAAGGAAGGGATAAGGTGCATCAGTAAAACTAAGGAGCAACTTGTGTATTTCTGCTTCTTTTCGCGTTGATGAACCTTGTTGATTCTGCTAACCTGGGATACCCATCACATGAGGCAATGGTGGCAATCGATGTATTCACATTATGCCAGCATGGCACCTGAGGGCACAACAGGGAGACGGCTTCCTTGTGGAATGGTTTCCAAGCTAAATCACATTTCAAGAGGGCCCATCTCTCCCCACTGACCAGAAGGGATTATTTAGGAGAAACATCTAACCAGCTGAGCTTGTGAAATCAGGCTGTGCAGGCTGACTGGGATGAAAATGTTTTTCTTCTTTTTCCCTCAACTCTGCAGTTCTCCCTAGCAAGCTGATGGAAAGGTCACTGTGTCTGAGAAGCAGCTGTGAAGCCCATTCTCAGGGAAGGAGGCTGTTCTTAGGAGGGGAAGAATCTCACCTGTTGTCTTTGTCTGCCCTGCAAGCGGTGTCACAGTGTCCTCTTTCACTGCTGCAACAGTGAGCGTATTAAGAGAGAGAGAGAGAGAGACTGGTGCTGGTAATGGATTTCATATATTTAATAATAATAATAATAACAACTCATTATGATAAATAATAAGTAATAATAACACAGGGCTTACGATGTCCTGGGGACTGGACAATAACTTGCCTCTTGAGTACAAAGGACCTTTTAGGGTAGCTAGATGGGTAACCCGGGGACAATCAGCAGTTATGGTCTGCACTGGGTCCATTCACATGTGGAAGCACGGGAGCTATGCTCTAGAGGCTAAATGCAAGTACTGGGAAGGGGACTGAAATCCACGACCTCCATGCAGTGTTGGCTGACAGACAGGCAGACTTCCAACATCCCTCTGAGTGAATGAGACAGTGATGCAGACAGGAGGGAAATAGGACGTAAAGGAATCTGTGGAGTGAGAAGAAGGTTGCACAGGAAGGTTTGGCCATACCTTACAATAGATCTTAGCTGCTGGCACTGAAAAGCGACTGCTGTAGGAAAGCCACTCCAGAAGCTGTAGGAAAGCTGACAGGCACAGAAGAACCTGGACTGATGTGAGCTCTGAGGTGAAGATAGCCAGTGTTCCTTCGAGTGAACCTCCAAGGAGACCATGAGGGACATAACAGTGCAACACGTACAGATAAGGGGGACCAATTATTGCATGTCTGCAACAATAAATGACTGAGGACACAGTTTCCAAGTGTTTTTATAGCAGTGCTAGAAGTCTGAAAACATAAGATGAAAGAACTAAGACAGCCCTAGTGCAGTGGAGGTCTCAGGGATGTGATGAAAGGAAGGGAAAAAAAAAGATGTTGAAACAGATTCTCAGGCCATAAGGCTTACAGAAATGTTAGAATTAAGTGTGTAAGTGAAGGGGTGGCATGCTATGTGGTGGATTACATAAAGTGAAACACCATGAAATTAGTGTTGGAAAAGAAGCCATCCATCTGGATTTGGTCTTCAGTGGTACACAGGGTCTAACCTGGGAGTCATTAGTGGGAGAAAGAATCTATACAGCAACCACAACACAAATAGTTTTAACACCATGGTGGCAGAGAGCAGATCAAATTAATGCAGCATGTAGATACGATATCCAGAAACTGAGAGCAACGTTAAAAGGAGGTAATTAGAGGAAACACACAGAACAATCTGAAATAAATAGTCTGAAAAGCTAAAGGCTCAGGTGAAATACGTGCTACAAATCAAAAAGAAAACAAAGCAGTCCAATAAAGCACAGCACGGCCTATAAAAATTCAGGGTGACTTTCTGAAGGAAAACATGAGTATCCAAGAAGAACAGAACCATTTTACAAAAAGACTGTAGTAGCAAAGCCCATAGAGTACGTGAGATTGAATGCAAGCAGGAAAATAAGAGGTTTGAAAAAAGAATTTGGAGAACACCTCAGGAAGGATGCAGAAGAGCAAAAATTTCATTAAGTACATTGAAGGATGCCAAGAGAAGAATTAGTGGGAAAGTATACTGGAGCCTCAGGGATAGGAAGGCATAGCTGAATGGCTAAATGACTTCCTCATGAACTGACTGAAGATGCTGGAGACATTCCCACATCAGATGCACTCTTTAGGACCCTTGTGTCAGAGGAGTGAAATCAATGTCAAGTTAATACATTGCAAATATTAGATGGAACAGATGAGTTATAAACTGCTGGCCAAGGTCTGTTTATAAACCACCATCATGCCAGATAACTTCTGAACTGCCTGTTTAATTCCCAGCCACCCAAGAGGCTGTAGAGATGCTCTTGGGTATGACAAACCAGTGAGACTGACTTCCATTCCTTGTAAGATGGTGAACTCCGTAACAAAGAATACGTTTTCTGAGTACTCCTGAACAGGGAAGGAGTTCTGCTGCTTTCTGGAAAGGAAACTCCCGCCCCACCATCCTGCTATAGTTTTGGAAAGTAGCAGAAAGTGTGTGGACAGTGGGGATTGTCACATCCTGTCTGGGAAGGGAGGGAGAGGCGATTGATTTGCAAATCCCCCCCTGGTTAGATTAAGGTGAAACTCACACTCCAGGTCACCCTCAGATGAGCTTTTCTAATGCTGCTGAGGCAGGCCATCCACCAAATCTTGAGAGAGCCCTTTCTGGATTCCTCCAGCCCGTAACAGAGACCTTGCCCCCAGGGTTTGGGGAGGAGGAGGATGATTTCTTCACTATTCCATTCTCCTAAGGATAGGCTTAGGTTTAACATTACTCCCCATGATTCCCATCCTTCTGCCTTAGTTCATCAATTACTGGGTAACTTTCTCCCAGGTTCACGGGCTCTCTGTTTTTCCTGTCTCCTCCCACTGGCTCATAGGGCCAGTGCATCCCACAAATGGTCTCATAACTGAACTGCATATATCTTCAATGAGATCCTGGGTCGGGGTGGGTCATTCTATCAGGGGTGGCTTTTAATAACATAGGAGAAGGCTGTTGCCAGATTAAACATCTATCATGTATCAGCTGGACACAAGAATCCTTCTGCACATTTTCTGTGAAATGATTTACAGTTGAGATCTCAGTACATACTGGAGTTTCTCTTCCCAAGGAGGCCAGGTCTCCAGCCCAACAAGCAGCCCCTTGAGGCTTCAGGTTCTTAACTTCTGCTCTGCTGAACCATTGGTAGTTAAGAATACTCCAAGCCCCCAGTATCCCCGTACTTCATCTGCTAATTACAAAGCTGAGTCTCTGCCAGCCAGAAATACCCTGCTTACATATCCTGTCTCAGCACACTCCGTGGCTTTTCCTTTTCCCAGCTACATTCTCCACTCCTTAGCAAGGGTTGTAATCCTTTCTACGCTGGGATTGTGCCAATTGTTCTGAGCCCAAGTGATCCCCGGTGTGGAAGGGCTTGTCTTATATATCTTCAACTTCTCAATAACAGCAGAACAGTGAAGCACTATCATTTCCCAGGCAGCCATGGCTTGCCTCTGCTGATACCTCTCCTGGCTTATAGCCTTCCTGGTGTATAGCTGAGAGGTAGCCTCCAGACCTTCCAGCACTGAGGGGATCCTGCTGACTACACCGAATTAAGATGTCATGTCCTGTCCTGAAGGAAGGGAAGGGTGACAGATTCACAGATCCCCCTGGTTAGGTTAAGGTGAAGCTGATACTCAAGGTCCAAACACAATCATCAGTTTTAACGAGAATCTCTGTACTACAATTATCTTCAAAGTATTGGCACTCTTACAATTATATCTACTTAAGCTGTGCAGCTAAACTATGTGATTTTATTAGAATTCAAATTAAGCCTTGTATTACTTAATAACTTTAAGAAGGAAGAGAGAGAGGTGGACAGGGAAGGAGATCACTGGTCTGGGATCCAGCCTTGGTCCTTAGTCCGCTCATCCAGAAGTTCCAAAGTACTGAAGTCTCAAAGCTCCCCTGAGCTTCTCTTGGGCATCTTTTTACACCTGATAAATTTACAACGTTGTCAACAAGTTAGCTGTAAATAAGTTTGCAGTCAAAACTTCTGCAGCAAACGGGATTTTTGGACAGAACAAGGCCATCTGTCACCACAAGTCTCCCTGCTCCAACCACATCTTCAGCCTTCAGCCAGTTGTCATGGTGATGGTCTTATCTTGCAAGGGTTTGAGACAATTCCAGGTATAGAACAGATAAAGTGTTTTTCGACGGTCTGCTGCAGGGCTCCAGTGAGTATCATGCACTTAGGTAGGATAGATACTTGGATGACCACCACATGTTGTTATGAGGAGGTAAGTTCTGTTATGGGCTGAAAACTGGTTAGCCAATGGGAAGCAGAGGCCAGGTCTTTGTGGCCATTATTCAAGTGGGAGAAGGTTTAGCACTCGGCAGCAATAAGGGCAGTGGATAAAGTGAAGGCAGAGCTACCATTCACCAGACCTATCAGCAAATAGTTGACACACAGTGGGGTAGGTAGTATGAAATCCCTAATACAACATTTGTGGATGCCGAGAGTTGCGTGAGGGAAATGGATCAGAGAAAGCTGCGAGACCTGCATGCTGTCCCTAAACACCATGTCCTACTGGGGCCATTGTTCCAGCCCAGCTGGGCCCTTCTGCTCCTGAGCACTGCCTGAAGACAGGGGCACGAGGAATAAGGCATCTCTGGGCCTATCTGGGCTTTTGCACTCTTTTTCAACCACTGAGCTGGGCACCTCCTGGCTACGGAGAGAATATGGTGGAGAAAAGAGCCATGATTGGGGCTCCTAAGCTGGAGATGTTGCTGTGTCGGAGCACTGTGTCTCACTCCCTTGCCACAGTTCAGCCCTGGGGCATTGCATCTGTGTACAAGAGTAGGGTGCCAGAAGCCTTATAGTGAAACAAGAACAAATTTGTTCTAGAAATACTAGCAAGATGGAGAACTGTAGGGTGGGGAAATGCAAGTACAGCGTACTCCAGGGTTATAAACAGGGCTCCCTGGTGCTACAGGTGGACAGACAACAAATTACAGATCTGCCCAGCCTCTGCTGGATGCACAGAGCAGGAGCGTGGAGTATCTGGAATGCTTGCATTTGTGTAACACTATGTGTCTAACAGAGATTCGTTCAGAAAAGGCCATTTGTGTGCATGCTGTGTGCCACGAACTGTGCCTTCTGTTCATTTACCTCTCAGACCGGCAGTGCTGGGTGAGGAGCTCACACAGCTCACCTTTAACAATGGCTAATGACAAATTTATAAGCTTGCAGTACTCAGTTTTCTCACCTGAGGGGGAAACAATAAGGATGAACTTCATCCTGACATTTAATCTATTACCGTGTTTGCAGCAGTTCAGAGGCTAGACTAATAAATCTGAGCATGCTGATAAGGGACTATTGGCTGATATCATTGATTTGGTATGTATACTGGCATCCTTGGAGAAAGAGCTGCAGGTTTTAATGGAGGAGTCCAGTGAAGTCATGTACAATTATGCTCCTGGTAATGTACTGAATTCCTCCAGCTGGAAATAAGCCATCTATTTTTCTTCATTTAAAGCAAAGTGGGGAAGGAGAGGTGTGAGCTACTAGCCAGAAGAGTGCAGAAACGTACATAATAAGGTGTACAAATTAATAATGATGTAGTTTTTAAAAGTTTGGAAAATGTTGGCTTCGTGTGTCCAGGAGACATGTAAGTGGTTTCAGGACATGCACAACGTCATGCTAGAAATGATCCTTTTAGCATCACTGTTTAGCAGAGAAGGGATGATTTTTGTTACTATTTTTAAATAGTTAAAAATACGACAGCAAGAATAGGTATGCACCATGTACTGCTTAAGATTCAGCTTCTGAAATGGATTCCTGTTGTTTTTTATCATATGAGCACAGTGTCTAGAGGTAGCTTTTTTTTTGATATTGAGCAGATAACTGTGGGTTGCATGTGAAACTCATTTCTTTTGCTATGTACTGTAAATACACCCATTGGGCTTCTAATTGGAAAAAACTCTGAGCACCTTGTCCCTTGGCAACGACTGCATCCTGCTCTTCAGCGAGCTCCTTTCTTAATGGTATCGCAACAAGCTGCATAGGAGTCTGCAATAAAAGGAGTTATTGTGTTTGCGGAAGGCACGAGGCTGTGTGCTTGGTATCAGGAAAGGGGTCAGCCTAAAGTAGGAAACGCTGTGCCATTTTGTTTCCAAATACTTGTTAATGGCTTGTTATGGACAAACAAACAAGTCAGTGTTCTGCGTATTCACGCTCAAATCAGCAGAGGAAAAGGCCCAAGCTACCAACTAATTATACATATTCCAGTAAATCAGCTTCTTCACCAGTAATGAGATATTTTGGTTGATATTCATTGAAGAATTGTGTTCTTAAACAATTTCTTAAAGGAAGTGCTGCAGCGGTTTTACAGAAGAAGAAACAACCCAAGTAAACAGAACAGCTCTGCAGCCCTAAGCCTGACATCTGGTATAATTGAAGCTGCTGAAGCTCAGACCAGAGCCCCAGCAGGATCACTTCACCTTGTTAAGACCCTCTATGAGAATTAAATGCAAATGGGGTTTGATTTAGCTTGTGGCCTTATCTGTTGTGTATGGGCATTAAACATCCCCTTTGGGCTTTCAGCTCTGTCCACCACCTACCCTACCCCATCACCTTCCTCCCCCCTCTGGAGTGGGCACAACAGAGCTCTACAAATGCACATCAGCACTGCTCCTTACATGCAGTGCTGCATCCCATATTTGTGGCAAACGGTAGCTACGTGCAGAATATAAACCAGCCCTGGCCACGGTGAGCCCTGAGGTCCCGATCTCTCAATCATTTGTATCAGTATGTTATCTAAACCACGTCCATACGAACCGATTTTCCTCCCATTGAAGCCTGCTCATGGAAGGGTGATTCATAGCCCTTCGTGTTTCATCCTGGCATCGGGTTGGGATGCGGAGAGGCCCATGGGTTTTGCTGCTCACAGCCTGTGGAGCTTCCCAATGACTGATGGCTCTCGGGTCAGGCCCCTCATTTTAGCATCACACTGGGGTGAAAGGATCGTGTCAGAGGGAAGGCTGTCAGCTGCGGCTGTAGGTTCTCTCTCCTGCAGAAAGGAGCTGGTAGTAATAGCTCTGCTGTGTACGTCACCTGCACTTAGGTTTTTTGTGCAATGTAATCTGAATAGTGCTAAATGCTATCAGAGAAGTTATTGGGGAGAGAAGGGAAACGGTCGGAAATGCTCCTAAGTGTAATGATTGATGCAGTGCAGAAGTTTTAAGGTGGTTTGAGGGACTCTGTGTGGCTGGGAAATGCATCTCAGTATTGCCAAGTGTTGTTAGGAGTTTGAAAGATGAACTTCCTAATTAGCTGTGCTGGACACAAGGGTCCGAGCGTTTTAGTAATGGTCTGAATAGCCTTAATGGCATTAAAAGACAAAGACCTCTAAGAAGACCTCTTCCCAAAGACAATCTCTTAAAATGAAGGAGTTCAGCTCCTGATCCCATATCAGGATAGTTCAGTAAAACTTCTTCTTGCAAAGAGACAGTTCATCTAAAACCATGAATAATGATTTGGAGATTCAAAATATTTATCATTTTTCAAGGCAAAAGGGAAGTTACATGTTAAGTGTTTTTTTTTTTTCAGTTGACCTTATAATTCCTGTGTCACAAAGATCAAGATAAACATTTTATTGCAATTCTGAGACAGATGTGTGCTGTGAATCTTTAAGTAAGTCAGATTAAGAACAGCCCTCAAACTAACCCTAGAGCTTGTCCTTCAGAGCCATTTAAATCAGTGGAATTAGAAGCTCATTTGTCAATGTGAGAGCATATTACAATAAATTTTCTGACATCTACTCTTTCTTCCAGATCCTTCTCCTCTCCTCTCCTCTCCTCTCCTCTCCTCTCCTCTCCTCTCCTCTCCTCTCCTCTCCTCTCCTCTCCTCTCCTCTCCTCTCCTCTCCTCTCCTCTCCTCTCCTCTCCTCTCCTCTCCTCTCCTCTCCTCTCCTCTCCTCTCCTCTCCTCTCCTCTCCTCTCCTCTCCTCTCCTCTCCTCTCCTCTCCTCTCCCCTCCCCTCCCCTCCCCTCCCCTCCCCTCTCCTCCCCTCCCCTCCCCTGCCCTCCTCTCACTACTGTATTCACATGAAGGATGCATTCTCAGGTATTTCTCCAGACTCACATTTCCCAACTCTCCAGTGTACTCCTTGGTTGAATTTGGCATACAGATTACCTAAGACACACTTCTCACTGTGAGAAGTGACAGAACAACTTCAACACCCCAGCAGACCTTCCTTCCCCAAGCCACTGGCACCTGTTGCTGAGCTCTTCTATCTTCATTTCCTATAGAGTAATGGGGAAGAATGTAAGTATAGCTCCCTCGCCCATACAATTCACATACCTCCCATGGAATCACACTACAGTGAGTGCTTAACACTAGAGCACCCTGCAAGCTGCTGGGGGTGCTGCGATTGCTCTTCATGTCTGCCTCTGGTGCTGATGAGTCCCATGATTGCTGGAGCACAGAAATGTCAGTGATTGCATGTCTTTGCTGGCTTCTGACAGCGATGACCCTTCGAGCAGCTGGTGCCCAGGAAGGAGATATGTGAGATGGCTGTCTGGGTTCGGGATGTGAATGACTTTTCTATCACACGGTGGTTTGGAAATGTCAGCTGTAATTGAAACTTAATCTTCTAACAAGTTTTAGCTGGCTGCTATTTGCAGACAATGCGAGTGTTGCATTTTAGTAAATGGCATCTGAATTGAAAGGTTCTGTCGATTCATCCCATCTCTTTTTTTTTTTTTTTTTATCCAAAAGAACACTGTCAGCCAGGGTTTGGGTCCCAGATTATCACTAATGAGGTACTTCCTGTTTTCCAAATATTATATTTTTAAAAATAGCCTCTATAGCAAGAAAACAACACTCCGAAACTGTGAGCTGCCCCAGCAGGACCTGCAGTACTGCTGCTATTTGGGAACTGGCAGAGCTGAAGCGTTCAAGCTAAAAGGTGAATCTAAACCTGTGTTTGCAGCTAGCTGGTGGGTAGTATATAAAAGCAAGAAGCAAGGAAATTTAGGTCAATACAGCCAGCACTTATCCAACTCCTAGCGATGAGAGAAATAAAATGCGTTTCAAGATGAAAGCCTACAGCCAGAAAAGGCTGTGATACCCTGCTTAAGGGGTTTCAGGAGGCCTTTGATCATACATGCTCATTGATAAGGACAGAGATTCCTCCTTTCCCTTCCTCCATCCCTGCAAACTGAACCTGGCTTGGCTGGGGAGCCATGAGGGTTTGGTTTGCTCCAGGTCTATCAGGCCCCAGCAGGTGTGGATGCGGCCCACCTCCTGCAGCAGGTCTCCACAAATGTAATGGTATGGGCTTCAGTCACCAGTTCTGCAGCCGGTCATGAGCATGAGCTGTTCAGATGCGGGGGACTTTCTGTGAAGTTGAACAAGCTTTGTGTGAAATTTCCACTCACTGTGGTTATAGTGGTAGGTGAAGTGAGCCTCTCAGCGTGCACGGTTTCTGCTCACGTTGCAAACACGTGGAGGATGCTCACAGTCAGGGTGCACAGAGCCACCACAGAGCAAAAAAGGAAGAAATCAACAGAGCTATCGGTGGGTCTGGTTTCTGTGGTCCCAGATCCTCAGTGATGGAACCTGAGCTCTGCACCCTGCCCTCTCCACAGGAATCTGCGTGAAGTTTGCTTAGGAAGGATCCATCTCAAAAAGAAAAGCATGTCAGACATGGAGAGTTTGGAGTCAGACTTTCAGATCTTGACTCTGTAATCCGGTCTCTGAATTGTGCCTGTGGAAAAATGTACATGTACACGTTGGGCTGCAGTTAACGCTTGGAGTATCAGCCCTGTTTTGAACTTGAAAACTCCGCTGTATTCAAACCTTCCTTAATATGTTGTGTTTTATAGTTTATTTAACCAGAGAGGGAAAGACAACAACCCAAACCATCACTCTACATTATAAATCCATGAGATGCTGACGTCCTGGATATCGTGTACTTTGTCACTTCATTTTGGAATACAGCTCTGGTCCAACATGAAAAGTTTCAGAGAAGAGTGTTAATCTGAAATGTGAAACCACATCCACGTCAGGATATACTGAACAGATCAGACTTTGAGCACCAAAAGGAGGTGACCGAGGGGTGATGTCAGGTGGTCAGAGAGGAAGGAAACAAAGGACAGTTACTCACTACCTTTTATAATACAGGCGTCATCAGGATATAAGGCAATAGTAGAAGGAAATTTCAAATGAGTAAAAGAAAGAACTTCTCATACATACGTGTGGTTAAACTATAGAACTCATGAAAAAATACTGTGGAGGTAAAAAGTAAAGAGAAGCTGGAAGATACGCTCAGTTGTGACAGTGAAGCATGGAAGTCAGGTATATCCCCCAACTCAAGACATCTCCAAACTGCTGATTGCAAGGAGCCAGGAAGAGGTGGGAGGGATGAGCATCACATACTTCCCACATTCCTTACACATTTTCATTGCCGCCTATTGCTGGTCAGCATTAGAGACTTATTTGGCAGCTTTGCACTTGATAGTAAGATTTGGCTTTAATTGTATTTTGAGTAGCATCCATGGAAGGGCTTCTCTGGTCATCTTAGCAAGGATCCCACTGCTCTGAACCCCATCCAAATCTCAGACAAGCCCATCCATCTGCTTTCCAGGACTGCCTAGACACATCTCCATGCTCACTCTTGGGTCTTCCTGGTTAATAACATATTTCCTCAGCTGTACATAGGTGTGCCTGTCCGTGGGAGTGGGGGACCTCAAAAGTTCTTGTGGTCCAGGGCTGGGCAGAGTCACCTGAACTCAACTAAAGAAGCCTGAATACTTGGATGTGGTTGCATAGGTAGACTGTGATTTAGGATGGTGACAGCTAGCTGCCTCAGTGTTATAGTCTAGCAGTGCATTAAGCATTTCTCCAGGGACTTCAGTCATGACTGGGCCTGATACAGTGATATTGTACCTACATGTTCTATACTTGATTACTGTCCTAACAGCTAGGCCATGGAATATCTATCCTATGCGGTTTGCCCTTCCACTGCTCCTCCCAAAATGGAGCCACCTGGTAGCTATTCTGGCTAGTGCAGAGGCTCTGTGAAGGAAGATGGCCTCGGCTCCCCGGCTGCCCACCTCTACCACTGAGGAGGCAAGGCAGATCTGGGTCTTGTAAGGACTGTGTTGTCCATCTCATTGCTGGTGGCATCTTTGTCCTCGACCTGCTGGCCTGTGAAGTGTCAAGACTATGTCTCCCTGCCCCACGCATCCTCTGCACGTCTTCAGCAGCATCCACACATCTCCACTAACTGTAAAGAAGACTCTACAGGCTATTTATGGCTGCCAGAATGCTCCATTCCTCTCCCAGATGCCTAAAATTGCAGTGGAGCTTTGCCTAAATGAGTCTGACTGGAGTCGGTCCAATGTGTGTGCTCTAATGGGTGGTTTTATTGCCTCAGCTACAATTGTTTTGGAATGTGCTTTGTTTATAGCGATAATTGATCATGTCTTTGTTAGCAATGAATTAGTGGCAGCTGGAAGATCTAAACTCTAATTTTCCTTCGAATAGGAAGAAATTTTATAACTTCCATTGCTCATACATGAGAACATTTTTTTTTTCCTTCTTCTTTTCGTTTCTTTTCCTCTTCTTTCCATCGTTTTGGAAATGTTCTTCTAAACATGCAACTCACAACTGGGGCTCGTCTTTTTGATTAAAAAAGATTGTTTGATATTGCCCTCTGTTAGAGAGAATCTAACAGAATGCTTTACAAATATTAATCCAACATAATCCAGCTTTCATAAGGAACCTAAAGGGGACCATTCCTGAGTGCCACAAGAATAGAAACGTCTGAGCTCATTACCATTAGCTAGGGCAATTTGGTATGCACAGAGAATACACTGACGAGGGGACCATGAGGCATGATCTGCCTTAAGCGTACCCACTTGGGCTCATCAAGGTCTGCAGGATAGATAGAATTTCTGTGAGATGAATGAAAACCTCTGAATAACAAAACCCTGACATTTGGAATGGAATATTTTAATACTGGCTTCCAATTTAATGGTCACAGAAAGCAAAATTAGCAGTGTGGCTAAACACTGTGCCATTTTAAAAGCCACTCCGGGCTGTGTACGGAGCTGCTGCAATTCTCCAGTCACCACAGGCTCTGGCAGTGAGCAGTGCCCCTGGTTAAGCACCTTGCCCACCTCTGGCTGCCTGCACCATGATGGGATGAGGTGGGCACCTCCCAGGTGGTCCATCTCTCAGGAGAGGTGCATCGTGCTTTTGTACCCTCTGTTTCTCTCCACTCCTTAGAGAAGGCAACAAGGAATGGTGGGATGGGTCTGGGACAACCATCCCCATGGGCTCGGGGAAGCTGTTTGGCTTTCCTGTCTTTGTTTTGCTGCTTAGGAAGGTAGCTAAACAACGGCAACAACAAAATGGCTGCACAACTCTGCTGTGAGGATTAAGAGTATATGCAGAGGGCTTAGGCAGAGAACATGGTTTAAAATACAGACAGGTTGTAGAGCACTGGCTGATTTTCCAAGTAATGAGGGATATTCACTTTGATTCAGGAAGGGTCAGCTGAAACCTGATTTTAAGTTTGAAGCATCTGAATCGATTCCTCCTCCTATGCTCTCATAAAAAGAGACCTGTTTTGCTGGGCTGGAGCAGGAAATGAGCAGAAGCCAATAACAAAACCAACCAACCTCCAGTTTCTACCAGCTATGGGCAATGAGCAGCTGTCGTGTACTTCCTGCTCTTTGATCCCTTTACTTTGAATACTTCACAGAAAAAGAAATGCTGAAAAGCTGCTGAAGACTTGAGCTGTGCTACATGGTATGGCAGGACACAACGCTGCTATGCTCTTCTCTGCTTCAAGTAAAACGCTGGACATAGCAGCTGTTCCAGTGCCCATTACCCCGAGTTCAAAAACATCATGTTGGCTAGTTTGACATCTTACACTCTCACCATACTTTCGTTTGCAGAGACAGGAGTTAACAAGCTTGATGGAAATTATTCTTTTATTTGTAAAGCCATACATTCAAACGCATCACTCAAGGCTACTGAAAAAGGTCTTCTCCAGCCCAGAGATTTTGCAGGCTCCTGTTTGCACGTGCTTCATGGACATCTTCTCCAGAAACCTGGGCTGTTGTTGCAGGCACCTCTCTTAGTGTCTCAAAGTCTCAGGAAGGCCCAAGCTTTGGTGCCCCTCCTGGCTGGCAGCCCAGGCCACAGGTAACTGTGCTCCCCAGTACTATAAGGTGAGGAACAACTTGTAGCTGTCCAGCATCCAGACCCATCTGATAATAGGTATTTTGGTGCAAAACACCTGAACTAAAATTTCCACCACCTCTGTTCACAAGTCCCCAAAGAACTGGCCATGTGCTCCTGTAATTATTGATCCCAGCTGGAAGAGCTTAGTGCCTGTGGTGGGGGTATTTACACAGCTGGACGAGGACAGCCTCAGATATTTGGTGCTCATCAGGGAAAGGAAGAGCCCTACAATGCTAGAGAGCATGGGTCTGGGTTCTGGTTCTGAATGGTTGTGCTGAGATGTTCTCCTGCTGTTCACCATTCAAAGCCTAGTGTGGCTGACTGGGAAGACTCGTTGAGCTGTCCTGCTTGCTTCAAAGGCATCAGTGCCCTTAATTACTCTGTATGGGTTCTTCCTCACCTCAGTTGGGATTAGATAAAATGGGATCAACTTCCTCAGTTGGGATTAGATTAAATGAAAGAAACAGTGCTTTAACCTCAGAAAGATTGGAGACTATTGCTGATTTTGAAAAATGACTCCTTTGCATTTCATTAATAGATTCCTTTTTCATTCAAGTTTAATGAATGAAGGTGAGAGGAAGAGCTCTGAAAAACGCAGTCACCCATGACAAAACATATAAAGCCCCTTAGAAGCTGGAGACTGGTGTCTGTAGGCTGGAGTCCTGCTGTGCAGTGGTGTATAGACAATGCCAAAGAATTCTGTTTGTGTTGGCAGGTCAGAGAACAGACTTGAGCCTTTCAGAGTGGGTGCTGATGTTCTGAAGCCATATCTGTTCTTGAAAAACTTCACTGCTGTTAAATCTCTGCAATTCTGGAGGCAGCAGGGCTGCGTTGCTGGAGTCTGGGCATGCTCCACTGCCTCTGCCAGCACTGTCTGAGTGCTGCTGTTGGAGCATCCTGCTGTTTGTGTGTGGGGGGTGAGACGTGTTGGGCACTCCAGTGATGCTGTCAGGGTCTGGTGCTCCCATTTCCTTTGTTGCTCCAGCACACTGTGCAGATGGCTGCTTGCTGACCAGGGGGTGAGATTCTAAGGGCTTGAATTTTGTCTGGACAGAGAAAATGGGCAGGGTACTACTACCTTGTTCTGAAGCTCACAGGTGGAGCAAAAATGTGTTGGGTGTGTGGGCACTTGTGGGAAAGTGTTTGCACCTGAATCACGCCCTCATTGCAATGTGTAACGTCAGGCCAAGGCGATGAGGCTTGTGGCTCACTCCAGGATCTCAGTGCACTCATGTCCTGTGGCACTACACACCTGCACGCAGGCACTGGAGTTGAGTAGGACTCCTCTTTCTGAGCTGATTTTGACTTTAAGGACTGGCCCTTCCAGCAGCTCTTCACCTTGTGCTGGACAGTCCGAGTGCCTGTTGCTCTGTGTCCCTATGAAGGGAGCTCATGGTGACTGCTGTAGGAGGCAGTGCCTGGGCAGCTGGGTCTCAGCACCATGGGATTCCTGTTCCCCTGCACCACCTGGGACCTTGCTGGACCAGGGGAAGCTGCTGTTCCCCGCTGTAGCTTTGCCTTTCAGCAGCTCAGGAGGTTGAACTTCTTATACGAGCGAATGATAGTAACAAAAACAGGCAACAAAGCAGTGAAATGGCAGGATTTATGTGATACGTGTGAAAAGTCCCTGGAGTGTGTCCCTTAAAAACATTTCATATCCTACGCAGAGAAAGCCAGGCATCTTTCCAGACAGCTTGCTTTGGAAAAGCTGTGCTGCTGCTCACATGGCAAGTGGCACAGGGTTTCTAGCACACCACTAGAGCACGTGTTTTATTTTAAAGCCATCAGCTGGCCCGATGATGCCTTGTCCAGGTGGGCTGGGGGTGCTGCCACCTCTTTCCTGGATGTACTCTTCTTCCCTGTATGGGAACCCGTCCCAGGTAGGTCTTGCTGTGGTGCTGCACTGGCACAGCCCTCTGGCCCTGAGGCCTGCCCCATCCTCATAGCAAACACTGTGCAGCAGTGTGGGTGCTGTGCCTTGCTTGCATGATGCATGCAGCAGCATCACCCTGACCTGAGGTGCAGCAAAACCCCTGCGGTATGTGTGGGACATGGCTACTGCTGTGAGTGGGACTGCAACCAACATACTGCAGTCAGAGCTTAGTGCTCATCAGCATTAAACCCTTTGTACCCCAAATCTGAATGCAAGCTTCTGCTTTGGCACTTGTAAGACGATTCTTAATTAGATGCTTCTTAATTAGACGCTTAAATGCCCCTTTGCAACACTCATTAATGTAGGGTCTTGTATCTGGCTTGTGTCAGGCTACCCCTGTGACTGGGAACTGTGCATTTGCTTCGAGTCTTATTTGAAAAGTTATCTTTGTAAGGAAATGTAGGATTTCCTCTATTCCTGAGCGCATTTCTCACAAAGAAACACCATTATTTATATACCTCGTGCTCCATTTCCCACTGTGATCTTATCAAGCCTCAGGCTGGAGGGAAAGGAAGCAGCCCCAGGCAGCAGAGCAGCACCACCCGGCAATACAGCCTCATTTGGAAAAATATCCTGGCTCCTGGTAGGGTTTTGGCTATTTACAGCACTGTGTAATGAGCTGCCAGAGGTGGTTGTGGAGACTTTTAAGCACAGTTGGCTTCCAAAGCATCAGGAGCTTTCTCACTTGCTTTTCCTGAGCATCCATCATAGATGTTCCTGGAAAATGTGGTTTGTGCCTGTAGCAGAGTTGTGTTTCTGCATGAAATTGGAGCATGGAGCACTGAGGTGAAATGGTAAATAAG
Source organism: Gallus gallus (assembly GCF_016699485.2). Lineage (NCBI taxonomy): Eukaryota > Metazoa > Chordata > Aves > Galliformes > Phasianidae > Gallus > Gallus gallus. The sequence continues at coordinate 96,286,443 of NC_052534.1, forward strand.
GAAAACATTGTGGCTGAGCTGATGAGCCTGAAGGATGCTCTGCTGAATCACAGCTCTGGGGCACTCGGGGCTGTTCTGCATGCAGTTCTGCTGTGGCAGATCTGGGAAGAACAACACTTCACAGGATCCTCTCATCAAACAAGAGGAGATAAGCAAACAGCAAACCAAAGTTGATTTTTTTTTTTTTCAAACCTAAATCAAAATGCTTTCTTTTTCCAAACTGTGGATAAAAAAAAAAATAAAATAAAACCTCAGGAAATTCCGATCGAACTTTCTTATTTTCTTGACCAGCTTCCACAGAAGCTCCCTCATGACTTCATCTCTGAAGGTACAGCTTGTCAGAGAGATTGTTGGCAGGGCACCATGCCTGGTAGCCCTACTGCCAAACAGCAGTGTGTGCCTCTCTGCAATACGGAGTGCTGTTACTGGGTGTCTGATGCAGCTGTGTGCACTCTGTCTTGAGTTTTCACTCCTTCTAAACATACAAACCATCAGTACTACGGTTTCCTATTTATTTTCTACAGTGAAATGCAGATGTCTTCTTGCTGTTACAAGGTATCTTTCCAGGGTCAATGACAGGATTTTTTTTCTTATTAATATAGCTCTTTATTTTGGCTTTCCTAACAACTTGAAAGCAACTAAGGAGGATCTTCTCTGCTGGATGTGATAGGTAGGCTCTGTTCTTGAGAAACACACTTCAACTTATGTTCAGCCAGTTGGAAAATATCATGTGCCTCTAAGAAACAAAATAATATACTTTCCTACTACATTAAGGAGATGCATTGGTTTTAGGTTTTTTTGGGTTCCTTTTGGAGCCAGGGGTAGTTTTGGGTACTCTCTATGGATACATTTGTAGTGGTTAATGGCAGAGCCAAGGGCTGATTGCAGGGTGCGAGGCCAAGGAGCGTGGGCTGGCTCGAGTCATTCTGCTCCCTCTGAAGCAGGCTGCCTGCATCTCCACCTAACAGCACTTGGCCCTGGGTCTGCACTGGGACCCACGACGGGGGGATTTTTGGCCATAAAAACATGATTATTACTTTTTATTGTGTTTTTTCCAGTTCTACGTGTCTGAAGGGAAATGAGCGAAGAGCCGCCGTGGGCTGCAGCAGCGGTTTCTTCACATAATCCTGGCGATGTGTTTTGCTGATACTTTGCACAAGGGCATACGAGGTTGCAAAGCCACCTGGGAGAGTGCTGGAGTGGAGCAGAGGGAAGCAACCACAGCGCAGTCTGGTCTAGTGAGACTAATGGTCATGTCAGGGGAAAAGTCCTGCTGTGACCCAGCCTCGGTGTGCGTGGCCAAGCCCTGTGCAGACAGCTGCTGGGGAAGGTCCAGGGAAGAACCAGAAGTGAGCTGGCCTTTGGTAGCAAAGCTGTGCTAAGTAGTCGAGATTTAGAGCTGGACGTTCTCCCCATCTTCTTTAGTAAAGATGCCAACGTATCCTGTATTCAAAGCTCTTTGCCAGGGGGTTCACCTTGCTGCAGTCTGCACCTTGTGTCTATGCTCTGTGGTTTGTGGTGGAGATGATTGCTTTGGCAACTGGCCTTCAGGGCTGCTAGCACCCTGGCAGCCATCCTACAGCCACATGAGAGCCACCTCAACAGGATGTTCTCTCCAGCTTCCAGGACCCCCAGGATGCATTCCTGTCGCCAATGAGATCTTTACTTCTGTGGCTGATGGGCTCTGAGTGAGCCCAGTCTGGAGAAGGGCTGCTGTCTCACCTTTCCCCAGCACCTGTGGTGGGATGAGCTCCCCTCCCAGCAATGGGCTGCAGAGAGGAGGAGGAAGGACGTGGCTGGGGCAGCCCAGAGCTATTTGCAGAGCTCTGCTCTTGACCCAGGAGTAGGATTACAGCCTTCTAGTTACGCTTTCCCCGGTGCAAACCAATGCTGAAACAGTGCTGCGAGGGCTTGGATGCAGTGCAGCTGTAAGGAATAACTGAGCCGTGTATGTAAATCTATTATTTCTACAGTTATTGTGGCTTCTGCTTTGTCTCCGTTATCTGAGAAGGCGACTCCTGGCATTCTAATAAAACTATGGAGTTAATTTTAATTACTGACATCTGCAGCTTGGGTTGCTATAGAAACACAAAGAACTGCCACTTCTACAAGTTTCATCTGTAACTTGCTGCCTGGAAATGTGTGGGGTCTGATTCCTCCCTCCCATCTCACAGTAGCAAAGCAGGGATGGCTGCTGCATCGGTCAACTGTAAAGGCTGTACAGTGAGTATAGGTGAGAGGAAAATCTCCATCTTATCTGTGCCATTTCTCTGTAATTGTCAAATAAAATCAGTATGTTCCCGGTTTCCTAATGACTTTAAAAACAGTCCCCAGTCAGTTGATGAAGGAAACTGGAGCACAAAATGGTTGATATTAGAGTTGAAAAGCAGCTATTAGGTCATGCAGTCCCCATGCAGAATTGTTCCTATGCTATTTTTTCCTACTACTTTTCACTGTCTAATTATAAATGCAGCTGCATTTGTAACAAAATCCCCTTCAGTTTTAGTTTTAGGGCCAGAATCTCACACCCAGAGCACAAGTTACTGGACAAAGGAGGTTATCTGAGTGTCTCCATTCTGAACTCCCTTGTCAGTTTGCAGCTACCTTTGTAGGCTGAGTCTTTAAGTTTTTATTCTTCTGTCTGGGAGTTAATACACAGATCACTCTGAAAGTAATGCTTCCTATTTATTTCCATGGAAACTACAGCAGATACAAAGAGTGCAGTGACACAACTGTATACTGCAAATGCTCAGCTACAAAACACTACTTTTCAATATAGTGACCTTTATGAGCTATGTATTTTTGCCAGTAATGAACGAGGGCCTGCATGCTGTGCTTGTAAAGCCAGCACCAGCAGAGGTGACCCACTGTCACCACTGCTGAAATGCACTACCCGTTGCCTTGCTGTGCTCACACCCTCTGCTTGGTCTCCATAAACATTTAGCAAGCATCCATGAACGTCAGTGGGTGCAATGAACTTTTGCAGTAGCCCTTGTTCATCAGTATTTGCTTTCCACAAACCTACTGTGCTGAGTGCTAAAGAGATAGTCGAGATAGGTGAGGATGGTCCAGCTCGTTTAGGGCCTTTAGCAACACAGATATTTAGCATAACTTTTAACAGTAGTGCATTTGTGAAGAGCCAAAGGAATACATGCTGTTAACGAGTGTAACTCTGCTAATCTCAATATAATTTCAGTGCTAACTCTGAAGCTCAGTTCATCGCCCTGGTTGCAGAAATAAACAAGGCAGAAATAAATAGGCAGATGAACCAGTCAGGTCCCAGCTTTCCAAAGTTAAGGGTACTTCTTTAAAAAGGATTGTGAGTAGGATTAGAATTGTGTCTTCAGCTTCCGTGTGATAAATATGGTACAGGTTTCTGCTCTGTCTGTAACGCTTCATCACTGCACTGTGGTACTTGAGTACAATTCCCACTGATTTCAACTGATTGTCCCATTTTTGATAGCCAAGTGCAAGCTTTCTCTCATAGTGGCCTAAATAACTGTATGTGAATTATGCTTCACTTACATTTCTGTGCAGGAACATAGACCTGCTTTTACATCGCTAGCAATGCTTTTAATGTGGTCTTGTGAACCATTTGGAAATACAGTTAGTTCTGCTTCCACTGAGGTCTGGAAGCTCTTTCCCAGCAAGGCAATGTTTGGTGGTACTGTATAACATGACAGCAAAGTGGTTTTGAGATAAGGAAAGCATCACAGATCAGTAGCTGTCTGTGGCAAAGTAATTTAAACATGATATGTGTTTTACAGTCTTTAATCCTTGCCTGGTCTGGGATAATGAGCAGATAGCTTGAAAATGAGGTAGAAAATGCACCCTGATTTTTATAAGTCCACAATTATTTTATTCTTTTTTTATTGCTAAGGTCTTATCTTGTAGGAGTCACTGTCATGTCGGGTTCTCAGAGCTCTCCTTGGGAGAAAATGAATCTTGAGCTTGGTGAAGCTGTCAGGGAACATCTGGCAAGTGTGGAAGGGCATGATGAAAACCAATGCTGACAGGATCATTTAACCACACCACAGTGCTGGCTTCTAATGTCCTTACACACCACACATGAGACTGGTTCCATGTTTGGATGCCTGTGGTTGTATTCAGTCACTGGAGCACAGTGGTAGCTGAAAAGCCCTAGGACATCTTGGGCTCTCCAGGTGATCAAGAATCTTCTGTATGTCCTGAGCCAGATGTGCCATCTCATTAACACGATTTGCCTTTCCTTAAGTGTCTAAGTTATTATGAGGGACAATGGCTGCCTGGGAAAGCTGCAGATCTATGCCCCTGGAAGCACTCAGCAGTCAACTGGTGAGGCCCTGTGCAGCTTGCTTTCTCTGCCCTGGATCTGAGCAGGAGGCCTGAAGTAAGTGGCCTCCAGAGGTCCCCTCTACCATGGGGCATTTTATGATTCAGCAACTCCAATGAAGAGAGTAGTGCCTACTGCAGACTCAAGGAAGTGGTTTAGTTAATTCAACATACATATGGGATTGTACTCCACCCCAGGATGGGCTGAGTTCTTCTCAAGGCTCTACTGACTGCACGTGCTGAATTTCCACTGACCATGATGGGTGTCTAGGACCCCTCAAAACTTTCTCCACCAGCTGTGTTAAGAACAGATTGTCCAGCTTGATTTAGAGCTCTGGTGGAGCGCTTGTGAAATGCATCTTTTGTTTTCCCTAAGGCATCACCTGTGCAGTTGTGCAGCAGCTCAGATATGCTCATGTTCCACCTGTCATGGCCAGGTGGCCCAGGGGGAGCCCACTCCCCTTCTTTTCCTCCAGGATCCCTCATGGGATCACTTGCTCTACTTGGTGTTGCCTGTCCCCTTGCTGTTCATATGCCTTCTCCCCAGCCTTGCAAGTGATTTAGTTCAGTTTCTTCGTTAGATGCTTGCTGAGGATAATGCACCTATGCCCTTTCCTCTAGTACTTACCCTTGCCAACTGCTTGCAACCACTGTCCTGTCTCCAGTCCCTCCAAACTGGGCTTGGCTCTCTGTGTAACTGAACCTGATAGCTTGGAAAAACCCTGGGTCTGCCATCATCTTGTTCTCCTGTTAAGTGGTCTGACTCAGGAGCGCAGTCACCTCCAACTCTGTGGGGCAGAGGGAGATGCAAGCATGTCCAGACTTGGACCTTAGGAGACTCAGCTGCCCTGAAGAAATGGTTTTTTTTGCTACTGACTGTATACGGAACTTGGGCTGATGAGTCTGGGTCTCTATTTAAACTGTGTGCACTAACCCAGATTGCTTTGACTGAAATGGCTCCGGGGTGCCCTCCCAGGAGCTGGCTGAGCAGGCTGTGACTGCTGCTGGGGACAGTCTCAGGCAGGAGGACAGCTGTGGTGGTGAGCACCACCAGGAGATGCAGGTCCGTGGCTTCATCCCTGGCAACACCAGCTTGCTACTACCCTTCTCCTTGTGAGAATCGCCCTTTCCCACCAAAAAGACTACAGACCCACCTGTGCTTGCTCCCAGAGTAGGATACCTGAACCTGTCCTAAAAGCTGACTTTGTTCCTTGATTCCTTTAGATTTCAAATTGTAGAATGTATAACTGATGCTGTGGACAGAAGCTTTAGCAGTCTCTGGGACATTCAAGATGAGGGAAGTGGCCTGAGTGGGTGTTCAGGGGAGACAGAAGCGGGGTCTCAGGATTACCTCAAAGAAGAGAGAATAGTTCTTGTTTTCTGTTTTACATTGCGTACTATTCTGAACTGGTGGTAGAGGTGTTCAGAGCAACACAAGACAATTAATTAAAGTTCAGTTATGTCTAGAACTTCCCTTTAGTTTGTCAAGATAGGCAGAAAGTCTTAGTAAATGAAAAAATTGGGTCTGACACCTCTCTACTGCTACAGTTGGAGAACTGATAAAAACACAGACTCTGTGGTAATTTCTGGGGAAAGTCTTCATAAGGCTGACAACTCACATATGAGCTGATGAATGACTCAAATAAGAGCTTAGCTTTCGATCTTGCCGCTGTCACCCACGAGGAATCTGATTTCAGACGTGTTCTTTGTGATTAAGCAATCTATAGCGTACTCCAGTTCTGAGCTGTTGGCAGACCTTTGGGAGATGTAAGCACACCTCCCCAGAAAGATGCCTCTGGCTTTTGAGGGATTGTGTCTGCAGGAAAGGGCTGATGGGGCGGGCACTGGGCAAATTAATTTTTGTGCTGCCTGCACGCTCTACTTCTGCCTCAGGGTCTGAATGGCAGCTTTTCCGGAGGAGCCAGGAATGACAGAAGGAGATGCCGAGTATTGCTTTGACTGAGTTGAGTTGTCATGGCTGGAAAAGGCTCCCACAGCTTTGCTTTCTACAGCTCAGGGGCCACAGTCTGTCTGTTGGCTTCTTTTCTTCAGGGAATCTCTTTTTACCTGAGCAGTGTCTTCCTGTGTGCTACTGTGGTCTAAGATTGCCTTACACCCAAAGCTCAGTGCTTGCTATCTGCTTGGGTATGGGGTGGCTTGGTACTTCCTCTGGTGACAAAAGGGAACTGTGAAGGAGTTGGACACGGTTCACTTCTCTGTGCTTCTTCAAGTGGTTTCTGAGGGTGTGCTGGCTGCTCCTCCCCTCTGAGAAGGTGAATGATCTTTTCTCTGACATCAGTATATTTGGTTTTCTGAGCATTCCTCCAGGTATCTTTGAGACAAAGCTCCTTGTTGTCTACTTCTTGACTTTCTTTTCATAGAATCTCAGAGTGGTTTGGGTTGAAAGGAGCCCTTAAAGATAATTTGATCCACTCCCTCCTCACTTGCCGTGGGTGGGGGCAGTTTCCACTAGACCAGATCGCTCAACACCTCTCCTAACCTGACCATGAACGTGACCACATCCAGGGATGGAGCTTCTCTGGGCAGCCTGTGCCATTGTCTTACTACCAACATAGTGGAGAGTTTCTAAACAATTTTGTAAATTTTTACAGTCCTTTCACACTGGGAGATCAAAAGCTGTTATGATTATAGCTACTGTACCACTTGTACAACTTGGGGTTTTTGTTGTCAGAACTGTGGGGTAACAGAAGCGAACTTCTACCTGTAGAACCAGATGTGGTTGTTTTCCAGCAGAACAAATCACACAGCTGTAGCATATTCCTTCCCTTCAGTTTTGCTGTTTTCTAGACTCTTGAACAAATTGTTTGCTCCAGGCCTGCTTAAAGTGATGTCAAACTAAATGAAGCTTCTTTTGCTTGTATGGTTTTTCATACAAATGTTATTTCCACACAGCCTGAGTTGTTTCTGGATAAAATTTACAACCAGTTTTTGCTCTGCTCTCATCTGTGCTATTATTAAGCCACCCAACTTTTTCAAATGACCACAAGGATGGCAAGAGGCAGGCTAAGTTTTGTAGTACTTCCAAAAGAAAGATCTTCACAGGAAGTCCATAATGAAATACTAAATTAGCATGGTTTTTTTGCTAATCAAGTACTTTCATTGCAATGCCCTTAAAGTGAACGTGTTAAAAATGTTCCCTTAAGTGAAGAAGTTGACTGTAAGACTATTCAGCAGACAAGCAAGAAAAACACGATCCTGACTTCTATAACTAGAGGGGGAAAAAATCCTGAGCAATTTCCCAGTCTGATTACAAAAAAGAAAAAAAGAAAAAAGAAAAATCACAGCTTTTTGCAGTCTTGGAATAAATAACAGCTGTCTGTAATAAATGGTGTGTGATGCACAGTGACAAGAATAGGTCATGAATTGCACTGGATTGTGCCATGTAACCATACCTCAGTGGACGTAGCTATGCTAGCAATGGAAGATTGAGTGGGGTGTGATTTTGTGTGCTTTGACTGCTTCATGCTTTGTTCTGTTATTCTCAGAACCAGCTGCCTGCTCCTCTCCTGCACCCAAAATTCTTGATCAAAGGGAGAAGAAATGTCAGTGCTGCCCCTCCGCTCCCTGTGAGGAGCTGCAGCTGCCATAAGGCCTCCCCTCAGCCTGCTCTGCTCTGGGCTGCACGAGCCCAGGGGACCTGAGCCACAACACATAATTATTGCCCTCCAGACCCTTCCCCATATTTGTAGCCCTCCATTGGACACGCTTGTATGTCCTTTGTGTACTGTGGCCCCCCGCCCACACCCAGTGCAGGAGGTGAGGCCACACAGCACAGAGCAGAGTGGGACAACCCCTCCCCTTGCCTGTGGGCGGTGCTGGGCCTGGTGCACCCCAGGGTACAGTTGGACCTTTTGAGGGCTGTATGTGAAATCTACAGTCAACTCTTGCTCCAGAAAGATCTTCAAATGGAGGCAATCCATATTGTCTTCTTGCACTGAGTGAGGCCAGATCATATGTCTGGTTGAGGTCTCCAGACCAGTGCTCCTGTCTGCCCTGATGGGCACCAGCAAGAGCAGAGCAGCAGTGTGAAATTCCCTTCTTTTGTATAATCTGAGCTATACTTAAAAATTAAGGGTTTGGTTACTACAGTAGTTTTGTTTACCAACTGGGTTTATCCCTCCCAAAAAACAAGAACTTCATGTTTCCCAGTGAGTGATGGAAGTAACTGAATAATTGTAATGCTTCTGAATGCCATGTTTTCTCCAAAAGGTTTCTGTTTTGTGTGCAGGTTCCAAGTAGACTCTAATCTGAATACTTTTTTTTCTTAATTCATGCTAGTAGTTCTTAACCTTATACTCAATGAAAAGGCTAGAGTTGTGATGTACTTTAAAAATTCAACTTCAGTTACTTATGTTTTTTCTGCTTTCCCCCTGGAGCTTATACTGTTTCAGATATGTTTGAGTGATGATTTATTTAGTAATAGTACACCTTCATATTTAGAATGTCACGTGTGCGTTTTAGGATATTATGTAAAACCCAATATATTCTTAAACTACATTCCATGTGTAAGAAGACTTCTGTCTCTCTTTTCCCCCTGCATGGGAGCTATTCAATACAGTATTTTTATTCTTTCCATGGTTTACGTGATGCTTAAGAAGTTCACAGAAGAAGAAGCTGTCCGTGTTTTGTAAGATTTTATCATTTAATTCTGTACCAGTAAATACTGCTCAGAAATAGGTGTCAAGTAGCATGGGAGATGAATTCAAGTTAGACTGAGGCATAAGCAAAATATCTTTCTCACAGTTGTACTTGACAGTTTTGAAACCTTCAGCCCATCATTTCACATCTCTGAACTAATGAGAAACTTCTAAATTGAATTTGTGCAAAGCAATTCCACTGAGTCAGTGCCTTTAATGTATCTTGAGTGGCTTGTCAGGAAAGTAGGTAGGCAGGCAGCAGTCTGAGGGGTATCGCACCATTTGCCTTGAACATCCACCTTCCAGTGCCTGGGCCAGGCATGAGATCTTTGTCTCATGAAGAAAGACTCAGCCTTCTCTAGGCCGCGGTACGAAACACAGCTTTCTACCCAGCTGTGTCATAGAACTATTAAGGTTGGAAAAGACCTCTCAGATCATCCAGTCCAACTATCCACCTACCATCAATACTGTCTGCTAAACCATGCCCTAAGTACTACATCTACACATTTTTTGAACGCCTTCAGGGACAGTGACTCCACCATTGCCCTGGGCAGCCTCTTCCCCTGTGCCTGACTGCTGTTTCAGAGAAGAAGTTTTTCCTCATATCCAACCTGAACCTCCCCTGCCGTGTGCTTGCAGGGGAGAGAATGCTGGAGGAAAATACCCTACAGCCACCTCTGCGGTCTTCTGCTTTCTCACTTTGTCTTTTCTTCTTGAGGGACTCTGCCTCGTTCAGGCTCTGCAGGTGGAGAGGATGCTGTTCAGGCTTATGCTTGTCTACTTACTTTTATTTCTATATTCCCTTTGAGCATGCTCTGAAGTTGAACACACTACTCCCATTCTGAATCCAAGTCAAACTTGTGTTTTACTACAATGCACCATTTTAGACAGGATGTCACAAAATTGAGAATTTACGTTAACGTAAACCTCGCTTGCTAAACCTTCTTCTTCCCTCCTTCTCTTTCAGGTCCCTTAATTTCTTCTATTTTCTTTTTCATCCTCCATCCTCCTTTTTCTTTTGTTTCCCCGTCTTGCTTTTTGTTGGATGAGAACAATCACAGATGAACATCAAACAGATGTATGAGTTCTAGTAACTGTTTCTATCTCCGGAGATTTAAAACATTGTCAGAATATCCTGATAATACGCTGATTGAAATTCCCCTCTGGAGTCTCAATTTCATACATACTGTTGTTTCCACTGTACCTCTCTGCAGAAGGATATTTAGTGATGTTTTTGTTTAACCTCTGGAGAAGACGCAAAATGGAAAACAAGCAAGTAACAAGCATTTCCAAATCCCAGTGCTGTAAATCTGTTTTGTTTCCCTTCTGTTTGCAAAAGTGGAAAATTATTTATTTTATTATCTGATATCACACCAATAACAAGTGGAGTCTGTTCTATGTAGCCCAATTATGAAAAATTGCCTGAGATAAAATGACTCACAGTGGACCTGTTTTTCACAGCCCTGTTATAAAGAAATATTTTCCTGCCTGAAATTAGGAGAATTTACATTCGTGCTTGCAGCCAAAAAACATCCAATCAGAAAAAAAAATATATTGTCAGATGAAATGTTTGTCAGTCCCAATTGTTTAGATCATTTTGCTCATACATGAAGTCTGGTTTGACCCCAGGCATCAAAGTTTGCCAGCGTTGGCCAGTGGAGGATGTTGGGCCGTTGGGATGGGTTAGAGGACCCCCTGAAGTCCTCTCCAAACTGCTTTTCTGAAAAGCTGGGAGTTGGCTTGTTCATACTGAGCCATGTGTAGAAGGAAGATATTGGTAATGTAAGTCAGCAATAAGCTTGGCTCCTGACTTATTTTATTCAGTCATATCCATCTTCAGAGGACCAGATGCCCTTTTGTGCAGAAAGTCAAAATGGAAGTACGTGGAAGAGGCAGAGGTCAAATTTAGATGTAACAGAGGATTACAATGTTTTTCCATATTACCACCAGAAATAGCTAGTGTCTTGATGTCCATTACAAGTGCACAGCCTGATAAGCCTTCAGCTACACCCCCCACAAGCTTCAGGGTTGGGTTTTATCCATCCTCCTGGCTGCTGGGTGGACGCTTGCAGCCTTGCTGGCTGGGCGTCCTGTGCAGAAGATGCCCAAAATCTGCAGCCTGTGCCATCACTTAGGATCTGACCTGAAGCTTGTTGAGCTGAAGAGCATTTCTAGCAGTCCAGCAAGGCTTTATTGAGATTTAGCACTCAGTCTCTGAGGGAACAGTATATTTGTTTTCTTCATCGTGTGAATGTGACACATGGGATAAGGTTCTTATTTTAGATGAAGGACAAGTACATGGGTTTTCTATTTACCTGATGGCAAGCACAGTTAGCTCTGAGGGTGCTGTACATTATCTTCCATTCCCCATCCTCACCCAGTAATCTGTTGGTGCCTCTGCACCTGTTCCAGCAGTGAGCAGGAGGAGGGAGCAAGCCCTGTGCATCGCTGGGGTTTTGCTAACAGGTAAAGCAGGTTCTGCGTGGTGTTTTTTCTCTTCTTTGTCAGCATGCTCTTGGGAGGAAAAGTGCTTTACTTCCAGCTTAAGTGGTTAATGTTGATGATGGAATGTGACTGTGCAGAGGAATGTGACTGTGGTTTACCAGAATGGGCTTCTGGGGTGATTAGCAATGGGGAGGGCTTTGGCAGAAGATTAGCAGTGGGAATCATACAGACATATCTGCCTGTTTATACATGCTATATGTATATGTGTCTGTGTGTGTGCACGTGTTGCTGGAAGGTTACACTAAAAATGTCTGTGATGGTCTTCTTTGAAGTCAGAAAATTACCTTTTTGTCTCCTTTGTGTATTCAAGAACAGCAATGGATAAATCTTACCCTCATGAAAAATTTATACTCACTCTGGGGATTTCTTTGGCCTCGGGGCAGCACATTTAGAAATGTGCTTTTAAAAGAAAAGTGAGACAGATGCGCTGAGCCTTGCTGAGGCTCCTGGCCTGAGGTGATCCTTTTCCCCCAACTTACTGCTATAAGCTGAGACTTCCTGCTCTATACAGGCCAGTATTTGCCTGTCCTTCTGGAGACAAAGCCTGGATGCTCAGTGCAGCCAGGCTGGGCTGCTTTGCTATGTGCTGTGGTTTGCCATGCACTTTATGGTATCTCTTTTAAATGCAGCTGATGTGAGGTGGGGAGTTCAATTTCTGGTAGCCACAGGGATTGGTGGATGCCCTGTTCCTGGAGGCATTTAAGAACAGGCTGGGGGCTGTAGGTATCCCTGTCCACTGCAGGGAGTTGGACCAGGTGACCCTTAAAGTCCTTTCCATCTCAAACAGTTCTATGGATTATGCTCTGTGGGCAGGTCAGTGTCTTCTCCCATACTGCACCCACATGAGCTCATAACAAGGCTGTTACAGGCCACAGGTGGGGATGATTTTCCCTTTTTTGGTTTATGAGCAAAACTTCTCTAAGGAAAGTTACCAAATCCTGTAATAAAGGCTTTCTCCAGCCCAAAGGTGTTGGAATAATGGTCTGACAACTTCAGCTACCAGGGTATTTTGAGTGGGAGTTCTTGTGTGCTACCTCCCATCACTTTGGTTTTCAAAGACAATGGAACTACACAGTTTCAGTGTCCATTGTTTTTTTTCTTTTGTGTTTTTTCCATCAGTTGCTCTCTTCTCCCCAGGAAAGTTCAGTTCTGATGGAGGGATCTTAAAGATGATGTATTTGTATAGGTATCGTGACAGTTGCTCTCTAGATGAGGAAAGACATCAATTAATGTCTCTGCACAGTGACAGGCTGCAGCATGAGCACAGATATATTTGTAGCTTGGAACCAGCGTGGCCTTTCTGTCCTTCCTTCTGCTGGTGTGACCGGAGTATTTGGGTGCTGCTGGGAGCATGGTGGTGGTGAGCTGGTTGGAGAGTACTGAGAGGTGGGGAACTTCTCTGCAGAAGCTGCTCACTGAACAGCTGGGTGAATTTTACTCTCAGAAAGATAGTAATTTGGAAAAAAAAAACCCACCAAGGTTTATATATAATAGCAAGAATGCTGTACGTTTGTGGCTAAGCTATTAACAAGTAACGCGCAAAGCTGTTTTCTTCTTGGAGGCCACAAACTTTTATATGCTGCATTAATTATTAACCTACTGTTTTCCCTTCAAATGTATCAAAAAGGGCCTTTGTGAGAGAGGAGAGTGCGCTCCCTCCTTTTCTTTACTCAGGTGGCCAAAAAAAGCCAGAAGCAGCATGTGAAAAGCTTCATCAGGGGACAGCTCCATTTCCATCTAGATGCTTTGCTGCTCTGGCCCGAAGACAGGGAGAAGTTGTGCTGACTTTCCAGTGAGATAGAGAGCTCTGAAACCTGCATTTTTCCTAGCAGCATGATACACAGGAAAGGGGGGCCTGCTCTGGTTCTCCATTTGGGGTGGCTTTCGGATGCTTCCAGGTTGGCTGAGCAGCATTGGATGGATGCCATCCTGGTGGGGCACAACTGTGTTCCCAAGCGTCGGCCCCATCCTATCCACCCTCTCTGAAGAGTGGTGAACCTGGCAGGGCTGCTGTGTGCCTCTGGGTCGTGACTCACAAAATGAGTAACCCATGCAGTGAAAAAGAAATCCACTCTGCCTCTTTGTGCAGAGGTACAGAGAGGCTCCCAAATGGCCCTCTGAAATGCTCTTGTGAGACTGGCAGAGCCTGTTAAGTGGAGCTGTGAGAAAAGGGTGAAATGCAAGGTGGAGATTGTCATGTTTGAAAGGCAAGGGCTTCAAGCACAGTGCCTGCGACACTGCAACCCACTCCTGGGACTATATGCATGGAGGTAAATTGTTGCTTAGTGGTTTATGGAACTCCTATTCAGTAATGCTCCAGATGGCACAGGAATCCTCCAGCTGCATGGTTCCGAACTGCTATTGGTGGAAAAAAATGTCACTGAGAGAAAATCGTCTGTGTGAAAGTGAACCCTTTTATATTGACTCCAAAACTACTCTTGCTCTTTCCCTAGACTACTTTCTTGGTACCCAAGAGTTTGTATATGAGAAGTCTAGCTTTTCACGGCATCATGTCCCTGGTATAAGGTTGTGTTGTCCTAAGAATCACAGCACTTGCATAGACCTACGCATGTTTATTTTTATCCATGGTTGGATACTGTTGTCATGAAGCTCATGCAAGGTGTAGCCAGCAAGTTTCTAACCCTGCAGCTCCGCAGCTGGCTCCCGATAAACCATCACAGCACTGCTGCTCAAAGGGCTTTCTTGGCCACTGGTGTCAGTGGTGCAGCTGCCAAGTGGGACAGGCTGGTGAGCTGGCTCAGAACTACCTTAAAACCCAGTTTCTTTGCAAACCATGGGCTGTGACTGGCAGCACTGTGCAACAGAAGTAGGGGGCATACCCAACGAGGTCCCAACAACCACTAACTGCTATGCCAGCATCCTACCCTGGCTTATTCTGCCTGTGACACAACACTTTGTGTATTTATCAGTAGATTTTGTTGTCTTAGTTCTGCCTCGCCACAGCTGCAGCATTAACATCAAACTTGCTTGTGTTAGGGCAGGCTGGGCTGCAGGTCATGCTGAGGCTGCAATTACAGCCAAGCTATGTGGGCACACCACCACTGCTGTCTGCTCTTTGCATCTGTGCTCATTGTCTTTCCTGGCTCTTCCTATTTTTCCCATGCATTGTCTGCATTAAATACTCACTATTCCTGGCTATGATGTCTGGGGAGATGGCTTTGTCAGGTCAGAAGGTTGTTGTTTCTCATTTGAATCAAATCCAGATATGAATAAAACAATTAGAACACTCTTGGCCTGGGGTTCCTCAAGTAGGAGAGACACAGGTTTAACAATTACAAAAAGCAGTATATCTGGACCCTGGTTGGGTTTGACCAGGAGTTTGTCCAAGGCAGCATTCTTTTGAAGATCAGCGGGCTGACACATTGGAAGCCTTGCACAGAGGGCTGTGGTCATGCCCTCCAATGTTCCCACAAACAGCTCTATGTATGAGCAGTGCTGGTTGCGATGAGTGCAGTCTGATTCCTGTCTGGCTCGTTTCCTCCTTTGTGTAAACTTTGCTTTCCACGAATCCTCACGAGTTTCCAAAGTTTGTTTTCTGTGAGAATCCGTGTGATCAGAGCTGGGTTATTTGCCTAAGAGAAGCAGACACAGCTGGAGCAAGTTCATTTTTAAAATCAGAATGAATATTTGTGAAAATATTTTTGGTCGTGCTCCCTCCGGTCTGCCTTTTCTGACTGATCCTTTCGCAGAACTATAGAAAAATTGCTTTTCATTCCTTTGATAGGGCTACTACATGCCTGAGCTTCTAATTGGGATAAAAGATGTCCTTTGACAAGCCTGCCAATTTAAAAGTCAGCCTCAGCTTATTGAAATGAAAGAAAAGAATTGAACTTCAGCTCTCCCAGAGAATCATTTTTCTCATATCCCAAGCACACATTCGCTCTGGATCTCTGTGGAATACAATAGGGGAGAGGTGATTGAATTGAAGTTCCAAGCACAGAAGCAGATCTCTGGCCAATTACATTTTGCCGGGGTTGAAATTGGACTAGTCAAAAATGGGTATCAAACTGCAAACCAAAGCAGTGTGGAATCAAACGTCTTCTGAGATGAAATGCTTCTTTGAAAGGATGAGGGAACGGATGCTGTATTTTTGTCTTTAATACCTGTCTGCTCTTCATGGCTTCTTCCTGACTTTGTCCCCTTTTTCTATCATAATCTCTATTGTATGGCTGCTTAGAATTCAGCGATAACTCTGAGTATTTGATGTCAGTGAGGAAACGTCAGAGTGCTTTTCCTTATAATTACTAGGCTAGATGATGGTGTGCTGAACAGCTCACATAAATGTCCAACATAAGTGCTGCTTCAGGATCTCATGAGGTCAGCCCCAAGCAGTTGCCAGCATAGGACATGAGAGGAGAGGTTGCATGTTGCACGTCCCATTGGTTGCAGTAAGACCACGTTTTGTGACCAGCGGATACCAAGCTGCTGCTGACTCTTTGTTACACTCCCGTTCCTGTTGGAAGAGGACTTATGCTCTATTCTGACTGTGTTGAGCCATGATTTGCTTCAAATATTTGATTTGGTGACCAGTTTTACTGCATCTACTTCCCTTCCCCATCTTACCTTCCCCCAGGCATCCTGTGCACCTCTACACAAGACACACATGCACCATCTGGGAGGCAGTCTGTAGGTGGTCATGGAACCCACACGCATAGCTGTTAGCTTCAAGATGCCAATGCCTGCATTAATCATCAGATTGACTCCCTTGTGCTCCATTTTGGAAGAAAGCCTGAATTGCTTAATTTGTCTCATTATTTGCAATCCTATTTATATCAAGTTTTCTTACATGAATTATTTCTTCTGATGCAAAGTAAATGACTCAGTTTTCACAGACATTTGTGTATGGTGCCATCTGTGTTTCTGTTATCTCAGAAACTGTCATTCTTTGATTCCATTCACGCACACAACACAAATGTGAAGTACGTGATGCAAGGAGTCATCATTGGGTCAAAAGTACCGAGATACAGACAACCTCAATATGCTGAGATAACGTGTTCTAAAAAAAATGAAATTACTCAATGCCTTGCAGAAATATCTGTAGCTTCAGAGAGTGTATTTCTGCTCTGTATTCTTAGGCAGCGGACAATTCAGATAGTACAGGTTGTTTGGAAGTACTGTTTGTTTTTTCACATGAGAAACAAGGCTGATATGTCAGGCCAGTTTAAAGATCGGTTGAAAAATTGATTTCAAGGTTAAAGTTCCAGAAACGTTAATTGATTTTGGAAGCACCTGATGCTGAGGACCCAGTGTTCACACTATGGGCATTTCAAGGAGGTTTGCTTTCATCTGGTACTGCACTCTTCTCTTGGACACAAATGCCATTAGTGGTTGAAGCCCACCTTCTGGTTTCGCTTCGTCAATAAGGAGACTGGTGTGCATGGTTCAATATCACCCAGTGAATCAAAGCGTGGTTAGTTGGAGCCCATCAGGAGATTTTGCTCCAAAAGCAGACTCATGATCTGCACTAAGATGTTCCTGTAATGCACCTTAGTGTTTCTTGTGATGACAACTGGAAGAAAATTTTCTGTCAAAATAATTTCTCCATGGAATATAAGAATTCAGACCAAATTAAATTATTTAGCAGAAGTGTCTCTTTTCCACAGGAATGATTCCTCTTTTCTGTCAAAAGTTTTAAATTTTTACTGAAAGACTTCAAGCCATACCTCTTCCAGCAGCCCCAGCCCAGGACATTGGGCAGCTCTATGAGGATGTGGGAAGACCAAGGCTGGGCTGGATGTCAGGATTAGGCCTGGGCTTGGCTGTAGCAGAGCTGCAAAGTGGTTCAGGCAAGGACACATGGGAAGAGCCTGGCTCCAGGGCTGCCCAGAGAAGAGGAGAGACCCTGGCCCAGCTTCTGCAGTCCTTTTATCAAGGCCCCCAGCTGCCCTATGGCTCATCCAGCCCAAAGCCTAGGCATGTTGCTGAGCCCTCAGAAGCAAGAGGAAAAGTGCTTAGCACCCCAACATGGTGATATAATTTCAAAAATCAGTTGTAAAAATCAAATACTTTGCTTACACAGAGAAGTGAGGTGAGAGATTTTCAAAAATATGACGGGATATTGGAGCTCTCACTTGGTAGCTTTCTACATTATTGCCTTAATCTGGACAGATTTTAACTGCAGTGGAACAGATGTTGCATTCTGCCCTGGGAAAGGGTGCATATTGCGTCAAGGATATTATGTAGGGGGAGTCAGTTTTAATATGCTTTCTTATGCAAAGGTCCCACTTTGAGAATCTTTGGAAATACTGGAGACTACAGCCCTGACAGCTGGAGTTTCTTTGGGGGTGATAAGCACCAGGCAGTAATAAAATAGGATGGTAACAGGCTCAACTTTTTCTGTAGTTTTGAACTGAAACAGTAAGAAGAATGAGCTGATAGGCTCCAAAGAAGGGTGGCAAGGGTGTAATTTGGATTTACTGCTTTCTGTGGATTGAGTTACTATTTTAGATGGAAAATTACTTGCCTGGGGCACACAGAGAACCTTAAAAGTCAGGGATCAATGGGAATAAGTTCTCACACATTTGGTTAATTGAGATGTTTCCCATGATTGCTAGAAAGGAAAATAAAACTCATCTCCTGTACAACTCTAGGCAGCTGGGAAAGCAGTTGATTGAGACTGGTTGCAAAAAAAATCAAGATTTTATTTGAAAAACATCATGACGTTAAAGAAGTGGTTTACCTGTTTTGTTTTCTCACCCTTTGTATTCAACTTTGGTGATATTCTTCAGTTAGAGGGATTTTTTTAGGCAAGAAAGAAACTTTGGTTTAACAGGGCAGAAAAAGGAAAGCAACAAAATGCTGAAGTGGCAGTCAGAACCCAATATGCAGGATCTTTTCAAAAATAACACTTACTGTAATATTTGCAATGAAGCTGTGAGAAGTAGAAATGATGGGCAAAGAAATAGGGTATGGTGTTCTCCTAAATTAGCTCAACTCCCCTGCATTAGATCACCAGTCTTTACCATCAGCTATTAGCAGGAATAACCAGGATAAATGAAGCGTGCTTATTTCTTTCTGTCTCTTAATTAGTTACAATGCCCCCTTTCCTAAAGACATTACAGGACCTGAAACAGCCTCTGAGGTAGGAAATGTGTTATCTCATATCCTGGATCCCTGGGGCAGGATGCTGAGCAGATTCATTCAGTGTGATGTTAAATGTGGCACATCCTTGTTTGTTCTGTTGGCTTTTTTACAGTGCTGGTGGGCACATGCACAGAGATTTTTCTAACACATAGGAAGAGCTGATAGAGAACTTTCAGTCTAAGTCTTAGAAAAGGTGCTGACTTGGATATCATGGATATCTTGGATATCTTCCCCATGCAGGGCATGATCAGCAGAGTGGCAGCACTGTATTGGGTGTATGGAAGAACCTCAGGGAAAAGGCAGGTACATCTGTATGGCTTTTTTAAAAGGAGCAGCATGTTTGATCTCTGAGTAGACACCCCATAGAATGGGCCATTCCTGGCTCCATCCAGAAAGGCAGAGCTGTGCAGTCAATATCTTTAACAGCTCAAGAGGATTAAAATGAACTTATTGGATTTGTCACTTGCAGAGCTTTATCCAGAAGTCACATTTAATTTCCAAGCTCTCAATGCTTGTAACCTAATTTCTACATCTATACAGGTGTGTGGAGAGCAGGGAGGAGTGGGGGAAGCATCAGGCTCAGGAAGACCCACTGTCAGTTCAAACATCACTCAAGCTTCTGGGGCTGAAAAACAGGGCAGAACAGTCCATCAGACCAGCTGGGTGCTACCAGGACGACCAGCACCCCACTTTGTTTGGCATGACCTTCTCTCCTTCTGTTTGCTTTCACAAGTGAAGGTTGAGCTGCTGTCTCGTCTGTTGCCCAGATGTTCTCACCTCAGGTGCACTGCCTGTGCTTGAAGAAGTGTGGGTTCCTTGCCTCACCTGAGGTTTACCATCACCCTGCTCTCAGCCCTGCCATGTCTCTCAGCTCCATTTGCATGCCCATGCCCCCATATGCTTATTCCCTTGAGAATTAAGCCTTTTGAATTCATGGAAGTACTTCTGTTCTCCACAGTTACCTCTTAGCCAAGTCGTACAGATTTAATTCCTCAGCTCCTTCCAGCCCCTCAAGTCCTTGCTGTCTGATTTTGATCTTTAAATGCTTACAGTTTGTAAATGTTCTAATTTTGTTTTGTGCTGAAGTCACATTTTGAGACCTCAGGGCTGGTGAAGATTTTTCTGGTCTTGCAGGTGGACATCTTGGTCAGCCCAGATGACGCCTGGTGATTCCTCCCTGAGCCCAACTGCGTGTGTGAATGGGTCAAAGCTAAGGAGAAGCTTGAACTAGATTATCCTCACACAGGGTATTTTTTGAGATCTAATCACAGAATCATAGAATGGCCTAGGTTGGAAGGGACCTCAAGGATCATGAATCTCCAACCCCCCTGCCGGGCAGGGCCACCAACCTCCCCATTTACTAGACCAGGTTGCCCAGGGCCTCATCCAACCTGGCCTTGAACACCTCCAGGAACGGGGCATCCATGACCTCTCTGGGCAGCCCATTCCAGCACCTCACCACTCTCCTGGTAAAGAACTTCTCCCTAACATCCAACCTAAATCTTCCCTCTTTGAACTTAAAACTGTTCCCCCTTGTCCTGCTGTTATCTACCCTTTCAAAGAGTTTACTCCCTTCCTGTTTATAGGCTCCCTTCAGGTACTGAAAGGCTGCAGTGAGGTCACCCTGCAGCCTTCTCCAGGCTGAATAAGTGCAGCTCCCTCAGCCTGTCCTCGTAGGGGAGGTGCTCCAGCCCCCTGATCATCTTTGTGGCCCTTTTCTGGACCCTCTCCAACAGCTCTCTGTTTTTCTTGTACTGGGGGCTCCATACCTGGACACAGTACTCCAGATGGGGCCTCACGAGAGCAGAGAGGGACAATCACCTCCCTGTCTCTGCTGGCCACCCCTCTCATGATGGAGCCCAGGATACCATTTGCTTTCCGAGCTGCAAGAGCACACTGCTGGCTCATGTTAAGTTTGTCATCCATCAGGACCCCCAGGTCCTTCTCTGCAGAGCTGCTCTCAAGGACTGCTCCTTCCAGTCTGTATAGATGCCTGGGGTTCCTCCGGCCCAAGTGCAAAACGCTGCACTTTGCCGTGTTGAACCTCATTAGGTTCACCTGGGCCCACCCTTCAAGCCTGTCAAGGTTCCTCTGAATGGCATCCCTTCCTTCCTCTGTGTCAACCACACCACTCAGCTTGGTGTCGTCAGGAAATCTGCTGAGGGTGCACTTGTTTCCATCGTTGATGTCATTGATAAAGATGTTAAAGAGCACCGGTCCCAAGACAGACCCCTGGGGGACTCCGCTCGTTACCGGCCGCCACCTGGACATAGAACCATTGATCACCACCCTCTGTCTGCGGCCTTTCAACCAATTTCTTATCCAACGAGTGGTCCACCCATCAAATCCACATCCCTCCAATTTGGAGATAAGGATGTGGTGGGGGACCATGTCAAAGGCCTTGGTCAAGTCCAGGTAAATGACATCGGTCGCCTTCCCCTCATCCACCAACGCCGTCACTCCATAATAGAAGGCCACAGGATTGGTTAAGCATGACCTTCCCCTGGTGAAGCCGTGCTGGCTGTTTTGGATCACACGCTCATTCCTCATGTGATCGAGCATGTCATCCAGGAGAATCTATTCCATGATCTTCCCAGGCACAGAGGTGAGACTCACCAGCCTGTAGTTCCCTGGGTCCTCCTTGCTCCCTTTCTTGTAAATGGGAGCAACTTTCCAAAGTTCAGGGTCCTGACCCCACCCTTTGCCAGGCCTGCATCCCTTGAGATCACAAACTCAACCAGGGCATGGTCGCTGCAGCCCAGGCTGCCTCCAACATTGACATCTTTGATGATCTCTTCCGCATTGGTGAGCAGCAGGTCCAGCAATGCTTCACCTCTGGTTGGTCTGTCCACTACCTGGACCAGAAAGTTGTCATCAATGAATTCCACGGGCCTTCTGGACCTCTTGCAGCTCGCCGTGTGGTCTTTCCAACAGAAGTCCGGATGGTTGAAGTCCCCCACCAGGACAAGGGCCTGTGAGCACGATGCCTCCTGCATCTGGAGCAAGAAAGCCTTGTCAACAGCCTCCCCTTGATCAGGTAGCCTGTAGTATACCCCTATCACCAGCTGACCTTCATTAGTCCCATCCCTAATTCTAACCCACAGGCTCTTGACCTGTTCCTGACTGTTTCTTAGAGGGAGCTCCTCAGTCTATCCACTCTTTGACATAGAGGGCAACTCCCCCACCCTTCCTACCTCACCTATCCCTTCTAAAGAGCCGATACCCATCAATGGTAGTATTCCAGTTGTGGGAGTCATCCTACCATATTTCTGTGATAGCAACAAGGTCATAACTTTCCAAGTGCATCACAGTTTCCAACTCGTCCTGTTTATTACTCAGGCTGCGTGCATTGGTATAAAGGCACTTCAGCTGGGCTTTCCCTCTCACTGCCTTTATAGGGGATCCAGGGTCCCCTAGAACAGTAGCATTCACAGCATCCCTCTGCCCTACTCCATTCCTTTGTATTCCACCATCTTTGCCCATGGAGTTTGGTACGAGCCCTGTAACGACCCGCTCAACCCCAGTGGCCCTCGTTTTGTCCCCTTCCCCCTTCATACCTAGTTTAAAGACCTTTCAATGAGTCCCACCAGTTCCTCAGCCAAGATCCTCTTACCCCTCAGAGACAGGCTACTTCCATTTGCAGCCATCATGCCAGGTGCTGACTAAATTGCCCCGTGGTCAAAAAAAAACAAAATTCCTGTGTTTGCACCAACCTTTGAGCCATTTATTTAAGAGGTGGGTTTTTTGGATCCTCTCAGTACACTTTCCTGCCACTAAAGGTTCAGAAGAGAAAACCACCTGTATGCCAGCTCCATCAACTACCCGCCCCAGTCCCTCCTCAGGCTTTTCTCAGCAATTTCATCTCTGCCAGCCTCAATTATCAAAAGGGGTAATAGTCAGAAGGGCGAATCAGTCCAGGAAGTTTCCTTGAAATGTCCCTGACCCGTGCCCCAGGGAGGCAGCACACCTCACTGCGGGTAGGGTCAGGCCAACATACAGGGCCTTCCGTTCCTCACAGGAGGGAGTCACCTATGACAACTACCCTTCTGTCCTGGGTAGAGGCAGTCGTGAGGCGTGGGGTCGACCGCTTCACCCGAGGCAACCTCACGGGTGGACCTCCCTCCACAGTCTCACTCACCCCTCCCTCAAGTCCCAGGGCCTCAAACCTATTGTGCAGAGGCACCTGGGGAGCCGAGGATGGTCGGGATGGGGGATGCCCACCTCGCTGAGCCGGTACCTGTTTCCACTCCTCCTCCTCTCTCAAATTGCTGCTAGGGGGAGGAGAGGACAGGGAGCTCACTGCAGCACTGTCTGCCAGCCGGTTCCCTTCTACCACCTGTCTGCAAGGCGACAGGGGTTGACACACTCCATGCAGAGCCTCAGCCATGTGCCAAGATCTCGGGGCTGATAGGGACTGGCACCACCAGTCAGTCTCCCTCTCACAGTCCTTTATGGTCCTCAGCCTCTCTACCTCCTCCTTCAGGTCAATCACAAGGCTGAGTAATGAGTGTTCTCAGCTCCTGATGACGTTGGGATCACATCTAAGGCTGCCACCGCTCCGTGTGCTGATGCTGGGAAGAGCTTTAGTGAAAGTTTTGAACCATCTTATCCCATGTTGCATCATATCTTATGGGCTTTTGAAGCCTTCAGCCCCAGAGCCGTGTTATTTCTTTGGGGTTCAGGTCTTATTTGTTGTTTCTAGTTCTTGGGGTTGTGTTAAACATCTTGAAAGTAGAGCGGTGAATGCTCCAAGATGAGTGCTTGGCTTCTTGAAACCAACCTCCCAGGCTTCCCAGAGAACAAGAGAACAATGGCGATTTCCTTGTTGATGCTCCCCAAACTGTGTCTTAAAATGTAGTTCCAGCCAATATAGCAAGGGTGGGATCACTTAATGCATAGCAAGAGGCATGTCTATGAGAACAGGGAGGAAATGGAATGAGCACTTCTTTTTCCATACTTCTTCCCTTCTATCTTTTAATTTATTAAATATTAATATTTTATTGCATCTGGAAATCAACATTAGGTAGAAGAAATAGAATCAATTTTTAATAAATACGAGCAATAAATAAAACATTTCATAAATTATGCATAGCAAAAGATTACTGAAAGATTAAATAATGATCTTGTATAAATACTCAAGGTATTATTTATTAACAGCTTTTTTCAGTGCTGCATTCATGACTCTCAGGGAAAGTACAGTTCTACCTGAAAGTAAGTCAGCACAGAGAGGAGCTGCAAAGTTTCCATCTTTGCTTTCAGATCAAATGTCTCAGCTCGAGGAGGAGAGAATGTATTTCCCTCCCCTCATCTCAGCCCTGGAAACTCTGTGTGCCCCAAACTCCAGCTTTTCCCTTCTGTTTGCTGACAGTGTCTGGTTTCTGAGGGCTAACCCTGGCCTTCCTGTTATTCCCTCGCAGAACATGTAACCTGGAAAACCTCAAGAAAGCCTGATGAAAAAACCAGTGGCAGTCAATGTAGTACCTGGGACTCTGTTTTTAGCTCTATAGATACACTACTTTTTTCTGATACCACCTTTTCATGCCCAGGGATGCAGGCATGACATGGCTCGTCATGCCACGCGTCAGACGTGGCTCCCCATGGGCTGTGCTGTCACAAGGCAGTAGATCTACTAATGTATGACCAATGCATTTGCTGACCTATGTATTTACAGCTAAACTTGTATCCCTCTGCAACGTTTTGGCTTTCAGCAAACACAGTTCAGCAGAAAACCAAAACCAAAAATGCTTTGTCTTCTAAAAGAGTCAGTTTTATATCAGATTTGTAAATGTATTAATGAATACCTGATACACAACATGGTCAGTTTTCCTAAAAAATTAGTTTTGACATATGTAGGCTGAGTATTTCCAGCAGTGACCAAAGGAGTGGGAGTAAAATATCCAATTGATTTTTTTATTATTTTTTTCTTTACTTTCATTCTTTCAGAAGAAATTGTGTATCAAGAAACTGTGTATCCTTTTAACATTCTTTTTTTCATATTCAAACTGCTCAACTGTGTGCCTCCTTCCCTGTCTCGCTGTGGTGCTCAGCACTGGCAGAACAGTCTGCAGCAGCAGATTGGGACCCATTTGGGGCCTCCTGGAAAGTTGCTGTGTCTGCTGGCAGTCTGGCACCTCCTTTCCTTTCCTTCAGAATTAGCCCCAGTGATAAATATAACTACTAATTATATTTTAACCTACATCTTTTTTTTTTTTTCCCCTTATGTATTCCTCATTAGAGTGTTTAATTGCTAGTAGGAGACTTAAAGGTTTTTTCTTTCCTAATATATAGTCTAAGTGTAAGCACCCAGTGATCAGTAACAGAACCTTGATATTTCAGTTAAAAAGAAAAGTTAAATAATGCAAGGGCAGCTGGTGATCAAACCTGAGCTGCCCACTGGCAAGGGACAGCAAGCTAGGCATTGTGTGTTGCTGAGATGAAAGCTTGTCCTCCTGCCCCAATGAGGGCTCTGCTTCAGTCCTATTGCAAACAGAATACAAGACGGGGTGATCCCACTCTGCCCATTCTCATGTACACTTCAGTTCCAGTGTGATGCAAAGGAGTGTACAGGTCAGGTTCTTCTCCCAAATAACTGCAATACGATGAGAGGGAATGGCCTTAAGTTGCACCAGGGGAGGTTCAGGTTGGGTATTAGTAAATTTATCTTCTCAGAAAGAGTACTGGAACAGGTTGCCCAGGGAAATGGTGGCATCACCATTCCTGAAGGTCTTCAAGAAATGTGGAGATGTGGCTCCGAAGGACATGGTTAGTGGTCGTGGTGGTGATGGGTTGATAGTTGGTCTAGACAGTCTTGAAGGTCTTTTCCAACCTTAACGATTCTGTGATTCTATGGTTCTACAAAACACACAAAATCAGATGATGAGCCTTGGTACATCAGAATGCAAGAGGAAAGCTGAGGGAACGGAGTCCTTTGTTAGATACTTGACCTGTGAGTGATGCTGGGATTGCTCCCCATGCAGAGAAATCTCCCCGCAGTATTTTTTTGTTCCCATCCTGCCATTATGATCCTGAAGGAAACCAAGCTAACCTGATCTAGAGGGTGGCAGCTCTGCCCAACCCTGCCCACGGCGGAGGAGTTGGAACTAGATGACTTTAAGGTCCCTTCCAACCCAAGCCGTTCTATTACACTATGAGTAATACCAGAGCTTTTGTTGTTGTTGTTGTTTTTTGAGTGAGATTGTTTTCTAGCCGCTGCTAATGTCACTGAGCACACAGCTGACATCAGAAGGAACCAGGCTGTTGGAATCATTAAGGTTGGAAAGACTACTAAGATCACCAAGTCCAACCATTGACCCATGACAGTGACCACTCTAGACCACATCCCTCAGTGCCACATCTATCATTTTCTTGAACACCTCCAGTGATGGTGACTACCACTTCCCTGGGCAGTCTGTTCCAATGCCTCACCACTCTCAGAGAATTTTTTCCTGATATCCTAACTGAACCTCCCCTGGCACAACTTAAGGCCATTGCCTCTCTTGCCCTCTTACAGTTACATGGGAGAAGATGCTGCCCCCCCACTTCGACTTTCCTCCTTTCAGGGAGCTGTAGAGAGCAAATAAGGTCTCCCCTGATCCCCCTCTTCTCCAGACTAAACTGTCCCAGTTAAAGCCACAGCCCAGCAGCTCACACCAGTTAGTTTTAGTGCTGCTACTTCAGGAGGCGTGAAAAGTGAAGTTGCACCACTATGCATGGTGTTTTCTTCCTTCAGTGCTACTCATGCATAGCACAGATCCATCCCCATCGGTGCCTGACAGCATGGAGTGCATGTGATGGACACAGCAACAGCATTTTACTTGAGTCTGCCTGTGGATTTCTTCCTACTGTAAGATTTAGTGTCTGCTCTGTGACTGAGCCAAATGCAAGTCCTGAGGACCATCTTCCTGATCTTGAGACAGCCTTTGTCCATACCTCGGTGTGAATTTTGTCAATGAGATTTACGTTTGTTATGGCTGAGTCCCAGCTCCTGTGAACAGCAGGAAGGACTGAATAGCCTCCCATGTCCATCTGGGGTGCTCTGTGTGCCTTCTCTTACCTTGGGAGGTGCAGATGATGAAAGGAGCTCAGCACTTGAGGCCTAGTTTTTGGATAGAAATGGTACCAGATCCTGACCTGATTCTGTGTGGTCTGGAGAACTCAGAATCTGCATTTCTTGGGGAGATTGCCCTTAGCACCTTCCCCTTCACACAACTGTGTGAGAACCAAGAGAGCAACACTATGTGGGCTCTGAAGCACATCTCAGGCTGTACAAAGACCTGGGCACAGCTTCACAGCACCAGGCCTCCTCCAGAGCCAACAAGAGGTGGCACTCATATGAGGTTGGACTCCACGCTTCACAGGGTGATGCTCCACTCCACCTTTTGATGTGTGGGACAACCTCCATTCAGGGAAAACGGGTCTTTCTTTGTAATGCAGACACAATTTAATTTCTTAATCTGCCTTCTTGGCTGTTTCGTGTGCCATTTAATTAGGGGGGGTCTTAGAGGGGGTGAGGTTGGGAAAACCTAAAGAACCTGAGGGTTTGCAAGCCCCCATTCAGTTTTAAGGGAGCTTGAAAGGGCTTTACATCAACAGCGGGAGGTCTCCTCTGGGAATGGTGGTGTTATTAGGTTGTAAACGTATGTTGCAGGTGACATTTAGAGGAGAAGTGGAAGGGAAGGTACTTAAAACCCCTCTGGTAATTTCTGCTTTTTTCCAGCTGTAGGTGAAAGAATTGTGTATTGATACAAAGGGAGATGCAGGGGAAATAATAAAGCTGGCACCTCCACACTGATCATTTAGATTATCAACTTTTGGCAGCACAAGATATCACCTTGCAGTGCATATAGTATAATAGTGAATTCCCCAAAGTGGGATCTTTTGGTAGGAAGTACCGACATGCAAAAGCTGAGATAATAACATTTCTTAAGACTTCACCTTCTTACAGTGTAAAAGAGAAGTTAAAAGGGTGCTGTGGGAGAGCATAAACAAGTGTGCTTATTTGTGCCTGTGTAGATTCAAAGAGCGTGGAGACAGTAGCTGTGTGCGTGAGAGCTGCTTCAAAAACATAGGATGAAATCTTACCCTTACTGAAGGCAATGGGCTCTCTGATGAGAATTGGAGGAGAACGTTGCTGCTGGTGCTACTTAGATCACTAGTGAGAGAGGGAATTGTGTTTGCCTTTACTTGCCAGCCTGTTCCAACATGAACACAAATTACCCCTAGCACCGGTACTCGGGGTCCAATGGTAGTAACTTCTTTTACTGTTCAAAAGATTTATTTTAAGATTACTTGCTATGATAACTTTGCAAAGCAGTGCAATTCTTGAGGAGTGTTCTATTTTAAAAGCAAGGAGGTAAACAAAAAATGCAGATGAGTGTAGTTTAGGTGTGGGTCTCAGTGAACAATACTGGATGTAGAAAGCTCAAGAAGGAAACAAACTGACAAATTTTGCATGAAGGGGTTGAATTATTCATGCACTGAGTCAGTAAATGAGGTTACAGTGCCACGAGTGCACTGGCCCTCACATAAGAAATATAATCAGTGGGTGTTACCATTTTTTCCTGGGTTTGTTCAAGGGTAAACAGCTCAGCAGCATTCTAAAACTAAAGCTTTTGTGATGAGATGCTAAAGTTTGCCCCGCTGGTGGCTACCAAACAGTCATGGAGTAATCTGGAAAATGTTCAGAGGTGGTGGATTGTTACGACACATTGTGCACAATTTCCTGTGGCTCAGGGGACTGATGCTGGGAAAAATCCAATGTTTTCCAGAGACCAGGGATAGTAAGTGCACCCATACACTTCTCTGAATGCGTGCACAGCATAGGTGTGACTAGGCTATGCATGTGTTTGAAAGCCTTTGAGTCTCTCTACTTGATGGAAAACCATGGCCAGAAATCCCTTCCGTCAAAGCCTGGGGATACAACCCGGTTTAGTGACTGGTTGTGGAAAGTTATCATCAGGGCAGCGCTTTCAAGGGCACAGGTGAATAGAGCAGTGTTGTGCCTGGAGAACGGGCAGGGTGTTGTGCAATCTTTTAGTTAATGCTGCTACTGCTTGGCCAGGCAGTGCTGATGGGAAGGAGAGGAGCGAGAGCCAATTCTGTTTTCCTTCCCTTTATTTGTAGGTCTAGCCTTGGTGACTTGCATAAGCTTCACTTTGTGATGGTTCAAGTGTCCACTGGATATAAGCAGCAGAGAGGAGTGGTCAGGAATCTGTTTCCAACGAATCAGCATATTTTGTTTTGTTGTTTGTCTTTCTTGTTTTCCTTTGTTTGTCCAGATCAGGGATGTCCATCTCCCACCACAGTGGTGGACAGGGAGGCAGGGAGTTCAGCCTGGCTCGTGCCACGGTTTCCCCCGATGGTTAGCAGTTGTATGAGAGGTGAAGAGCCAGAGGAAATTAGGGCAAGTAAAGGTATCTGATATATTCAGATAGGCTATGGGTGTGGAGGTAGGTGCCAGGGCTGCTGTTGCAGGTGTAGGATTTTTCACCAGAAGCTCAAATCTCGAGGGAAAAAAACTACAATAGATATAAGTGAGCAGGAAATGCAATTATTTGTATTACTTTCCATTGTGGAATGAAAATGTAGAGAGTTCTGTAGGCAATTCTCGTTTCTGGATCTCCTAAATAGTCATAGCTGTATTTATACAGTGACACAGAGGGCTTGCGTATTGGAGAGCAAAATGTGTGCAAATACACATTGCTGTTCCCATTTGAGACCACTAAGTCCATTAGATAACACCGTTGCTGCAATAAACCCTTATCAGCCAGCTGTGATTTAAGGAGCTTTACTCTCCTTTTGCTGTAACCACAGCTGGTGGGTGGGAGCCTTGCCTTTCCCTAGAACTATGCTTGGGAATGGTGAGTTGATCCAGCAGTGCTGACATCTGCAGCTGGAATCCCAGCTAACAGTGGTGTTTGTGTGCTTGCTGTGCTTTGCCTGGATCATCATGGTGGTGATTTCTCCCATGTCCTTTTTTTAAGGTAAAACATTAAATGTTTCTGTGCTGCGAGTGTCAACTTCTCTTGCTGTTCTATTTGTAGCACTGTGGTGGACACCCTTAAATTACAAAATAATCAAAGTTTACGAGTGGAAGGGCTTTTAATGTGCTAAGAGAAAGGCACTTTGCTGGTAATAGTTTTGAAGAGCCTACCACTCATCTGAGTTACATAGAGAAAAATATATTGCTGCCACAAAACATGGAAGGTTAAAAGGTTCTTTTTCTCCAGAAATCAGATTCGCATAAGGGGATATTATGCTTCAGCTGCCTGTGCCAAGTCTTTGTCCTCAGATTCCTTTTACTCAGAGATGAAGCATTAGCTGGTGAATCTGAGCCTGGAGACTGCCAGTCTCATCCAGGAACAGCAGCAGATACAACGGGATGACACCAGCCCAGGCAAGCTGTTCATAGGCTTAGGACAGGCACCTGAGCTGGGCTTTATATGGGATTGACTGGGAGCCTGTGTGTGCATGGGACATGGGATTGACTGGGAGCCTGTGTGTGCATGGGATGCTGCTATGGAGTACCCCCACAATGGTTTGTGGGAGCCCAGTGAGTGAGAGAATGGCTCACTGTGATTCCGTATGCATATTGGCGTCAGCTCACATTGGTTTCATCAGTTTGGGATGGTCTGTCTGCTTTCTTTTCCCTTAAATCTTACTTTAAGAGAAAATACAAAGCTGAAACACAAACATCTTGAGAGAGGTTTTAAATGAAGAGGGAATTAATAGCTGAGTAAGTCCATGAATAATTATACGTAGCAATTCCAACACGTAGCTACCCTCCCTGTGGGAGGGAGAGAGGGCTGAGGGGAACAGAAGACAGACACACAGTCAGGCAGGAATTTAGACAACGGATGAGATGGTTCTGGTGAAGTCAGGTAGTATCAGTCAAAAATCTTCCAAAAGCTCCAGTGAAGTTGGTGTGATTTGCAGGTGATGAAGGCAGAGCTGAGGCTGAGGTGCCAGCCCACCCTCTCTGCTAATGCACAGCTCAGCTGAAGGCAGCACACGTTGCACACCTGCTTTCTGCCTTTAAGCACCAGGAATACACTCAGGAGCTGCTATATGAAGGTGTCTCATTTTTCTGGCAATGAGTATACAGGCAGGGAAAATAGAAAGGGAGAGGAGGTATGGAATGTGTTATTTTGCAAAGCTTCTCAAACACTTCAGACAGCTGCAGCTTACACGCGAGCACTCATTCTTTATTCTGCTGGGATTGGTAAATGTTGACCTGAAATGGCTGTGCTTCCAACTCCAAAGCAGCGCTCAATAGTGGTGAAGTATGCACTTCAATTACCCGTCTCAGAGGAAGATGGAGAAATAGCTCTGGGTACAAAACCAACATCGCACCGTCAGTGACAGTGATTGCAAGAGGTAAGTAGAATGAAAGGACATCAAAGTCCCGAAGAAAAGGATGGAAACTCAGGAGCCGTGCAGAGCTCTTCAAAATGCTTCCAAGCTTTTCAGAAGTGCTTCAGAAGACTGAGTTTCAACAAACACGCTGTGGGTTGTTTTTTTGATTCAGAAGCTGTGATCAACACTGGAGAAATACAAAAGATGCCCCATCTTTAATGCTATTCATAGATAGACTGGCCAGGCTGAAGAAGTAGGCATAAGAGCTAATTTGTGTGTTAACCTTGGCTTCAATCTGAGGCTGATACATCATTCTTTTGAGCCCCCATCATCACAACATCCAAGTGTCCCTGAAGCAAGCATTAGTGAATATATCTGCAACGCAGCACTCTAATCATCCATTGCAGATGGGGAGCTGAGAGGAAGAGACTCGGTGATTTAACAAAGGTCATGGAGACAGCTGATTTAAATCCTGGTACTGAAGCTTGGATTGACTAAGAACCGTTAATGATCTGTGTTATCATGTTAGTTCAGCTGAGAAGTTCGCTTCAGAGTGAATCTCCTGTTTGTCCCCACCTCCGGGGACTTGGCTGCAGTCGACGGATAATGCTGGAACTGCCCTTCCTTTGC
Organism: Gallus gallus; assembly: GCF_016699485.2. Lineage (NCBI taxonomy): Eukaryota > Metazoa > Chordata > Aves > Galliformes > Phasianidae > Gallus > Gallus gallus. The sequence continues at coordinate 96,318,005 of NC_052534.1, forward strand.
ACTGACCTAACCAGGAGTGGGTGTCCAGTCCTCAGAAGCAAAATAAACCCCCCAAATGTGAATGTGCTCTTCCTGTGCTTGCACCGCTTGCTAATGAAGACGTCCCCAGTGGCTCACAGTGCCAACTCCGTAAATGCAAACTGTCTTTGTGGATGAAAAGCGATCCAGACATAATGAAATCACTGTGAAATACACCAGTTCTGCCTCAACTAACAGCTGGTTGTTGGAAGCACAGTGTGTTCTATGCCTTTGATCTAGCTGAGGGATCACCAGCAAGCAAGCCCATGTTCAGTGAGTGCCAGGGCTGCTCCTGGCAGAGCATGGGTTTCGTGTTAGCAGTTATGCAGAACCAGCGATCTGGTGAATTTGCTTGAGCAGAGCCTAAACCACAAAGCACATAAATGAAATTAGAGTATGTTTCCTGGATAAATGTCGTTTAATCAATATGGAAACCAAAGCTCTGCCAATTTAATAGGATTCATAAAGCTGATTTGCTTTGCGTAGCTTGGAGCTGAAGTCAGGATGTCTGGGCTTTAGCCATGTTTTTGACAGTGAATATGTGGCCAAAAGAAACCAAACCAAATTCAGTTGATACATTCTTGAGTATTTTTGCATGTTGTACCCAGATATGATATGCTAGATACCTACATATAGTATGATCTCTGAGGAAGGCAAAGGGTAGTATTTCCTCCATCTCCTTGACATTGCCTACGTTATATAATTCTTAGATCCTTTTGAATGGTAAATAACAAACCCTGATTACAGAATCAGACTGTGATGTTGCAGTGCTGTTAGATACCAACTTTAGCATGATGCAGCTCTAATTTACAAAGCCTGTGAGCACGTTGTGGGGGCATAAGGGAGCATAATCAGCTGCCATTGGGCTGGATTTGAAATCTTACAGGAGCAGAGGCCTAACTTGTCCAGCTCACCAAGTTTTCTCCTTTTATAATGGGACTTTGTGATCAGGGAAATGGCTGATGTGCTTTTGCTAGGCAGCAACTACAGAGAAATGTAATAGGCTGCCTAGAGCCAAAGTGACAGTTTTCTCTGGCTAAAATGCCAGCGTAACAAAGGGATCAAGATTTCCAAAGTCAGACTGTGAAATTAAGGCCTGGTGATATCCCTGGAAAGTTTCCTGATGGCTTCAAGAAAACTGAATTGCACCCAAATCTTTCAGTACAAATGGGAACTTCTTGAGCAAAGAGCATTTAATACTGCCTGTGCCTGTGCTGGGTGGACTTGTCCATCATGAGATTATGTTCTTTATTTGTCTGTCAGCAGCTGTGTAATTTATGTCCACACCTTCAATTTTATTGTGATTTCAGCCTGTCTATGCATCAGTGTTAATAGCACTGCTGGGAGCAAGGCCATAATAAGTACATCTGCCCAAAGGGCTCCTCATGGTACCCATAGCCATAGCTGATGTGCAAGACAGCACTGAGAGCTTCTCTTTTCTTTCTCCTTTTCCTATTCTTTGCTACCACTAACAGCAGTTTCAGACTTAGTTCCCACAGTATGTTCTCAACTAATTGTCCTCAAGTAGTAGCCCTATTGAATTTCTATGAGAATTTAACGTTAAGACATTAGATTTTTCTGTCCCCTCTGTAGCTTTCTTGTCAGTTCACAGGGGTGAGTTTGCAGTCAGCTCCAGTGCACAAACAAATAGTTGCTTTACACCTGAACAAGTGTACAAACTGTCTGACTAGAGGAGAGCACAGATGTGCCCATTTATTTTTGCTTTAGGTTTTGCTGCCAGTCAAAGCTAATCTAGTTTGCAGAAGCCTGCTGAGTGCAAAGGTGTGCATGACTGTAGGGCTTGTACATTATTACAGACTCCAGCATTTCCAGCACTACCTCTGGAATAATCTTGGATTACAAGCTGTCTTTTATGCGTGATGAGGAGCATATTCCACTGAGCCTTTTCAAGTGAGGGAGCATTCCTTTACATTTTGACACATGGGTAGGAAGTAGGTTCAAAAATATTGTCTGGAACTTCTTGAAGTCCTCCTTAGTTGCAAATATTATAATAAGGTGGCAAGAAAGCACAAAATATTTAGTCAGTGCTTGTGTCCAAGTACCACAGCATGTTAAAGCACTTGGGATTGCCCAGTGAGAATATACTCAAGGAACAAATGACAAATGATGGAGGGAACACATTCTCACTGTGGAGTTTGTGCAGCGTTTTCATTAGGTACATAGCAAATGGCTTCTCTGCAGAATCCTGGGTGGGTGGGTGGGTAGCAATTTGCATTGTGAGTTATTCTCAAGGTGTCTTGCCATTTCAGAATCACAGAATCATAGGGGCTGGAAGGGATCTCTGGAGATCCCCTCGTCCAAACCCCTGCTAAAGCAGTTCCCTTCAGTAGGTTACACAGGAAAGCATCCAGGTGGGCTTTGAATCCTTCTAGAGGAGGAGATTCCACAACCTGTCTGCGCGGCCTGTTCCAGTGCTCGGTCACTTCACAGTGAGTAAGTTTTCCCTCCAGTCTTCTCCAGTGAGCACGTGTGTCTACGACTAAATCATATTTTGATAGTTATTGCTGTTTAACTAAGAGAGGGTTTCTCTGCTGTCATTTCTGGAGCAAGGAGGGTGAATTGTAAAGTTCATTATGTTATAGGATGTCCTGTGGCATAACAAACCAGAAACCGCCATACTGATGTGCTCCTCCCACCTGCATTCACAAGGATTCACTCCTCATGGGTCGTAGGGGCAGACCACTGCTCACCATAGATGTATACGTTGATAGTTCCCATCTGTCACCAAGTCATACACGGGGACAAATCTGCTTGCATTTCATCTGCAAGTTGGGCTGTGAGGGTTAACCCAGGCACGCTGCGGGACATTTCTAATAGAAGTAAATCCTGCTTTTCTGAAGTCAGAAGGGTTGTTTTTGAAGATTTCAAGCATAAAATGCCAAGGATTTTATCCTCCCCGCTAGTTCTGACAATACCAGCATAAGGCCAGACAAAGTTTAGGTAGAACGATTGAGATGATTCATTGATAAAGGCATTGGCAACAGCCTAATTTTATATCTCCTTCCTGCTAGTTTCAAATTAAGTATTTTGAGACATTCAGATCACTAATTAGTCTTACAAATATTGTGCAAATTAAAAGCTTAGAAAATTATATTATTTACTCACAATGGTATTCATATTTCCTTCTAGCTTCTTGAAAATTAGCCCGCATTTTGAGGAGAAATTGTGAAATCGTACTTATTTCCACTTGAAAAATAGGATCCTTTAAAAACATTGATTGCCTCATTTTCATTCAAAAATGGCTCTCTCTGTGAATGAAAGCCAGTTTTAAATGGCGTGTTCTGAAACATTCGAGTAATTATTGACACGAGAAAATAAATATTCGCATATTGAAATGCAAACATGGAAGAGGAGCATCCATTCTTTCCCATGAAATAATTTAGCACATTCTTGCACGCTAATTGGCTGCGCCAGCCCGTGGTTAGACCACACACACTGAGATCCATCTTTGCTGAACAGTTTGTAAAATCTCCAGCTCTGTAGCAAAGTCAGAAGTGCAGGGTGTGGAGTGAGGGAGGGGTGCGTTCATGAAGACAGCATGTACACGGGGTGTATTTTTGCCTCTGTGCAGGAGCTCTGGAGCATGTGTTCAGTGGGCTGCAAAATCACTCAACAAAAACATTTTCTTTCTTACATTTTGGGAAGCGACATTCCTCCCTTTAGTCTGAATGCGGAAACTATGCTTATCCTGCTGAAACTGCACTCTCTAGACCTTTCAAATGCATGAATCATATCCACATATGGGGTTTCTGCCTCAGCACAGGGTTTCACTTCATTAATATCTTCGTTATCTAGCTCGTGCATGGACTTTTTTCGGTTTTAAAGCAGGTCAGGATCCACAGTTCTTCTGTCAACCCATTGGAGGTCTGTGCTCTACCTGAGGTATAGAATCATAGAATGGCCTGGGTTGAAAGAACCACAGTGATCATCAAGTTTCAACAACTTTATGTCACTAAACTATTCAATGTCAGGATACTCCACTCATTCACTCCCAAGATGGTACAGTCCCAGGACAGAGGGGGTCAAGAACGGAATTAATCACAGATCAGCTGGAGCTGCCCCTTACTCAGCCAAAGGAAAGGATGCTATACGGAGGTGCTCCTGCAGGTCCCCTGCAGCTGGAGAGGGCTTTACCATTACTGTTGCTCACCTAAGACCAGTATGCAGTGGTTCTTGGCTAAAAAATGTTATTGTTTATGCGTTTTTTGAAAGAGAATACAGTAGGAAATATTCTATCTGGTCAAAACAAAGCCATCTTGCAGAACTGTGCAAACCTTGATTTGAACGTGTGGGGTCCAGAGCAGGATTTCTGCTGAAGACAGGGAAAGCCTGGTAGTTAGGGATTTCTGACTCAAATCTCTGCTTTAACCTGTTGATGACTGTCACCTATTGATGACTTGAATCCGAATCTTCCATGTCTTGGACTGATCACCAAAACTAAGTGGCTACTAAGGAGTCAGAGGGACTATCTGTCCCTCTCTCTGTGTTGGGTTTATTAAAATAAAAACAGCAACAAGCCTCAGGTTTGTCCCAGTGTGGAAGATGTCTACTGAAGTTAATAACTGCTAAATCTAAGGTCTAAAATTTGCTTGACCAGGGTGTTTTAAATCAATTTTTTAAAAAATAACTTTAGTACAAAGGTAGCTTTATGTCACTAAACCATTCAATGTCAGGATACTCCACAACAGAACATGCTGAGATACTTGTCTCCTAGGAGGGAGGTTTTCTAATGTATCCTCCCATTCCTGCTGGACCCCTGGGCAAACTGGCCTGTTAGCTCTGTAATCCAGTAACCTCATTGGCAGTTGCAGCTGAGATGGCCTGCAGTGGCGTACAGCAACCACCAGCATTAATCTTACAGACATGCTTAGAAAAACCACCTTGAAAGTTCCGGGGGCCTCCATACCTCCCCTAAAACTTTTGCATATCACAGAGCTGGGAAGACAAAACCCAGATAAGTTACATATATATATATATATATATATATATATATATACATATAAACGGGTGTATTTTGCAATCACCCGGCAGCAACTTTTTGTAAAAGTAATAGTTGTGTGTTGACCTTCATGAAGGCACAGTACTATGATGTATCACCCAGGGATCATCACCAGCAGTGGTGGCCTGTCTTCTCCAGCTGGCTCCTGTAGGCCTCAGTCTCTCAAAAGAACTGCTTTGTGACTCAACAGATGGCTGTCACACGATTAATTAGGCACAGACACAGGAAGATGGGGGTCTGGCAGGAGCCAGCACTGCCAGCATTTCCTCTCACGAGCGCTTGTTTAACAACAACCCAAGTTGTTTTCTCACGAGATAAGAACTGGCGTGGTTGTGGGTAGGCTGGGTTTGGGTAGTCTTGCAGTAAAACTTTTCACATGTTTTAAACACTCTGTTTGGGACAAGCTGACACCGCTTGAAGTCCCCAGGCGTGGGTGGGTTGGCAGGGCCCTTACTTTGTTGACACATTGGATTATATAAGCAGCCGGCAGCTATCCTGAGCGTGCATGGGTGTGTGTGTGCATGTGTAGGAGAAGAATAGTGATGGTCCAGACCAGAGACCGTGATGCATATGCATCCCATAATAACTTCCATACGCCGAACTGTCATGTTTAACTGTATGAGACGGGGGGGCGGAGGAGGGAGGCATAGCTTGATTTTTACCTCCAGCAAAATTCCACACTGGTGTGTGTGGGTGGACCTGCCATTTAGTTGAATGCAACAGGGTTGTACTCATTTCCCTCAGTTCCTGGGTGGTATCTCACTAGCTGGTCCTGGTGATAACGCTTTAATGGGAGTAGGTTTAATACCAACAGAACCAGAACATAAGCTTCAGAAATTGTGCTTCTTATCTATATCAGTGGGTTTTTAAAGTAAGAACAGGAGGCAATTCCTATCTGAGTGACTAAAGGCGAGGGAGAGCCTACTCAGCTGTGTCTCCATGCCCACGGGGGTATGGAGCATCTAGGTTGGACTCAGCACCTGAACTTGATGATGGTCACAATACTTACAGGTGCTTTGTCAGATGAGGCCTCAGATGTTTACAGGGTCACAGATTGTGGGTGCCCCATTTTAGGCAGCTGGGCCTTGTTTTCATTGCAGGTACTGTATGGGCACAGCATGAGTTGGATGTGAGAGGATGGTCAGTCAGGGGTTTGTCACTGCCAAGCTGTGCTCTCAGCACTGATGGAAATGAGAAGCTGCTGTGGAGAATTCTGCCCTTAAACTTCTTGGGTTCAGGTTCTTTGAGCTTAAGTGAGGATTTTTATTCATCTACCTACCAGGCTCATTGTGATTAAATGGTTTTGAAGGTGTTTAAGGGATTAGAGCATTTTCAAGGTGGAAATCACCAGGCTTCATTACTTCTCTGACAAAATCTTTGAGGATCAAGTGTGAGAATAACATGGGATTTTGCTGCAGTGCTCTAAGAAGCAAAACAAAGCAATGAGTCAGAAGCCTGGAAATTTGAGATGAACATAATATTTGGGAAGTACCTTTTGGTGAAACCTCTCACATCTTCTGTGGCAGTGAAAGAAACTTAAAGGATGATGTCCCCACAGACATGATCGTATAGATGGGTAACGCATTCTCAGGTAACAGTATGTCCTGGTAGAGCAGCTCTCCTTTGGCTCCTGTTTCACAGCCAGTGGATGTGCATTTAGGGTCTAAGTTTCAGAGCTGGGATCAGTCACAGATGTAGTTCACAGCAGGGGTGCCCCATCCCTGAAAACTAAGCCCTTGGCAGCTGAGCCTGACGTACCTGGGGTTTGCTGGTGACTGCAACGAGTCTTGGATGTGAATCCCTCTAAGCTAAATTAAAAAGATGAGCTTAACTGAGAACTGCCTCTGTTTGGTAACCTCAGCATTGGAGCATGGAGTCATCATGGCAGGACCCTCCTGGAAGTTAAAGGTATGCCTTCTTCTTGCTATTTTTAGGTTGACTGAGATAGATAGGAACCTCCTGAGAGTAATTCATTGTATACTAGGAGAAACATCCCAAACAGTTGATGGTATTGCCTGATTTTTCTCTCTGCTATTGTGGAAGAAGCCTAGATGAATGTTTTAGGCTGAAGAAGCAGCTTTTCAGTACAGAACTACCTGAGATGAAGCATCTAAAATCCTGGCCCTGAGGCTGTTCGTGTTGATAAGAGGTTCATGTAGATAAGAGAAAGCTGGAGAATCTTCAACAAGTTTAAGATCTTTGCCAGCACTCTCACACTGTCCTCGAGTGTACTGACGTACTGACCCACTGATAAATGTTTCACTTGGCTTTGCATTGATCGCAGTGTCAATTCTTGGGCTCAGTGAAACACAGAAAGCAGAAGATGATTTAAAGGCCTTCTACAAGCTTGTGTAGGGGAACGTTATTTGTAAAGCTTGACTTGCTACTTGTAAACTATCTACAGCATTTGTTCATGAAAGAGGAAGAATTTGGGAGAAGAAAAATTCTGTATGGCAGACATTACTCATACTCATTTGTCATGGACTTCTTAGTTTAAAAAAAGCTACTAAAGGTCTTTTAGGTTACTCATCTCAGGAGGTGTGTGGAGGAGGTGTGCAGCTATCTGGGCTACAGACCCCTCACACAGTGACACTGCCAGTATCCGGAAAAACAAGTTTACAGTCTCCTCTCCTACTTTACCCTGGCACAACAAGTCAGAGAAACACCAAAGTTTTTTGGCTTCCCTCCTGCTGGTCTGCACTTGTTATCGCTGTGATTTTTTATGGAGGTGGCTGGTTATAGAGATTTTTTGTCACTCTTTCTGATTCAAGCCAACAATTAAGCCTTGTTAGCTTGACAGAGGCTCAGTCTTGAGTTGAATGAAGAAATTGTATTTATTGATAATCACCCTTAAGGTCGTCGTCAGCTTTCTCATCCCCTTGTTATGAAATAGGCATTGTGAGAAGCTCAGAGTCTAGGAAAACCCCCATAATTGTTTTATACTCAAGAGATCAACAGCAGACGTTTGCTGGCTTACCTACCCCACATCATCTTCAGAGGAGGTGCTACATCCCTCTGCAACTCAGTGTCGTTTTAGATTGTGGTTGGTATTGATTATATTTCACATCATGTTCTACTTTAATAATCCTCTTTCTTTGGGATATTGTGATTGTACAATAGCGGAGTTTATCCAGTCCCTCTTTTTTCAGCACAGAACGGGGATTTTCTTGTCATATTACACTGTGCTTAAGGGAGCTGAGCAAATGGATCTAATCTCCATAACATTCATTTTTCTGCACATTGAGGAAACAAAGCAGCAGTAAATCTGCACATCTGAGTTTTTGTTTTGTTTGTTTTTTCTTCTGTTCAGATATCCCAGTGATTTATGTAAGGAGTTCCTGGGCAGGGGGAGGAGTGAGGCAGCCAAAGGTCTCTAGTTAACTGTGAGTCATATAACATAGCAAGGGATAATGCAAATGCTGAAAAAAATAGAGGAAGGGAGAAGAGGGAGAAAAGTGCTTTTCCTGGTAGGAAAGCCATTAATCATTTAGCTCAAGAGACATCATGGTTTGTGCAGCCTCCCTGGACCTTCCTTTATTAGGAGGAGCTCTGGAAGATTCAGGGTAAGAGAAGAGGGAATCATTAGGAGGATGCTAAAGGCTTGGAAGGGAGTGGACCTGCTTGAAGTCTAGATATCAAACTGAATGAAGATGTGTGTCCAAGGGAGCAATGTTTAGGAGCAGAGCACCTTGTCCCCATTCAATGGAAAAACTTGTTTTCCAGACCTTTTCTGATGAGGAAAGTTGCTGCTCTTGATTCTTCATGCAAACCTCTCCTTACTGGAGGGAAAGGCAGGTGGCAGCTGCTGCCTGGGTGGATGCCAGGAACTGAATCAGGGACCAACGGAGCTGAAAGCATCAGTGCTTAGAGGCTGCGCTAATTGTGTTTTCCTGTCTCATTCCCTGTGGTACAGATGTAACCAGACACACACAGCCCAACCCAAGCACTGTGCTGGTGCTGCTGGCCACACATCCCCATCACAGAACCAGTGTGACTGCGAGGACGCTGTGTGCACTTGGACTGCTTTGTGTCCCTGTGCAGCCCCCAGTGGCCATGTCTCCTGGGCTGAAGGTCACCCTGACTCTGCCTGCCTTGCCCATGGGCTGTTGTGGTTTTTTTCTTGTTGTGGTTGTGTTTTTTTTTTTTCTTTTCCTTTAATGTAATTGTATTTCCATATAATACCTTTGCCATATCTAACTTGTCTGCTATCCAAACAATGGATCCTAGAAGCCCCAAAGGACAAGGAAGCAGAGCTGTGGTGCAGGCACAGTGTCAGTCCCTTAGTCACCCTAGGACAGGTCACCCAGGAGTGTGAGCCACGGCCTGGGACTGATGGCATGGGAGTGTGGCATCTGTGTACTCTCCTAAGCCAGGGCTGAGCTCAGCAGACAGACAGCTTGATCCTGCATCCCTTATCTGCTCTGTGAGGTCGTCACATAACCACTGGGGGATGTCTTCTGAGGAAATCCAGCAGGAAAGCTCAGGTCTCTGTGTCCGAGGGGAGCAGCCATTGCTTGCTTTCTCGCTCTTCTGGGCATCTCTTGAGTATCAAGGGTGTACGGGTGTACATGCTGTACTTTTCTGGGGCATAGCAAGGAAACTGAGTGCCCAAAGGAGGTGCTGCTGCTTCTGGAGTTGTTGCTGTATCTCACAAAAGGGCTAACGGGACACAGACTCATTTCCAAGGGATAAGAGCTGAGAATAAGCTCTTGAAAGAGCTGCAGATGAGACTTAATGTGGTTGTGGATGCTGCAATTAATAATGCAGGAGAGAGACGGATCTGAGACATGTGAAGGGAAGCTACTGAGACAAGCTCACAGCTGTGTGAGCAGAGCCACCATCAGACTGCTGCACAGCTGTGGGCCAGCACCACCACCCTGCTTTGCACTGCAGGATGGCCATGAAGGGCTCAGCAAGAACAGTCTCAGTGTCCTAAAGCAGGTATCTTTTTTTTTTTTTAAAAAAAAAGAAAATAAATATTCATGTCATCACATTCACATTATTCTAAATATTTCTTCTGCTGCCCTGCACGTGCATGTCCTACATATACTTCCATTTTGCCATTTTTCTAGTTTTCTTGTCTGCCCAATATTGCTTTCACTTTCTCTGCTCTGCAGATGTTCTTCAGCCCATTGCTGATGCTTTCCTCTGGTTCCTCTTCTGCCTCCAGCACAAACTGCCTGGCTGTGCTTGGCATAGAGGACTCTCTGTAGAGACTCAATAGGGTGAAGACGACTCTGGTGTCTCTTGTAAGTTCAGCCCACAAAGTGGGGAGTTGCAGAGGGAGTGGAGCAGCTGCTGTGCTGCTCCATGAAATGCCATTATATTATCCATCCATTCCATTGCTTACGTTTGTCCTTTCTTCAGCCCTGCTGCCTTTCGCATGTTTCCTCCTAATCCTTGTTAGAGCAACCCGTCTCAGCTGCTTTGAGTAATGGTGATTTCATTTTCACCCCAATTATTAAAAATTATCTAAATAATCTACTAACTCTGCGCCCTCGAGGTATTTAAAACTTCCTCGTGTCGTCTTGAAATACTTTGCTGCTGTGTAATGATGATATTTATCAAACTGGTGTAAACAGAGTAAAACTGAGATTAAGCCAACAGTTAATCTGCGATTACACTGAAAGCAGAATTTGCCCTTCTCTTTGGCTGCCACCGAAGACAACATTTGGACAAGAGCTAAGCTATGTCAGGCACTCCTAATGTCCCTCCAGAGCCGAAGAGATCTGCAGCAGAATGGATCAGAAGGCAGAACAGAGTGGCAGCTTTGAGGAGCCGTTTTAATTATTCAGGGATTACACAGCTGTGCTAAAATAATGGGGGAAGGATGTCCACAGAAATGATCCTGGATTGCTTTCAGTATAGCTTGTTCAGAGGTCAGATAGGCAGCGTCTTTTTTTTTGGCTTCAGAATGGAAAACCTGCAGTTTGAAGGAGATAACACCTCAGTGTAGCAGAGCCTGATTAATTGAGAAAGGCACATCTATCAGTCATTTCTGTCTCTCTTACAATGGGTCCCTGATGTCGTTATGGAGAGCTGAACAATGGAAAGGTGTATTCATCTCTTTGCTTCCTATTTTCTTTCCCACCTCACTCTGCTGTTGCACCCAGCCTTGATTTCACTGGGCACCACAGTGGCCTCTTACTGAACCCAACAGTTTGGGCCCAGCTTGTTTTTTTTTTTTTTAAAACATATTTTTTTTAAAAGCATGAGCATTTCCTTACTGATTTCAGTGTTGTGATCTTTTAGGACAGGAAGATTAATCTAACTTCTGGGACACAGAGACAAGAGCTAGATGTTATTCCTAGCAGCCAAGGATGAAATATCAGGAGCTGTCAACAGATGAACAGAGCTTGAAGAGATGATGGAAGGCCTGTGGTCAGATATGGGCTTTTAATGATGGGCAGCCTAGGCAGAACGATATGAACTGGTTCTGCACTTCTGAGATGGCTGGAAAGCTGCCAGAGACCTTGGAGACGTTAGGACACCGCTGGAATGAATTTGCGTGCATACTTTGCTTTGTCAAACACAAGGATGTAAAAATACTGTATTCCACCTGAAAGCTGCCTTGTTGCAGAGTCACATCCAGCATCATTGCAAGCATCTTTAGATTGTGAAGAAGTGAAGCCTGTAGCAAGGAAGCAATTGTTAAGGGAGTTAACTGATGTTATTGAATAGGATCTGCATTTGTGGAACAGAATTAGGAGGCGCTTTCTTTACATAAAATAAGAGGAGCCATTCACAGGAGACTGCATACAGAGCACAAGCAAGCTAGGTTGGGAGTTCATGGTAATACTAAATACCTTGCAGTGCATGAGCTATTTTTCACCAGGGAGACCAGAAGCCCTGATCAGTATTAAGAGCCTGTTGTCCTATCGCAAATACAGAGCAAACACAGATAACAGGTAGCCAGCCCTGGAAAATGTTTGTTTATTCTGATACAATGGCAGATTTACGCATAATTTGTGGACCTGCACTTAATCAAATCACATGAACATGTAGGCAAACACGTGCGGCCATGCTTGTGTCTTTCATCAAATGTGATTGATAAAGAAAAGAATTAGTGTAAGGAGTTGCATTGTTGGAGGGCATCGTTGTAAGCCAAACCTCTATCGTCCCAGCGAGCGGAGTTCCAGTAATTGCATTTTAAGGAGTAATAATTGACATTTCAGGTACAAGAAGAGAAGAGCCTGGCTCAATTGTAGAGTATATACCTCTCGAGAATGACACAGGAATGTCATGAATACGAAGACAGCAAATTTTTGGCATCTTTTACCTTTCAGGGGACAGCAGATCAGCACACAGCCTTCACAATGTTCTCCGTCTGTGATGATTTCGTTCTTTTATTTACAGTCTTCCATGGTGATGGAGCCCACAAACTATGTTCCACAAACTCCGTTCCACATTCTTTGACTCCACCTATGGGCAGCGTGGATGGTGAATGCTGGCTGATGGCACCCTCACCCAATTGCAGGAAGCCTGCTGCTCAGCAGCTTGAGGTGAAGCACAGATCCTCCTTCATGGCATGGCACAGGCTGCATGGAAAGCAAGGGAGGACAGAAGCACTTCATCCAGCGCCTGGCAGGATTGTTCAGCCTTCCCCACTGTCCTGTTAACAAGTCTGTTCCCAGAGTAGAGAACCTGAATGAGACCCAGGGCAGCTTTTGACATAGTCATGCTTTATGCTCTGCCATCTCTCTGCTGGCAAGGCACCCAGCAGCTCAGCTTGACAGCGAGAGTCTCACTGCTGTGCTGGAGAAAGCCAGAGTTGTCACAGAAGTTGATATATTTGGGTTTCCTTGGCCAGTGACAGACAAGTGCTTGACAATGTGCTGTGCCTGCTCTAGTGCTCTGCTCCTTGCTGCCTGGGCTCTCAGTGGAGCAGCCAAACCCACAGGAGCTCACATCTTGCATGGGATTATGAGCTCCCAATATAAACCAGGAGGATACCATTGCTGGGCAGACAGGAACAGACAAAAGCATTCATTTAATCTGTGCCATCTACAAGTCTAGAACCAGAACGAGGTTCAAAGCCTTTGGCAGCCTGAGATTGTTGGCAATAGTGAGGCTAGAAAAGCCCTAGCTTAACCTGGAAAGCTGTGCTAAACACCTCACAAGAAAATATTTGTCTCTGAATCAGAGCCTAATTCTTGCTGTTGTTCTCTCATGGGCACTGAAGATCTCAGTGATGCTCTGGACTTCCACGCTTGACAATTTAGGTGTAGGATGAAATTTCCAGGAGCATCCGTTATAGATCTACAGTAGGAAATTAAACATATATTCAGGCATTGAGATCCACTGGCACACTCACACTCCCAAAATTCAGCCTCCAGAATAGGAAGACCATATCCAGAGTGCCTACTGGCAGCAGCCTCTGTTCTGTGCTAACAACTACTCTGCTCTGGGAGCAGTCCTGATAAGCATTATGGATCTATGCATGTTGCAACCATGCCAGGACTCTTCTAACAGATTGAGAGTACGGATTATTGATCCCCAGCATCTGCCTGTGTTGTTTGATTTATTGGTAGAGAAGTGTATGTGAATTCTGAGCCTGAATCCGGATTAAAAACCAGAATTATGTCAATCTGTATCCACAGTGGTCCCAGAAGAGCTGGAGGAACACTCAGTGCAGCAGTCCTGACATGAATTGTCCAAAACGGCTAACTTGCCTGAGTATAATGACTTCAGCTAGAGTTGTATTTATCAGCCAGCTCCAGCCTTCAAGGACTTGGTTCTAAAAGAACCCTGAATTGATTAGTTACCCACCTAAACAGGTTTTACATTCCAGATGAGCTCCTTTATTCAAATGACAGAGGGCCATTATGTTGCTAGAATGATTACCATGTCCTCCATATATGGCTCCAAGTGAATCAGTGATCACTTTTATAAGAAAATTTGCTCCTACAAACTCCTCTGATTTAATGCTGCGGTCATGGATCCAGATTGAGTTACATTCCTACGCCTACCTGAAGATAAGTGGACTTCCAGCCTCACCACCAGACACGTTCATATTTCAGGTATAATAGTCTTCCTTGATTCCTGTTTGTTTTGGCCTCCATCACTGCAGGTTCATTGCTGTAAGATACGTACTGATGAGGGGCCTGAGTTCAGAGACAGAACTCCAAGCAAACCCAGAGTGTTGTAGGATGTAGCAATGTTTTTTTTGTTGTCTTTTTGCTTTTCTAGCAGGCAGTTCTTCCATCACAGTTGCTGTGTTTATGCTCTGCTGTAGTCTGTGCGTTTCTGATAAGCTGGAGAACTGAATTCTGACTAAATGTGGTCATAAATGATCCCGTGACACTTCTACAATTATCTCTGCTAATGCAGCTTTCTGCTCGAGCTCCAGCCTGTCAATGCTATTCTCCATCTGCAGCACTTTTAATTGCAGGTGTAAAGAAGATTGTTCAGTTACTGCTCTCACTTGCTGTGCAGGGCTATCAGTCCTGTTAAATCACTGCTTAATATTTCTAAGTGCAGATTCAAGCCAGCTGCATCCGCATAACCCATACACAGGTTTCACCACCCATCCTTACTAACGCCCTTGGCTTCAACAATATGATTTTTTACTTTTCTAGCCAGTGCTGAAAATTCTTTCAGCATGTGAGGTCTGGGCATGTGGATGACACCCTAAAACTCATTTTCCCACGTGACCTTTTGGACTGGACAACATCTTGCTGAAATGAAAAATTAATGCATGGCTGAACCTCCAACATATTTTCTGTGACACCAAAGTATATTATTGAGTTGATTTTCTTGACCTCTTTTCAAAGGTAGGCTTCAGAAAAGCATGACACTGTAGCACTGTAATTTTCCTCTTGCCAAATCAAACCTGTGGCTGAATTGTGTTGCTTTTATCTACCGCTCGTTTTCCCTGATATTTCACTCCTAGGCTCTTTGGGGAAACGGAGCTAGGAATAGAAGTTGCAGTTTGCAAAGACAAAAGCTTAGAGGCAAGAACTGAAAACGGGGCCGACCTTTGGACTGAGTATTGCATCCTGAGGCTTGCGGATTTATCAGCTGTATCTGCGAAGGCTGATCTGACCTGCGAGGCCAACGCATTCATGTGCTATCGTCACAACTTCTTGTTGTGTAATTGTCTCAACTGTAAAGACACCCCCCTGCCAGCACTGACTTTTAGCCAATTTCCCTTTGCTTTTGTATTCCCAGGCCCTTCTGGTCTTATTTATTCCTTTCTGATAGGTAGAGTGGGAGAGAGATGAAAAAGAGTATATTCCAGAATAGTGTACAGTAGGTGTCCCATGATGAATCATCCTTCCTGCCTATCTACCTCTCCTAAAGTGAGTCATTAGCAGAAGAACACGAGCCCTCTTAAGAGCTAGGCTTTTCTTAGTAAGCCAGTCACTTGCTCTCATGTATAAGAAGATCCATTCTTTTTAAGTTGTTATTGTGCCAACATGAAATAATTGCTGAGATATTTCAGGTTTTCGTCTAGTGCAAATATAAGAAAGATCCATAGTGTTGATGCCCTGAGAGAAAGGAGGCTTATGCCTTAGTAAGGAAACCATCAATTTATTCAGTAGTCCAAGCTTTGTTGGGTTGTTTATTTGTGAAGAAGCGTTCTGTCTTGTCCATAGTTGCACAGAGAATAAGTGATGACTGGCCTTCCACTGAGATCCCGGCGGGGAGGACTTCTGGCCACACTGACAGCTTCCTAATAGCATTTGTGTCCAAATAAAAAGGCAGAGGGTGTTGTACCTCTCTCTGAGTGGCAGCATTTGTACTGCTTTCCTTACTACCCAGAAAAATCTAGAGCTGTGTTCATGTCCTCTGAGAGCCTGGCTGTGCCACCACAGCAGCAAGTGATGTGATGTCTTGAGTGCAATGAGCCTTTCAGACCGTTTTAGATGCCAGAATCCCAGGCCCTTACACAGTCAGTAGAGAGAAAGCATCATAGTTCTTATATTCCCTAGGTGAGGTCCTGAATGTGGCTGCTGTTATAGAATTGCTCCCACCTTTTCTCCTTGTTTCTTTTGGAGTTTCATGTAAAAGTCAATGATTCCATGCTGTTCTTCAAAATGCAATCACAAATATACGGTATCTTGAAAAATATGTGGAGCAGGGGAGGGTTTACAGTGCAAAGAACATCAATGGTAAATAAACAGTTGTGAAATAACTGATTGAAAGGCAAGAACAGACCTTGCAGAGAGTGAGGAACTGCATGGTGACACCTTTAAGACTCTGCCTTCCCTTTCTTCCTTTCTCTGGCTGTTACAATAATCAGAAGCTAAATCCATTTTCATAAATACGTCATGGTATCATGTGCAATGAATTCATTACAGTGAAATGACAAACTCTTGAAGGAACTCAGACGAGAAATGAGAATTCTTAATGAGCTGAATCCTTTCATTCCACATGTCCCCATCATGATGGCTCTGAGCGTTGTGGTGTGGCTACAGGAGATCAGTACTGCGCAAATGAGCAGCAAGGCTGAAGATCTGGATAAAATTTTACTTCAAGCCTTATTTTATTACTCCACCAACAGCCTCCTCTTTAACTTTGTTCTCCCTGTGGGTAAAGTTTGAAATGTCCCACTGAATAGTGGAGTCCAACTACAGCAATTGTACAATGATGGCATACTGTAGCAAGTATGTCAAAGGGGAAGCTTTCAGTGCGTTTACTGAGCTTTTCATGATACAGGTATCTGATGCATCCAAAAATTGTTTTAGTTCTTCGTCCTTCTTCAAGATAATCTTACTGAACGTTAAAGAAAACTGTGTGATGTTTATTTTTTTGTCAAATTTCTGTGGCAATACTGCATGCTACTGCAGCAGGCAGCGAGGGGAATCTTAAAATGTTTTGCCAGTCCAGTGCCCAAAATCTCTCTAAGTCCCAGAGGTATTGCAAGCTTTTGGCAGAGTAGAGGCTGGCATGAAAAGCCATGGACATTCCACCTACAGTAACAGAGCTCTGGTAAAGGAATCTGTAGGCTGGAAACTGAACGCATGGAGGAGCAGATATGGGTCACCATATGGGCCCTCAGTCATTGGCTCCATCATCACTGTTTGTATCAAGAGCCAGAGCCAAGCTCTCCATAACGTGTCTCCTTCTCCACATCCACCTTTGCTAGCTCCTCTATGTTTCTCTTCCTACAGAGGGAACAGTGCATTTCTGCTTATCATTGTGGCACTGAGGGATGTGGTTTAGAGAGCATAGTGATCGTGGTTGGATTAGAGGATTTTAGTGGTCTTTTCCAACCTTAATGATTCTATGATTTTATGATCTCTTCCATAGGGCAGCAGAACTCAGTTTTCCTGCTCTTGAACAGTTGGCCCTGGCCAAAAGTCTGGCTTGCATTTACACTGCAACCCCGTTTTGTTTGCTTGGCTTTCACGCTCCTATGACCTGCCCACAACAACAGAGCAGTTACCAGCCTCCTGGTTATTAGGAACCATATTGTAGAGCTGTATCCACATTTTTCAAAGTTTTATCACTTGTGGAATTCTTCCAAAGAGATATGGAAAAAAAAAAAACCACCACCAACGACAGCAACAAACCCAAACCCACAAGCCACATGACAGGACCATGCATCAGTAGTTCTAACCTTCGTCAGCTTGTTGTTCAGTTTATGATTATTCTGTGTACAGGATAGATTATAAAATGTTCCCTTGACATCATCTCAATGACAATCTGGTTTGAAGTAAGGGAAGATTTTAATGGAAAAATATCCAAACACATCTTGAAAACATTTTTGACTCTTGTTGTCCCAAATCCCTCATTTCTGTCCTGTAGGGTAGAAAATGTTGCTATTTCCAGTTTCTGGATACCATAATCTGGCTGATTTATTTTTATAACCAAAATAATTGTATGTCTGATTTGCCAAGAATTTAAAAAATTCCAGGCAGCTCTCAGTATTTATGTCACCATAGCACCAGTTGTCCTGGCAGGGGTTGGGGATTTTTACAGTGCATGCTGTACAAGCAGAGCCTTCAAAAAGAATCTGCGTTAGAGCTTGATTCTTTACTTCTGCAACCCATTTCTGCCATGTTTCATTCACTGTGAGAAAATGTGAGGTACTGAGATGGATATCACCACTCAACTAGTGAACACTAGTAGTAGATCGCCAGCTGAAAGTATATCTTGTCCTGTTGCAGTAAGGTGAAGCTAACAGGATCTTTCTGCTGGGATTATATGTGGAGATATAATATGATAGCTGCTGATGTAAAAACACATCCTTTCTCAAGTACAAATGTAGAAGCCAGGTGATTCCTTAGGAGAAGAACCACTGTCATGCAAAGCTGAACCAGTTGGTGGACGCTTAGGTAATAAATGATGACAACATCTAGACAGGAGATGAAATGTTTTGTGGAGGGAGTTCAGTGTCAGATTCAGAGCAAGCTTGGGAACTCTCTCCACTTCTCCAGATCTCCCACAGGCTTCACTTTGAAAAAAAGAAATATGCTACAAATGTGGTACTTCAGCACCTCCGTATCAGTGCAGGGGGAACCTACCAAAAGGGCATGCTGATACCCCTTTTTGTCCCAGCTGGACTTCTCACCATCAGTCAGTGAAGTGACACAAATGAATCCCCCGATGCCCAAAGAGTGTGCAAAATGCCATCATAGTGCTGTATTTTACCCGATTGCTGTGGTTTGCTTCTCTCCCTTCAAGTCTTCTTAAAGACCCCAACCAGCACATGAAAGGCAAAATACCATCCCCTTTTCTTGCTTTTCCCTAGTGCCATGGCCTAATTTCTAACATAACATTTTTGGCAAGTTCCAGTGCAAGGCTCCTTGTTTGGTATTACTGAAATCTTTCCATTTGGATTAATTTGGTTGGTGTTTAACTTTGCCTTATATGCTTAAGTAACAGGCTGAGCAGAATGCTTGTTACCTTGGGCAACCCAAAACTGACTGCTGGTAAGTTGGTTTTATTCACTGGCAATTTGTTCCTAAACAGAGCTAGGCAAACAATTAGTAGTAGACAATTCATCCATTTAATTTATCCCTTTCATTTTTTTTCTGTTCTATTTTCAGATTCCTTTTTATACAGTCTTAGATTAGATTCTCAGTTGGTCTAAATTGCTGATGGAACTATACAGATTAAACTCAACTAGACCAGACTTTCTGACTTTTACTGACACATTAATTACCCAAAAAAGTTCAGTGTCCACAAAAGCAAACGTCTGTATCTACGAGCTGATTGGGATCTCTTCCTTCCATTTTGAGCTGTGACTCTCCCTTATTTTCTCACATTTCATGTGAATGGTCAGCTAAATCATGCAGCATTGTTTCTGCCCCTGGCTGAATGTCTGCAGCTATGCAAGCCAGAGGGCTGATTCTTCTGGTTCGAGTTGTAGTATATGCACATGTGTTGTATATTCCTTTTGTGCAGGAGCATGTACCTGGTCTTTGGTCACATCCTTCCTGCAGAGATGCTATGGCATCAGGAAAATGTGATGCTCAGTTTCCTGTGATGAGGTTGTGCAGAGGTGTCCAACCTTTTGGCTTGTCTGGGCTGCACTGAGTGAAGAGGAACTATCTTGGGCTGCATATACATAAGGTTGCTCCAAAAGTAATGCCTCTTATTCATTCTCATAGAAACAGCAACAGATACAATGAGCACATTAACACTGTTTGATTGAGCAAATTCTCAGCTACAAAACACTATTTTTTAACACAGTCACCACCATTAGCTCTGCATTTTTGCTGGTGATGAAAAAGAGCCTGCATGCTGCACTCACAACAATCTGCACCAGCGGAGGTGACCCACCATCACTGTTACCACTGCTACACCACTCACCACTTCACTGTGCTCACACCTACTGTTTGGTCTCTACAAACATTCAGTTAAATGTTGATGAATGTCAATGAATGCCATTTTTTCCACATTGAGTAATTCAGTTCCATGCATCCGTGTCAGACGCCATTGTGTCAGAGTGCTCCTCTGCTGCCATTTGTCACACAGCAACAACATGTAATGTTCAACCTCTACTGCCATACCACCAACACCCCCCTCTGAAGTCATGGACCAGCATCATAAGGTAGGAGGCATTGCTTTTGGAGCAGC
This sequence comes from Gallus gallus, assembly GCF_016699485.2. NCBI lineage: Eukaryota > Metazoa > Chordata > Aves > Galliformes > Phasianidae > Gallus > Gallus gallus. Next base: position 96,338,073 of record NC_052534.1, read on the forward strand.
CTTCATAAAAGATATAAAATAGTTAATGTATACAAAGTAACAAAACTTAATTCAATTTTCAGTGCTTTTTAGTAAAATGTATACAAAAGAGAGCTATAAAAACACAGAACTGGTGGGATATGTGACCCTGTTCTTGTGAAACCAACGCATTAGATTGGTTCAATGGCTGTGGCTGCAATTCTCTGTGAGCTCTCAGGGTGTTCAGTAGAGACTTCTGATGAAATTTTACTTCTCCTGTACTTCATCCTTCAAAATAGTTGTTCACAATGTACGTACAGCCAAAAAGTGATGACACAAATAAGGCGTGGTTGTGAAGTGAGGGATATGTCTACCTGGTCTTACAAAAATCTGGTAAAGAGACGTGGTCAGATTTCTAATTGCAACTCTATAAATTCAGTTTGAAAATTCACAAGTAATGTATTTATATTGACTGAAAATGGAGTCACAAATAAACTTAAAAATTGATGATTTTCTTGTCAATCTTGAAACCTATTCTCAAATTCCATTAATAAAACAGAAAGCACAGCTTCATGTTCTTTGCTGTTCACAGAACTGTTTTTAGCCAGTGTATCAAAATCCATAACCTTATGCACCATCGCTTGATCTGGCACTGCACTGCACACCGTGCCCTGGTTTCAGCCCAGATGAGGTTAATGGTGCACCGATGCCCATTGGCACTGAGGGGCTGGGCTGCTGGGCAGGAAGAGCTGCCATTCCCCTTTTCCTTGCACACACCAGCCATTTCTTGCTCAATAAAATGCAAAGAAATAGAAATGAAGCTGGAGAAAAGTTAAGCTCGACTTTAACTGTTCAACTAGCCCCTATTTATTAAAAAGAAATGAGAAAAAAAAATTTTAAAGCCTACTTACCTAAATGCCCTAAATCTGTTTCAGAACTGCCAGTCATTAACCATTTACCTGGGACTTAACAACACTATTTACTAATCAATAGTGAGAACCATGGTAACCTTGGCTCTACAGAGCCTGATATCTTATGGGAACCACGCTAAAGAAACACCAATTCCTAGTCTTTAATACCTGGTTCTTTTCTGCAAGGCTTCAGAGAAAGGTAAATTTCCTGTTTTCCATATTAATAATCTCCTTTAAAGAATAAATTTGCATTTCACCACCATTTTTTTTTAAATTTTTTCCCTTTCTCTTTTAACAGTTGTGATGTGGCAGAAGAGGCATGGTATGGATGGAGCAGAAGAATGACGCAAGGTGCAGTGACTGAAGGGTCAATAGGCTGCACCTGTATCTCTGTAGCATTATGGCCTAGGAATCCAACCCAGTACAGCATAAAAACACTACATTTATTGTTCCAGGAGTCTATAGGTTCTCCTCCAACCCATTTCTTTTTTAGGAAGAAAGTATAAAATTAAAAGGTCAGACCATCTGCCCCCCTAGTAAAGCCCCTACCATAGGTTTAGGGTTGTCATTCACCATTGGAAATGGCCTTAGAGGCGTTTGCTTTTATTTCAATGAAAATTTCTGTGAAGAACAGGTGCTTGTCATTGTGTCTCTGAGTCACATACCAGTTTTCATTAACTGAGAGTTCTGATGGAAAATTTTCAACCAGCCTTAATCATACCTGCCAGCGGGTCTATAAGGATCTCCCTGAGAGTTTGTGCCAGACCGTCATTTTAATACCAGGAAACTGACTGAAATGCTAACTAAAAATAGAATAATAAAATGTTCAAGTACAAGTGCTGTAAGGACTGGGCAGAAAGGCTTTTGCAAAGAAAATAATGGCTTAGTAGTCTATCTAAAATTCCATCAGCATATTAATGAAGTGAGAACTGAAGCAAGTCTGGGTGATGTCATTTGTTTGGGGGTCCAAAAACCATTTGACGAAATCCTTCATGATTTTAGCATTAAAATTACAGGCAATTGGAATAACGTCAGCTAAAGGGTATTTTGGCTGGAATTACAAAGCTTTAACTGAGATTAATTGCTTGAATTTCCCAATTGTCTTAGGTGAAATGCAATTACGAAAGCAATAGGTTGAGTCTTGCTCCAAGGTTTATCAAGAAAGTGGATGGCTGGTAAAAGGCCACCTAATAGGAGCTTTTGGTCCCTCTCTGATCCTCGGGCAGGAGGTGTGCTCACCTAGGCTATAGGGGCTGGGAAAGATGTGAATGGGGAGAAACTGCTGTTCAGGCACAGAGTTCTGAGAATTTCTTCTTCTTCCATCCCAGTTTAGGAGGAGGTGTCTGATGAGGCAGAAAGAAACCTAATCTTTAAATGCAGATGAACTCCCCCAGAGACAGCTGAAACGGAGGGGAGATCAGTGGGGATGCTGTATCACCTGACACATCTGCTGCTGATACGCCTGCCAGGAAATGGGGAGTTGTGAGCAAGGTTTGAACCCTTAGGCTTTACTAAGGAGTAGCAAATACAGCACAGAATGAGGTCCAACAAGGTGGGAGGCAGGTAAGATTGCTGCAGATGAAGTTGTCAAATAAACTTTATCTTAAGACTTTAAGAAGAAATTGTAAAATGGGCTTAACAGCGCTCTTTCTCACAGATGTGGTGAGCCTCTGGAAACTGCTGCCTCCATCTATGGCTGGGCTTGAATGGAGTCAAAACATGTCTGTGAATAATAGCATACCGTTACAAGTCCAAGTCTTACACAGACACAAGTAACTCCTTTTAGGAATGTGGTTTAGTGGGGAAAATTGGTTGTAGGTGGATGGCTGGACTAGGTGATCATAGAGGTCTTTTCCAACCTTAATGATTCTATGACTCTCCCATGTGTCTGAGTGGGGTGACTTTATACCATAAAGCAACCTCTCAGAAATGGAAATAAGGAAGAAAATTTAATTCTGTCTTAATTCCTGCAACATTTCTTTTTGGTATCTGGGTACTGGCAGCAACCTTCAGAAACTAGCCTGAGGGAGCTACAGAATCAGAAGTTTTGATTCACCAGGGAAATGATCAGTGTTTGTGGGCTGGTATTTGCTTAGTGAGGTGTATAGCTATTTCCCACAAGCCCACTATCAACTATCCCCGTGGGCTGAGTGTAAATGGTAAAAAACATTAAAGTGGAGAAGCCCAGCAAGACTGAGGTGCTTATCTGTGCCTGACTTTCGCTAACTCAAGAAGCATACAGGCCCATGTGCAAGGAAATGCCTACAAGTGTGACATGCAGGAACCTGCCACTTGAGCCAGCTGGAAGAAAGACCCAGGAGTGGTTACTGATTATATGCTGCCACAGTAGTGGGGAAATAACATTTTTTAATCTTTCCATGTGTTTACATGGGAAAAATGGATACTCACCTCCACCTCAAATGGATGTATCAGAGAAATGTCTCAAAGCCCAGTCTCAGACTACATATAATCTAAGGTTAGGGCTGATGTAAGCAAGGCAGGTGAAGCAGAAAACTGAGGCTAGGTTTCGTAGCTCCCTGGTAAATGGCCTAGTAAAAGCTCAGCAAGGCATAGAGTTGGTCAAGAGGTCTGCCACATTCCTGAGAGAGCCTGGCTTGGCCAAACCACTGAACTCCAAAGGCAGGATTTGTGCTCTGAATGTGCGTCACACAGAAATGCCTGAACACTCTCCTGCTAGTTTACACAATTCCCTTGCAGTTTGATGACCTTGTTCTCTACCTCCTAACTCTCCACCTTCACTGCACAGTGGAGCCCCACTTCCTGACCTAATGGAAAAGTGTCAAGCACTGACAGTTCAGCTTCAGGTAGAGCACAAAACAACTTTTTCTCTGTTCCAGTAACTGAAGAGTTACTTTCTCAGTTTCCCAGTTAGCTGGCTGATTAACATGGCTAACATTTTTTGGAATTAAGTTCTAAATGTTGGTCTGTTTATTCATAATGTAGCTCATTTTGCTGCCAAATGTTGCTAGAGATGTTTGGCAATGGTCTGGTTGTCTAGAAAAACTTGAGTTTTTTTTTTCTTTAAAGGAAAGGAAACAAGTATTAGTGAGTTTTAAATGAACACATACAAGTAGTAGAGTTTTTGTAGTGTTACAATGAAAAATTGTACTTTTGATAAGTGGTTGTTTTTATATATATATTTTTTCAACCAGTCCTAATTAGCCTATCAACAAGGATGAGCTAATTAGCAGAAGTGATCTCATCCCACGAAAGTAGGATAAGAAAATAAATTAGCAGCGCCACTGAAATTAATGTAACAAGGGAATTTGATGGAGGAAAAGTCTGGAAGACACAGAACATTTTATTATGTCAGTAAACCAGGAGTCTTGATAATACATTTCTTTTTCTTTCTTTTTCTTTTTTTTTTTTTTTGAGATTGTAGATATTTAACAACAGTATGATCTGTTATTACTTTTAATATGTTGTGCTTAGGCTTTTGCCAGAGAGTGAATCTGATCTCTCAGCTCAAGCTAAAATACTGGTCTCCCACAGCACATGGCTTACCAGTAGCTCATCTTACCACTTACAGCCAAATTAAAAGCAAACTGCAGTGAGAACTATGCTTATAGATGAACATACTCAGACTGGATATGTTATGACATTTCTGAATATTTAGCCCTTACGTATATGAATTCAAAGTGTAGGTTTTACATAATTAGATGTAATTATTTTCTCCCTACCTGATACCTGCTGTTTCCAGTACTCTGCTATCTATAGGACATAATAACTCACCCTCAGCTGTAATTTGTAACAGAACACGAAACATAAATGTCTGGATACGTGATTGAACTGTGTTTGATAAGTAAAAAAGCAATAACAACGACAAAGAATATCAATCAGAGATCCAATTGAAATGATATGTCACTAATTTGGGTTTTGAATGATGGTAGCTTCCATACATGCAAGGTCTATGCTGCACAGATCTAAATACAACAAGACAGAGCAGGAAACCTGAAACCCTTCTCTCTGTGAACTTCAGCAGGAGCTGAAGCCCACAGTCCTGTGGAAGAGTTTCCAAAACCACAAAACTAATTTTCCATCTGAATGTTCTGTCACCTGGCTGCCTTATGGTGCCCACTATGATTTTTGCCCAGCTTCCACTCCAGCACTGACTTCAGGGATGTCTAGACCCTGAATCATTTAAAAATCTGCTAGGCGCCGAGTTGCTTTTGGATATATGTATTTTCAAAGGTTGTCCTTTACTATCTGTGTGTCTCAAATCTTGCTGAAGACAAAGGCACATTTCCTGTTACCTTTCATAAAATGAGGCCATTGCTGTAAGTATTCTGGAAAGGTCAGAATTTTGACCTGATTCCAGCACAACTCTAAGGATGGATAAATGCCCTATGATGCAGAGAGACATATAGAAACGCCTGAATTCAACTCTGTTACTTGAAGATGCAAATGCAATCATCAAGATATAGCTGCATGGTTTTATCAACTTTTCCAAGAAGACACAGATCTGGGGGAAAAGTTCATCTGCTTGTTTCATTTCTTTGATTTCTAGAAAGCTAGAAAGTTTAACTTTGCAACTTGCAGCTCCTATGCATGGCAGCGATCTGCAAGATGAACAGAGATTAAATAGTTGATCACTGTGTCCTTGTTATAAAAATTCAAAAGCATGGGGAAAATGCTTAGAAAAAAGAGTGAAATGTTGCAAAAGAGTGGAAAAAAAAAAACAACCCATAAAACAACAGCATTAAAGCTCAAGAAACACAAGACGTCCCTGTCTCTAAATTTGAGAGACATGGAATTGATGGATGAACCAGATGGTGAATAAGGACGGATGATCTCACTCAAAGAGTTACAGACAATGGCTTGATATCCAAGTAGGGGCCAGTGATGAGTGATATTGGGACTGGCACTATTCAACTTCTTACTTAGTGACTTGGACAGTCGGATTGAGTGCACCCATTAGCAAGTTTGCTGACACCAAGCTGTGTAGCACTGTCCATATGCTGGAAGGGATACCATCCAGAAGGACCTTGACAGGCCTAAGAGTTAGGGCTGTGTGAACCTCATGAAGTTTAACATGGCCAAATATAAGGTCCTGCACCTGAGCTGTGTCAATCCCAAGCACAGATACGGTCTGGATGGAGAATGAATTGAGAGTAGCTCTGAGGGGAAGGGCTTTGTGTTGAGAAGCTCAGCAAGAGCTGCTAATGTGCACTTGTATTCCAGAAGGCCAACCATATCCTGGGCAGCATCAAAAGAAGTATGGTCGGTCAGCAGGGAGAGGGAGGTGATTCTTCACCTCTGCTCCACTCTTGTGAGACCCTACCTGTAGTACTGCATTCAGCTCTGAGGCCCACAACATAAGAAGGACATGGACCTGTTGGATCAAGTGTGGAGGAGAGCACGAAGATGCTCAGAGGGCTAGAGCACCTCATCTATGGAGAGAGGTTGCAGGTGCTGGGCTTGTTCAGCCTGGAGAAGAGGAATGCTCCCAGAAGACCTTATAGTGACTTTCCAATACCTAAATGGGAGCTTCAGGAAAGATAGGGAAGGTTATCAAGGGATACAGTGATAGGACAAGGGGTAATGGTTTTAAACTAAAATCATGGGCCAAATTCCTACATTATGTTGTTCATCCTTCAGATTTTATTCAGAGCTTCACCTAGGTATCAGGTGTCTGAAAAATTGTGTCTGAGAAATCAGTAGCTGTTGGCTCTTTATGGCTTTGAGGGAGATTCTCCAAGGTGATATTTAATTTCTATGGCAGCTATCACCATGATGTCTAAACATTAACTGAGTCTTTCACGGTTTCATCCACAGAAGCTACACTTTGTGGTAGAACTTGCATTCACTTTCTCCTTTGTTTGGGAGTTTGGATTGCTGGATTTGTTGTCTGCAAAAACATCATTAGTAGCTTCCAGTTCCTCTGTAGAAGAAATGATGTGATGGATGCATATGCAGCAACAAAATACCCTGGCCAAGATTTCACCCAAGAAGTTCTGGCCCCCATCCATTTTAGATGAATGGTTTGTTTCCAGTAAATAAATGCAATCTGGAAGCCATCTGTCCTCTTAAAATGAGCCTTTATTACCTCCTTGGTCCAAGTGACTCTTTGGTATTAGAAAAACACCACCCCTTGGTAAACTCCTTCAAGCAATGAAGTTTCCCAGTGTCTAGAATCTTAGAGAGGTATAAGTGAGACATAGAAACCATAGAAAAAGAATGCAAGCAGAAAGAAAAAAGATGTCTTGTTTACACATGTATGTGTATGGCAGCTTGAGGGCTGTCTATCTGATTAACATACCATGTGTGATCTGGTTGTACATGGCACTGTTGGTTTAGCAGTGTATGGCTGCTGTACCATATGAGGTCTAATGCAGGTGCACAGGTAATCCCACCTTGCCTGGATACTGTAGAGTGAGGAGGTGATGCAGGACAGATCTGTGCATAAGTAGGATAGGGGAAAAATACCTCAGGCTTTGGAGGCATGAATGCAAGACAAGACCCTTGCCAGACTGTGTTGCATGATGTGATGTGGTTGGAGCCCACACGTGCCAGGATCCAGGTACATCCACAGCATCGCTGCCCAAGTCAGAGAAAGGTGGGCACAGAAACCCCCTGGGAAAAGGGTCACCTGGGAGTTGCTGGCTCTTCCATCTGTATGTTTAAGGTGTAGCAAGGCATTTAAAGAAATTAGGTATTATAAAATATAAACCAGGGTTGTGTTTTATTGCTGAGTGTTTGGTTTTTACTTTATCTATCTATCTATTTATTTATTTATTATAGAACCTTAGGTTCTAAGGTACAAATATACATATAATAGAATAATAGAATCATAGAATTACTCAGGTTGGAAAGGACCTCAAAGATCATCAAGTCCAACTGCAGCCTAACCATAGTACCCTAACTCTAACAACCCTCTGCTAAATCATGTCTCTGAGCACCGTATCACACTGTCTTACCATCTCCTCCAGTTTTGCTGTGAAATCTATCTGATGTGGCTCAGAAGAGTGCAGGAGACAGGAGAAGCAAGTTGCTAAACTGTGCCATGCTGGATAGAAGGATGCCTTGTGCAGTGATCCATGATTTAGACTTCATCCTCTGTTCTCTTCTCTCTTCTGGCTTCTCTCTTTTCTCTCTCCTCTCTCTTCTCCTCTCTTCTCTCTTCTCCTCTCCCCTCTCTCCTCTCCCCTCCCTTCTCTCCCCTCCTTTCTCTCCCCTCCCTTCTCTCCCTTCTCTCTTCTCTTCTCTTCTCTTCTCTTCTCTTCTCTTCTCTTCTCTTCTCTTCTCTTCTCTTCTCTTCTCTTCTCTTCTCTTCTCTTCTCTTCTCTTCTCTTCTCTTCTCTTCTCTTCTCTTCTCTTCTCTTCTCTTCTCTTCTCTTCTCTTCTCTTCTCTTTTTCCTATTCTATCTTTCCATTTCCCATTCTTCCCCTTTCTTTTCCCCTTCTTTTCCCTTCCACTTTCATTAAAGCCATATGTGGTCAACAAGTTACTATCTCTGTTCTTTCTCTGCATTATGAATGCAAGAGAATCAAATTGTTTAAAACTCTCATTTTCCAAGTGACACACTGTGAATGCTTGGAAAATGCTAATTACTGAATGATAAAAAGGGTTTGCATAAATTATATGATTTTTTCCCTAGGAAAATCTAGCTTTTGTTCAAAAGTCTTCTTTATTTTCTTTGAAGCGGCAAACCATTAGGTACTGTATTTGGATAGTGCATATAGATATTGTACTTATAACCAAAATATAATGATTAAAGCACCACTTACTAAACAAAACTTGAAGCTTTTTATGTAAAAACCATTCGGATCACACACATGCACAAGTACCAATTCTCAATGTGGTAGGATAATGAGCAATCTAAGGCACACAGTAAAGTGCAGATAATGAGACTCCTACTTATTCACATTTCATTAGGAGTATAAAGGATCTAAATCAGCTCTGTTGCTACTCATTCTATAAAGCATTGTCATCACTTTCATTTAAAAAAGATCTTAGTTCTCTATAATTACTGTATAAAAGCCCTAGATATTGTTTCCAACAGATCAGGTTTACTTTCCTGAACAAAAATGGGTTTGGACATCATAATGAGCTACATATCACCTAGTCGGGTTTATTCACCCCCTACAATGGCTCATCTTACCCTGAAGATAAAGGAACTGCTGGCTGACCTCGTGCTTCAGAGTTCATGGGCAGGGAGCCACTTTTGGAGGATGGTTGACCTACACCTTGGAGCTACAGCATCTGTTAGCATCAGGCAAAATACGACTATTCAGGTAGATATCTCCATGTCCCAGCAGTTCGTGGGGATGGTAACGTCCCATGAAGTGCTGGGAGTGTGAGGAAAAGGAGATCTTCACCTCCCTGAGGTGTCACTTTGTGTGTTGTGACACTTGTGCCCTGCAGTATGCCTGTGATACCACTTTTGTGCACTGTGATGCACTGTGTCCCTGATCCAGAGCTGCCTGGTTGGTGCCTTAAGTCTTTGCAGTGCAGCTCAGGTACAGGGAGCCCAAGGCAGATAGAGGATCTCTTGGTAGCACTCAAAATTCAGGAAAGGTTTAGTTCAACAAGGCTCCGTGTCAGGAGGTCTCAGCAGCATGAAGTGCTGCTGTCAGAAAAAAAGCAGTGCCGACAGCTTGGTATGTTCTGAGAGTTAACCAGCCAGGCCTTGTGAATCTAACCCATGCACCTTACCAATAAGAGAAAGCAGAACGCCACATGTAAGGGAGTGATTATCACATTGCATACATTTTTCATTAATGAAGTACACAAGAGGTCAAGCACACAGCCATGAGCAACATTGGGTGTTCAGTTCATGCTGTGTATATTTATATACATGCTGTGTATATATACTTCTTTGAAGGTCTCTTCCAAATGGACTATTCTGCTAAGTTTTGAGCTGCCGGGAATGAAGTATTGATCAGTGTGACTTCTCAACGCAGCATCCCTAATGTCTTCTGTCAACTGCTGTTCATTCCTTAATGAATTACAGACACATGCTACTATTTGGGACAATTAGGAACAATTCATTCTCCTAAAGAGTGGTGAGGCACTGGCACAGGCTGCCCAGGGAGGTGATGGAGTCACTGTCCCTGGAGGTGCTCAGGAGCCGTGTAGATGTGGCACTGAGGGATGTGGTCAGTGGCCATGGTGGGGATGGGCTGATGGTTGTATTGGATGATCTTAGTGGTCTCTTCCAAACATAATGATTCTATGAATTATCTGTTGTGTACACCTATATCCACTGCTTAAGATTAAAAAAAAAATAGGCATCCTAGTTTTATGTTCACAAAGATTACAGAAAATAACTTGCTCTGTCTCTGATGTGCATTCCCCTTTTGCACAGGGAAGTCACAGCCATTCTGGTTTTACCATCCTGAAGAAATCAGGTGGAAATAACCCAGTGTTACAAGGATGAAACAGTTGCTGTGTGAGATGCTCTGAGGTTCTCGGTACATCACTGAAGGAATGAGTGACCTTTTGGTGAAGGTATGAGATCAGAAGCCAGGAGCTCCATGTCCTGCATCTCATGATGCAGAATGGGACGTGTAAGGGCTTGAGTGATTGTTACATTAGGTGTCATAATATCTAATGCAACAAATATTTGTACCCTTCTACTGAGCAGTTATATTGACCCCTTTCCTGACTCTTTTCTACTGTGAGTATTATTGGTTTGTCCCAGAAGGATGTTCTTGCTAGCTCACGATTGCCAATCTTCACTTTCAGGCACTGTAATACTTACATAAATGTAACCTTATTGTTTCCATCCTTCATCAGAGCCATACTTCTCAAGTCTTTTGAGTATAAAAATCTAGAGCAGACTCTTCTGAACGCTGCTAGCCTGACATTTAATAACTTTTGTATAGTTTCCTGGCTAGATGTGCTCTACTTAAAAGCAGGATATCTCTTGCTTACTTTCATTCAGCATGATAGCCAATTAATATTGGTTCACTGGTACTCTTCATCTTGAACCTGCATGATCAGCATGAATTATTAAGCTTCACTGTATCTCTGTGAGGGACATACTCAAAGAGTGGCAACTTTACTTTTGCACGAAGGTCATTGAAAGCAGTGAGTGGAGGAGAGCATTGCCCAGTGTCTCGCAGGAGATCTTTGGCCACTGAAATTCACTAAATTGATCAGTGGAGCACTGTGCAGAGAGATGCATTTTATGTCACAATCCTTCTTGGGAATTGTTTGTCGTAGCTGAATAATTGCTTTACAGTACAAAAGAAATCTGTAAGAAATTATATAAGAGCCACTTTGGTTAGTAATATAGCATTATTTAACCATCACGTTATTAAGAAATAGGACATTTTGGGATTTTAGTGGCATAATGTGGGAGAGGGAAAAGATTTTTTCTTTGCATTACTACTAGTCCATTTTTTATTTCATTTTATTTTGTTTTGACTTGGTTAAGTATTCATCCTTGTCTCGCTGCATCTGAGTAGAGCATGAAAATGTTTGGGTCATGATCCTTATGACATACCTTCATAGGCTTCACTGACACTACAAGACTGGTTGGATGAGCTGGCAGCTTCAGTCAAAGGAGCTTTTGTAAAATGCTGTTGGTTCTTCAAAACATGCTGTGAATGAAACTAATGGTCAGCGTCCGGCTTATTAAAGGAAGCAGACATGTTTCCTTTAATGTGTGTCTTCAGAGAGATTAGCCTCTAAGAGCATTTAAAAACCCTTTATGAGCTCGCTTTTTGGATATTGAAGAGCTATATCTAAATATTTCTTTATTTCTCTTTTTCTCCAGGGAGGAAAACAGGAGCTCTTCCTCCTATGCTTTGCCATTTAACCCTGTAAACCTATGTAAAAACAGATACAAAATGCTGCTGGATCTACATGGGAAGATCTTTTTCTTTCCCTCCTGCTCTGTACCACCGATAATGGCTTCTCCAAATGTTGTCATTAGTAGATTTGTTCTCTATCCCTATCTTCAATGCCAAGTTTCAATCACGAAACAAATGTTTGCATCCAGTTAAGTAAGGAAGAAGCGGCTTGATTTTTGCAATGCTGCTTCCATTGAGCCTATTACACCAACGTTCACTGCAGTTTCTGAGCAGTCTCCAATGGCAGCATGCCAGATGGAGTCTTCCAAACTGCAGGCTGGCTGATCAGGTTGGTAGGGATGTGGCAAGGGGATCTCAGATCGGAAAATGCCTCTGATCACTGCTGTTCCCCTTCCCCATAATCTCCTAACCCTCCCATTCAGACTCAGATATTCACTCATTTTTGACACCCCAGGACTGCATACTGCTAATGTGTCTTACACTGTATATGTCATGCTGAGATCAGATTGACTCATACAATACCAATATGCCTTGACTTCATGCATATCTAAGCTGGAAATTGGTTTGAACTGATATAGGAGCAGAATGCACTGCAAATTATACTGATGATCCCAGGTATGCACTAAAAGCATTGCAGTGTGTTTTTCTGAGGGTTACTCTATTCTGGTCCTGCACACTCAACACCTGCAATGCTGCTTCCCGTTCACTTTTGTCCCAAACTGGTCCAGCTTGGGCACTTAAGATGAAGCTGTGATATGAGTTACAGTGCAGTAAGTGGAGGTGACTGGGAAACTCCCTTCAAAAGCACGCTTGTGACCCAAGCTAAAACATTACAGCACAATGCACTGACATGGACAGAAATTTCAAGAGGGAAAATTCTGGTCCAAGGGAAACTAATGACAAAAAATGATGATGGCTTCAGAAACCCAAGGATTTTTCTGAGGTTGCTCTTCAGGGGGAAGAAAGGAATAACTCAGGGCCAGGGATGCAAGAAAGAGTAAATGAGAAGACACTGAACTTTCGGAGAGGTAGATGGATAACAACAGCAAAACTGAGTGGAAGAGCTCCCAGGGTACTTCTGCTTTTAGTTGCTGGTTTTGCTTGTAAAATAGATGTTGAAGAGAAAGGATAACTGGCAAGCTAGGAAGCAGACTCTTTGGAAAGTTAGTTTACCTATTCTTTTGTGCTCAGCAAAACCCCATCAAAAAGGGAAGAGCTGATCCCCTGGATTTGGTGTCAAATGCAAACTCGGTATTTAGACAATGAACTTTAGAAATGCTGTCTACGCATGAGTTCCAGTAATGACTAATGCTTGGCATTACGTGTGTGCTTCTTAGTCCCTTAGGATTTTCAGAGAAACACACTTCCCAAATCATTTTCTTATGCCTCCCCTGGTTTCCAGGCATCCCATCAAGCAGAAATACAGCAAGTCGTTGTCATCTGTTTGGGTGGAGAAAGGATGTGTGATGATAACTACACCATGCCCATGAAATTCAGGATGAACCATCCCTACACTCTGAAAAGACTGCAGTAAAACCAAGGGAAAAAAAAAAGCAACCAGATATTTAAACAAATGTATGTTACAGCTTCATAGCCTTTATAGTCTGTTTTGAAACTTCTTGCCAGATGTAACATTTAATTTCCATACCAATGTCAGCTTTAGATAACATCTCTTCTGCTTGATGCCCTAAGATGATATTAATTGCTGTCTGAATGCTCATCTCCATTCAGCTGCTTGGAGACAAGGCATCATTCAGAGATTTTCAATCAATTCACATAAATACAAACCAAACGTTACTGCAGGAAACCTCTACAGCAGGCATGGGTGTGGGTTTAAAGATTGTTTGCTGGGAAGATAGCAGGCAGTTGTCCCTTCTTTTACTGTGCAAGACTGAGCGTGGATCAGAATCTGAAGTAATTTTACATGCTCGTTGTTATTCTGAGTGCTTACATAGTTGGTAAGTCATATTAATTCATTGGAAGACAGTGAACTAAAAAACATAATTTCCATTTTTACGGTTTAAAGATAGTATCAGTAGTTCTCTTTTTAGCTTGTTCTAGTTATTACCTATTAATCTCTGCTTCTCCTAGTAAGTTATAATTGCTCTTTTCAAATCCTTACTTGCTTATCAGCTAATTTTTAAGAGTGAGTTATGCTAGCAAGGTCAGATTCCAGCAAATTCTTTACTCTGAGCTGCTTTCAATTCTACTTATGTTTTCTTATGATGGATTGATTATTATGCCTGCATACCTAGCAAAAGCTTCAAAGCTTGCTGTTTCTTTCTGAAAGAAATTACAAACAGAAATATCCCAAACAATAAAGAAAATCATTGCTTCTTATTCCATTTCTCTGACTTCACTTGATCTTTCTTGCTTATGCTAAATAATGGCTTTTCCACCAAGGAGTAGGAAAAATGTTTTCTAGGTCTGAATATGTTCTTTTATAGTCATCTGATGACTCCAATTCTGAAATCTTGAAATACATCTTAGTCTTAAAAGGTACACTGATTAGAGTGCTCTTTCTCTTGTTTGCAATCAGCCTGTGTTTTGTTCCCTGAACTTCAAAGAGTTGGTTTTATTGTGTCCTGCCTTCTTCTGTGTCTGGATTTTGATCTTGCTGATAATGTAAGTAGGTGTAAATAGGAAAAACTTGCCTGAAATCACTGTGTCCTGTCAACAAAAATAAGATCTGACTTGGATTTTATTAAAAGAACTATTTTTGCTCTGTGCCTCACACTCCAATTCTCCATTGGTTTTGTCTGCTCCCAGATCCCATTGAAGAGTGTCCATCTAGCAAACTAACTGCCTGTGAGACCAAAAGCTTAGCTCTAAGTCTTACATTTTTTTTTTTGCACTTATAGCTTCTGTTTCTTGCCTTGCTCTCTCACCTTTCCATGCCTCTGTAGGTTTTTCACTATCACTTCTCATTTGTCCCTTCATCAGAGATCTCTCTGTCCTGAGCTACTCAGCTCCTTCAGCTGTTTGATTCTCTAGAATTGACTCTGGACTGCATCCATCCTTCTCTTGTAGCACTGAGCCTTCTTACTGTGACTAATCAGGACATTATCCATCACATGAAAAGATGGCTTGCAATCTGTGCTTCCCCATGGGTCACAACAGTGGACAAATAATATTCCACAGGCAGTGATAGACTTTCTTCTTGTTCACTCTACTTTTATCTTTCTGACACCCTGCAGGAAGAAATGACACCAGGATTTTTGTGAGGACAAAGTGACCCTTGTTATGGCTCGCAGGCGAGTGAGCTAACTTCTGTGTCAAAGCCTTTCTCTTGATATTATTTTGTATTTGTGAACTTTGTGCCCGTAAGCACTGTGTGACCAGCTTACACCACGGGCCTTAGGTGTTCCAGGATTTTGTTCTCCTGACCTGCTTCATGGACAATTCCAACCTGTAATGCAAGTGGATCTCCGGTGAGTTTGATGTGGCCTTAACTTTTGGCGGAGCTCAATGGGATTTTGGTGAGACTTTTTAAAAGCCTGTGGGTAAAAATGTGGCAATGGCTTTAAGTTACACCAGGGGAGGTTCAGGTTGAATATTAGGAAAAATTCTTAGAAAGAAGGATGAGGCACTGGCACAGGCTGCCCAGGGAGGTGGTGGAGTCACCGTCCCTGGAGGTGTTCAAGAGCCATGGAGATGTGGCACTGAGGGACGTGGTCTGTGGGCACGGTGGGGGTGGGCTGGAGGTTGGACTGGATGATCTCAGTGGTCTTTTCCAACCTTAATGATTCTATGTTTCTCCTGTGAATCTTTATTTGTCATGACAATAACCAAATGATCTTCTCCTAGGAAGAGCTGCCCTACACTTCGTTACAGGAACACTGGTCTCAAAATTCTCCCCTCACTTCAGAGTCCACCTGCTCAGTGCCTTCCAACACAGTTGACTTCCTGCTGGCCAGTCACTGCAAGTGTCTGTGCAGAAAGACCACATCAATTAACATTTTTTTGTTGTTATTTTTATTGACTCTTCGTGATATTTGACACCCGAAAATGGGAAGGAGTGTCTACCTCGGTGAGACTAAGTAACAAGAGGAAGAGACAACTGAAAACGGTTAAGAGAAACTCAGCCCAGAACAATGTGGGACAAAGCATTTATTTCCTGGAGATGCTTCTCTAATGAAAAAGTGCTATGAGAAAAATTCCGCCGTCTACAGAGAATCAGAAATCATTCAGAGAAAATGGATTAAGGCAATTTTCCTATACTTTTTTTAAAAGAAGCGAGCAGTGGAAACATTTCATTATCTCCATGAGAGATTCAAATGCACTTGTGTGTGCTGCAGGGATAATGGCATTTCCTGGGACCCTGAAGGTACTTTGGCCTCATCCCATGCCTGGCTATCGGTGGAAGCTTTCAGTTATCCAAGCACAAGGAAAATGTTTGTTTAAATAAAAAAGGAGTAGCGTGAGGCCAGTTCTGTGGAGTTTCTTAGAGTGTTATCTTGCAAGACTTTTTATTTATTAATGGTATTCAGCTTTGACATTCAGAGGTCAGCCTTGTAAGGCAGCAGATGCTTGGGACATGTTTTCACTTGGCGATGCTGAAGGTGAGAGAGAGCTTTGAAAGGACTGCTGGCAAAAATGGTGTCTGAGTTTTGAAGTTTTGTATGCACTCTGAATATTACCCCATGCAGCTTGAAATCTCAAAGAAAAGTAAAAAATGCTATCATTATTGACCAATGGGACTGCATTTACAAGTGTTCTCATTTTCCTGGAAAAAATGACAGTAAAAATCACAAAATCTTAGAATGGTTTAGGTTGCAAAGGATCTTAAAGCCCACCCAGCCCCAACCCTGGCCATGGGCTGGTTGCCACCCACCGGATCAAGCTGCCCAGGGCCCATCCAACCTGGCCTTAATCCCCTGCAGGGAAGCTCTTGGAAAACTCTCCAAGGGAAGTTCTAGTCTCACTGGAGAAAATGCGAGTCCTCTCAGTGGCGTTATCTTCATGGCGGGATGGTATCTTCCCTAACATCAGTGGTGTGAAAGCCTGGTGTTGCGGTCCCCCAAGATCTATTTTATACATCTCCCTGCAGTGTGGTCTGAATGCCCCAGAGAAGTGCACATCCTCCCACTGGATGCAGAGGACCTGCTCAGACTGGGCACCTAACGTTGGAATGGTGGATGGGTGAGGAGCCCTGCTTTCACCAGCTGGGGCCAGAACTACAGAACAAATCCAACTGCTCTTCGGGGAACTTCATAGAGGTGAAAAACCTGTGCTATATGGAAACATAAGAACTTACATACCTTCTTTTGAAAATCCACTGATTTCCAGTCAGTGCTATATGGGTATAACAGATCTGTTGTTGAACTTTTTTTATTAATGTGGTTTAGAATCATTATTCCATCCATGAAGCAGAAGATAATATTTCATCTCAGTGAATTCATCCCAAATTCCATTGATGTTAGGACCTTCTCCACATGGTCATTTGCCTCAGTATGAGCCAATCTCTGATGGTATTGATTGTTTTTAGACTGGGAAGCACAACATAAATCAGAGCAAATTCTAAAAGGAATTAATGTTTGCATTTTCTGGAGAAGTGGGGAGAATTTTCCATGCTTATTCTTATGTGTGTTGTCAGACTGACTTGACACTGGGGACCCATCCCTCAAAAAAAAACAACCCAAAACAACACCAAAAAAACTGAACTAATTCCATTGCACTGATTCCATTTGTTTGACATTTCAGCCATAAACTGAACGGATGCAGAGACAAAATGTTCCTTACTTCCCACAGCAGCAGCGGAGGAGTCAGGCAGGGTCAGAGCACAGTGGGATTCTTTATAAGGATAAAATCACCTGGGGTTTTCTACACAAAGCTGTGAAAGGTGTATGTGAGGGGATATTGATTCGTGCTATGCAAAGCTGTTGCCCATAATTTGTTACCTGACTCTTACTGACCAACACAGAGAGTCAATAAGACTTGGGTGATCAGAGGGCAAATTGTTCAGACTTACATGAAGCAGAAATATGAGTCCCACTGATTTCTGATAAGTATTCGGTTCTAAGTCTGCAATCTGTATAGTATGAGAGTACAGAGTGAATGTCCACATCTAAACATTTCCTCAGTCGTTCCGAGTTCCCTCCAGAAAACTGGAGAGGAAAAGCCATTTTTTAGTGTGAGAGTAATGTGATGCGTTTAAGGATCTTTCCTTCTGAGAGAGGCCACCCCAAATGAATGCTTCCTATTGCTGATTATAGCCTCTCCACAGCTAACTGAGATGTAGAGGTGGTCACGTCCAGATGACAGACTCCTGAATACCTTGTAGTTCTTTTGAAACTGGTAACTGGGTTACCTGAGGGACAGCACAAAATTGGGGACATCTGGTTTGAGGATGAAAGGAGGAAGAATTTTCCATAGCTGTTCCTAACCGTATGTATCCTATGCATAATATCATAGATTCATAGAATCATAGAATCGCGAAGGTTGGAAAAGACCCACAGGATCACCCAGTCCAACCATTCGCCCTTCACCAATGGTTCTCGCTAAACCATGTCCCTCAACACAACATCCAAACGCTCTTTGAACACCACCAGGGTCGGTGACTCTACCACCTCTCTGGGCAGCCCATTCCAGTGCCTGACCACCCTTTTAGAGAAGTAGTATTTCCTAATGTCCAGACTGAATCTTCCCTGCCTTTCTAATTTACAACTCCAGGCTCCTAACAGGAAGTCTTTGTTAAGGGAAATGAAGTAGCCCTAAACTGTGGAAAGGACAGAAGCAAAGTGTAGAGTAACAATATCCTTTCCAGCTCCCTTTATTGCCATATATCATTTTCTGTTACCACTATGGAGACCACAGAATCACTGAATCGTTTGGGTTGGAAGGGACCATCTGATCCAACTCACCTGCAATGAGCAGGGACACCCACAGCTCCATCAGGAGCTCAGAGCCCCACCCAGCCTGACCTTGGGTGTCCCCAGGGATGGGCATCCACCACCTCTCTGGGCAACCTGTGCCACTGCCTCACCACCGTTATCATAAAAAATCTTACATCCAACCTAAATCTCCCCTCTTGTACTTTGAAACCATTTCCCCTTTTCCTATCACAATAGACTCTATGAAAGAATTTGTACCTTTCCTTCTTTAGGTGAAGAAAGGTGAAGCTCTTTGTGGTCTCTGAATGCGTGAGGCAGCATTGTCTAAATGCAGAGAGGTGAGGTTAGGAGCCATTTCATCTCTGATTCCTACTGGATCTCCTCAGACTTTACACAGTGCCTGAGAGTCTCAATATTTTTCTGCCTATCTGTCCAGTCAAAACCAGATTTCCTGATCTGCATGGTTACTGGAGTAAGAAAAGACCTCCTCTAAAACTGCTTGTCTTTCTGTTGTCTGCAGCGTGAGCCAACTGCTGATCTGCAATACTCATTTATGCATCTGAACACCGTGTTGCAGGAACTCAGACCTGACTTGTGTGAGTTTCACCTCTAAGGAACAAAAGGTTTTGCTGTACTACCGTGCTAATTCTGCAGCGCTTCTTTTGGGAGGAGATGAAAGAAGAGAACAACAGTGATCAGAAAAGGAAACCAGAAAGCATTGTTGCTAACAGCAGAAAAACAACTTCCCCTCTGCACTCAGGGCTGTCGGGATGCTCCTGTGCTCCCTACCCCTCCTGGACCAGGGAGCAGATCCCACCCCCCCACATTATGTTTTCTTTATTATTTTATTTTTTCCCCATGAGGGCTATAGAAATCAATCCAAGCAAGGAAAGGAAGAGAGCTAACAAAATGATGAAAAGGAAGAGTGCTAACAAAATGATGAAGAGACACTGGCAACAGTCAAAGGGTGGGAGAGAAAGTGTGGGTGTGAATGCTGGAATGATGAAAAGGGCGAGCTTGCCTTTTGGAAACAGGACAATGCTGATAAATAGCCCTGTGTATGACTGTGGTGAGAAAAGGAAAGAACAGTGTGGAGATGGATAGCACAGATCAAATGCAGAAGGCAATCAATGCAAATGAAGAATGAATAAGGAGGGTAAGGAAAGAAAACTGAGTTTGGATAAGCTAATTTTATTTATACTCTTTTTAAATATAAAGAAGTCTTTCCCTGGAGACATTGTACATCACAGCTGAAAACAAAAAAGAGAAAAGTGATGTTGATCAGATAAAGATGACAACTCCCACTGCTTGCTTTCAATCCTCAGGACAAACATATGCAAACAGCTGTAAGCCTGGAAATCCTGCTGCAGAAATCCGCTCCTGCCAGAAGCCCTGCAGGTGCACCAAGGAGACTGCAGCACCAATAAACAACTCTGCCAGGCCTGCCGGGCATGTGTCCTGCTCCATCTTGTGCCACTGCCTCCTAATCCGGTTAGGCCATTAGAAATGGTTCGCAGGAAGATGAGGGAAGATATAAACAAAAGAAACCCCTTCTTTAAGAGAAAGCGATGGCTTAGGGATGGGTGTGTTCATCCCAGCTCCCCAGCTCTTTCTTCCTCCTGCTCCAGCCCTACTGCACTGTCGCTTTTCCTTTGAATTAATGTTAAACCACCGCTCTGTTTATTTTTAAACATTGATACGAAGCATCCTGCCTCTATCACAGTTGCTTAGTTTATGCTTTTCCTGGGACCCTTTGAGTTAGCCTGAGCAGGTCCAGCTGGGGCTTAGCAGCAATTACTCTGAGTGAAGGAGTGATTGCTTCCCCAATCCGCTGTCAAGCCAAATCAAGCTGGGCAGGGGGAAGAGAGGCTATTTTCTCATCAGGTAACAGTGGTTGGCTGAAGATAAGTGGAAACAATCAAAACTAAGCTATAGCTTTTCTGCTTCCTGAACAGAAAGTGGCCTTTCCTACCAATTTTTATTAAGTTGCAGGAGTTCTGCTCCATGCAATTATCTCCTTCCTTACTTGTTTCACAGAGACTGTGAGCATCTGCACATCCTATGAATAAGGGAAATAATGGCAGGGAAGGGAGAGAGATGTTACACCCACTTTTCTCTGCAGGAATAAGGAAAAAGGGGCAGAATTTTGCAACCGTTGTTTTAAGAGGAAAACTAAATACCACCCTAAAAGAAAACAAGACAAGTTTAGAAGCACAACTTCATAATTAAATGGCCCTGATCTTGCCAGCTGCTCCCCATTAAGTGATGTTTAGCTTGAGAAAAGCTGCAGAGAGCCTAGAACAGGAGAATAAGCCGATCTGTTGGGCAGACACCATCAGCAGATGATGAGCTTCTCTGAGGTATGTCTCTGTCAGCTTTCCTATAGTATTGAGATGATGGTCACGGGGGTGCAGCCTGGTGACAATGAGCTAAAGCATCTGTTGTCCTGGGTAAGACAAATGCAGCATTGGCTGGGTAGGATGCTGCTGGCTTTGCACAGTGAAGTAGATTCCCTGTAGCTTTGAGCAGAGACTGCATGGTATTGATGGCACTCCAGCGTGCTCTCTGCATGCTGCTGCTAGCTTGGAAGATGTTGGCTAGGACAGATCTTTGTTGAGTAGGGCAGGTCACCATCCAGATTCTGCTGACTTTAGCGTGTGGTCATCCTTGTGGCATATTAAATAGTGTGTGTTCCATTAATTATAAAGCAAGCCCCCAAAAGGTTCATGTTCAACCACTAGATCCTCCTCTGCTTTGTATTTTACTGTTTTGTTTAACAGACTCTCTCTGTACCTTCTGACTTAGACTAGTGAGCTGATACTGGGAAGAGTGCAACTCCTAACTATAACTGCTTTTTGGTGTGACTGATTAACGCCTTGCCAAAATGATGGGGAACTCTGATTTGTTGTGATGAGGATGTGGGCATACTGACAAGATCCTTGCACTTGGCTTCAGTCTTGTCTCTCATGGAAATCATGTGTTACAGTCAAGTTGCTGCTAAGGTTCTCTGCACAGAGTTGGAGACTTGGGGTCCTGGATTTGGGCAGGTGTGCTCAGCATAGACAAACCCCACAGAGAGGATGGTCCGTAGGTCGTTGTGAAATAAAGTGTGAAATCAAGCAAATGCCAGCACTAAGGCTGGTAGAAGCCTGCTATTCTGGAATTCCCAGATGCTCATTTTGTGGGACAGAATTCTCTGAAAATATCCTCACAGTCCGTGCTGATGCCATATTGATGCAGGCGGGAAGGACTCTGCTGTTTAGCTTCATAGCTCAGCATATCAGGTGGCGGTGTAGGCTACACAGACAAGGGAGACAGCTATAGTCGTATTTTGTTCCTTCTCTTCTTGTTTTTCTTTCTCTCTCTCCCCTCCCCTCCAACTCATGAAAGAGGATTCTTTACCTGACTTACCTGTAGTTATCGCCTTTGCTTTTCACCATCCCTTGTACATTGTACCTTTCTCTGTAAGAAGCCATGAAGACAAGCAGCTAATGCTGTCTTTTAATTTCATGAACCATAGAATGATAGAATGGCTTGGGTTGGAAGGGACCTCAAGGATCATCAAGCTCTAACCGCCCCACTGCAGGCAGGGCCTCCAACCTCCATGTTTAATACTAGGCCAGGCTGCCCAAGGCCCCATCCAAACTGGCTTTGAACCATAGACATTCTTGTATCCATCCATCCATCCCTTTGGACCAGGCTGTAGATATTTTGTACTTAAGCCACATTTCTTCAATTTCTTATGGTTCCTCTAGTCTTTATTTTTGTCCTCTTCAGTGAGGATGGGCAGCAGGCCCTTCTGGTGCATCTGGTTTTGTGCTGCACAAAACTTTTTTTGTGACAGCCTCTACTTTCACATCATTGTAACGTGTATGTTGTTTAGCTGACTTTTCTCCCAGTTGTGATTTGTACTACATTCCTTCAGGTTGCTGGTTTGTGTGTGAACAGAAAGAGCTGTGTACATTCTTCTAGATACCAGTTATCATTGTTTTTCTGACCACGGAGGGTTGAGTAGGAGATTTCCTTAGAGATTGCTTCAGCAAACTTTCAATGCGGTCTGTGGTGACCCTGCAGAAGATGCAGACAACATAATGGGCTCTAACAGTGTCGCTGCAGCTTCTGCTGTTGCAGTTAAATAGTCTCAGCCTGTTATTCACTGTAAACAAGGTGAGCTTGGTGCGGATAAGACGCAAGTAAGCCTAACTGCTAATTGGTTCACATAAGTGCACCAAGTTCTTATCATATAGGCTGTAATTACTATTTAGGAGGAACTGAAGCTGCTGACAGTGAATCTAATAACCTGAAGACTGATAACTGTGGATGTGGATACAGTTAGATATTACAAATGTTGGCCTCAGAGGTGATTCTGAAGGCTGGGATGCAAAGCCCTGAGCTTTTGCAAACTGCCTGTGATATGAGACTCCATCAGAAGTGGGGTGGCCAGCAGGGACAGGGAGGTGATTGTCCCTCTCTACTCTGCCCAATCTGGAATACTGTGTCCAGGTCTGGGGCCCCCAGTACAAGAAAGACAGGGAGCTGTTGCAGAGGGTCTGAAGGAGGGCCAGAAAGATGATCAGAGGGCTGGAGCACCTCCCCTACGAAGACAGGCTGAGGGAGCTGGGCTTGTTCAGCCTGGAGAAGAGAAGGCTGCGGGGTGACCTCACTGCAGCCTTCCAGTACCTGAAGGGAGCCTATAAACAGGAGGGGAGTCAACTCTTTACAAGGGTAGATAACAGCAGGGCAAGGGGAAATGGTTTTAAGTTGAAGGAAGGAAGATTTAGGTTGGATGTCAGGGGGAAGCTCTTTACTATGAGAGTGGTGAGGTGCTGGAACAGGCTGCCCAGAGAGGTCGTGGATGCCCGGTCCCTGCTCTGCCATTGCCACTGTTTGGAAGTACCCTGCTCAGGTACCTCTTCTTGTGGGACATCTGACAAACCAACGGGGTGGAAAACTCATGACATTTTCCTTGTGAAGGTCAAGAAAAGTCATTCCTAAGAAACTGCAGGATGGGCAATAATGAAAAGAGTGAAAGTAATGAAAAGAAAAACAAGCAAGTAGAGCAGGTGCTTATGAAACAAGAATGCTTTACCCTGTGCCATCAGAAGAACCAAACATCTTCTATCTAATAAAGCAGTGACAAACTGGACCTGGTAGGAAATGGGGTTGTGTTTCCTTCCTTGTATCACTGTCTGCCTCCATTGAGCATCTGGGTGCCCAAAAATTGAAAGTTGGAGTCAAAGTACTGAAAGAGGCTGCACAAAGACATTGAGTAATTGTGCTAGCTAAGCACAGGTACTTAGCACAGGAATATCTGCTGCTCTGGATTGCTGGCTGAGGTTCTGCCTGGTGCAATGCAGCAAAGAGTCTCACAGATGAGAGTTACAGTACAGACAGATGTGCAGTAGGACTGAGTGGGTGCAGCTGTTGTGCATTATTTGGTTCTGCTACAATCCATCTCTTCTGCCAAGCGCTAAATCTAACAGCAGATTAACGGAGTGTCAAAAATGTGGCTGGCGTATTTCCTAATCCCTCCCTCTGCCCGTAACTCATTTTGACTGTAATTTGGGTCAGTATTTCTTGTTGAAAATTTGCCTTGTTGTTTGCTTTAGTTCTTTGGCCTGTTACTTGGAAAGCAGGAGCCTTGGTACACTACTTGTTTGTACATGACCGGCAGTTGATGAAGAGTTCTCCAAACAAAACTTGTGCCTCCATAGACAAATGAACAAGTCCACTTATATCCTTTCCTGCTTTACCTCTTCTTTCTTTGACAAAGTTTATTTAAAATATAGAATTTATTAAAATCATTGAATCATTAAGCTTGGAAAAGACCACTAAGATCATGTAGTCCAACTGTCAACTCATCACCCTATAAAATGCAATGCGTCCTCCCCTCTGCTCCCCCTTTTCTTTTCCTCCTGGAAGGATTATGCAAATTCTGTCTAGACTTTTTTTTTTTTTTTCTCAGTTTCTCTTCTTACCTTGGTTCAATTTTTTTCACCGCTTGGATTCGTGGATTGCTTCACTCTCCAGCAACTGTTGCATTTCACTCCAGGTGGTTGCAACAAGTGCCTCAAAGCCTACAGGAGAAGTATTTGTGCTTCAGTGACCTTGATTGCTGTTCAAACATCAACCAACTGTGTTGTTTGTTTTAAGACGCTATTGTTAGCGTTACACCATTAGCTACAAATGTGCCTGTTACGTTCTCAGAAATCTGAACAATCATCAAGGAGAGGTCATGAACTCTGGAGAAATATATCCTCTTCATGTAGAATAGGGAGAGAAAACTGGTTTGTCAGGGAGAACCACAGTACCCCAGTTGATGTTGGGAATGGAGAAGATCCTAGAATCGCAGGATGGTTGGGTTGAAAGGGACCTCACAGCCCACCCACCCAACCCCTGCCATGGGCTGGCTGCCCCCCACCAGCTCAGGCTGCCCAGGGCCCACCGAACCCAGCCTTGAGTGCCTGTGGGGATAGGGCACTCATAGCTCTCTGGGCAAAGTCCCCCCCTCTACTAAATCGTTTCATATTATAGTATTTAACTGTCTTTCAAGAAAGTGGAAACATAAAGAAAGAAACAATTTTCATAACAGAATATGTTATTATCTTCAATGTAAGACAGGGTATCCTGGGTTATATCAATATTCCATATCATGACATCACACAACAGGCTGTTGGGTGTAGAGACATGGTGCACTGCAGAGCTGTACTTCCTAGTCTTGTGCTCTCTAGCACTCTCACATGAGTTCTGATTCTCCAAGAGGAAGATACACTGAGATGTACTACATTTCCCAAGGGCTTCCACATGATGTACGATTCCAGGTGACAGAGGTGAAGCTTCTGGGTTCCAGCAGCACAGCGAGCAGCACCACGGTCATAGCCTTCTTCTCTTTCCCATTTGAGTTATTAATTGTACCACTCTTTCTTATTATTATCTTACATTATTTTATCATTTGTAGTGAATTTGTTATCTCTCCTTATCTTAATTGGGCTGTTTTTTCTTTCCTTCTTCCCGAAAGGGGAGAGAGGGGCCCCCTTCCCCTGATGTGCTTGAAACTGCAACAGAGAGAGGGGGGGAAAAATGGGAGACTGAAACAAAGGGAATCAATAAGGAAATAAGGAAAATATCCTGTCTTAAAAGACAAGAAGAAAAGATGGGATCAGGGGTATCCACCTTGTGAACGCCTTGTGAACATTTGGCTGTAAATGGTTAAAGGTAGGAAGGAGCAAGCTGCCTTTGTTCCTTCTCTTTACTGAAAACAGTTGTAGTGCAAGATAGTAAATCTGACTGAAAAAGGCAGCAATACTTTCATTAAAGCTATTTTTGTTAGAACTTATTTTTCTGAAAACCCTGCTTGACCTGACCTGTGCAGTTGGTGGATGGTGGAAAACCAAAAGGCTGCTCCCCATCCTACCAAAGTACTACGTAACACACTCAGTGTTTTGGAAAGCAACAGTGGTCGGGATGACAATGTGGTAATAATACACATCACCCAGATGTGTCTGTTTAAACATGATTATATTGCATCCATCACTGGGGCAATCACATGCTCTGATTCTGCTCTGGATGTGTTCATAATCTGCAGCTCTTCATAATATTTGGGATTGTGTTAAGTGGTGGGACTGATGTTCATCACATGCTGTTTGTTCTTCTACTCCTTTCCATGGCAAAATAATTAGATGTAGGAAGTTTTGCACATACGTGTCACACACATAACAAGAGGCTGTTGGAAAGCATTTTACAGGCTGAACGGAATGATTACAGTTTCTTTTTTTCTTCTTTCCAGCAAATACTGCAGACCAAATGAAGTTCTGTTGTAGTCTGTTACAGCAAAAAATAACTGTGCTGTAGACACAGTTGAAAGACATCCCTAGTTGACTGCAATAAAGCACCTGCATAAATCTATCCAGATTATGGACTGAGATACTGTGCAGCCTCAGAAGGAGATCTGTAATGATCTTTCAGCATCACTCTATTTGGGCTGTCTCTATTCTTTACAGTCTTGCAGTTTTTACTCTTCTGTTGTATTTATTGGTGGAAACTGCTGCACCGTGGAGTGCCTGGAATGATAGTGCCATGAACAAATTAACAGAGTTTTCACTTACAAACAATGACACAGAACGTGGTATGGCTGGAGATAACAAATGCTGATAAGTGTAGCCAGCAAGCCCAGTTTGGATCTGTTTTTGTTTTTCTGGGGGTTGGGAGGTGGGTACAAAAGGTGCATTTGAAGATGGTTTGTCTTAGCAACACGTATTGTCGTTGTATAGGCCCAAGCTAGGCATATCACTCTTCTGTGCAAGGTATTTCTTCTTACCCCTCAAACTCTGTCAAATATGACAAATTTAGAGCTGAGTCCAAACTAAAAATTTTGCTTCATTTCTATGAAGGCACAGATTTCATCCTCACAACAGAAATGTAAAGTAAACTAAACTTCAGTTGGGAAATATATAATCTGCGCATCTTGAGAACCCTTCCCTTTAGGCCCAAGTGCCACACTTATCCCTATTTTTTTGTCACCTCCGTGCTGAGCGTGTCACTGCAACAGTCTGAATGAGGTGGTGTTCTCACTTTTTTTGCCAAATATCCAAACTATTTAACCCAACTTTGACTTCAGTAGAGCCCCCGTATGTTATGATACTGACTTCGCATTTCCATGAGTCTACTGCATTAAATAACACAGTATGGGTATTTTGAACTTTCTTGCTATAAGACCTCCCCACGGAACTCCATCTCTGGCTGGGAGCTGATCAACAAATGTTAGCAGAATAGGTGGAATGAGTCCAAACATTACTGATCTTCTCAGTTCACCTGAATAGTTAAAGTTAATTTTCTGTTCTGCAACATTTAAAGGATTTTCACAGTTCGCTTCTAAGTACACCCAGTCCTTTTTTTTCTTTTTAATCTTCATACAGCAGTAGTAATAAATTGTACAAGTCAGATCAATAAAAGGGGATTTTGAAGAAGGGTGAAAATAAATGTCATACTTCATAATTTCTTTCAAGACATCGCTATCTTTATTATTGTCACACCTACGCTTTGCTAAAAATAAGCACAGGTTAGAAGCTAGAGTCAAATTCATTTTCTGAAATGTCCTTTCCATGTGATCTCGAAGAAATATTTGAGACTGATATGCATCGCTGCTATGCCAAGTTATGTATCTTCAAAATCTCAGAGAGGATGAGTCTTGTCCAGGCTTCCAGCCCCAAGGGATCATGGCATTGTCACTCACTGCGAAAATGTCTGTAAACCTTTCATGAACTCATATCCTCCCAGCAGAGGAACAGTTGCCTGATGGTGAATTTTGGGGGTGAAATTACTAGTGTCTCTGGTGGATTTCCATCTATATATATTGCAGTGCTTCAGTACATTGACATGTATAGCACATTTCAGTATCCCTAAAGTTGTGTTATTGCTGCCCTGGAAGAAAAGTTCACATCTGCCTGGGAGTCTCCTCTCAATTGCTCGTGGAACTTTTTTTCCTATGAAAGATGCTGTGTATCCACCTTAACACTCACATGGCTTACACTTGAATAGACAAATATAAAGGAAAGAAGAGAAGAGGAATTCTTGCTGGGCTGCAAGCTTTATTGTGAGCAATTGTCTCCTGCAGTGGTTAATGAAAATAGAGGCAAGCCTCTTCCTGTCATGAATTACCAGGTTGAACCCTTCATCTGTAAAGAGTAAAGTTGTAAAGAGAACCAGCAGAGGTTATATTAGAGTTATAAATTGAAATCCCTCATGTGACAGCTTGGTGTCTTTCAGTTTACAGGGGCATCTAATTTACTGCATCAGGATTGCATTCCTCTGAACGGCTGTGATCCAGCTGTTGAGAGGTAGTGCAAATGTATGCTTTAAAATGTTATATGAAAGATCTCTGCTCATTTAAGTGCTCTCTCGATATTAGTTCTGTCTTTTAGGGAGAATAGGTTACTGTTTGTATGTGGATGATTTTATTTTATAAGTGCCCTTGCTATACCTTTATCACAGGCAATTTTACGTGTGATGGGGTAAATTAAAGTCTGATCAGTCTGAAGGAAAAATGAGAGCTACAGAAATAGCACTGACTGGTCCCTCCTTTGTGGGTTCATGCCTGCAGTCTCTTTGGGGACGCCCCTGTGTTCAGTAGCCTCAAGGGACAGTTCCAAACCAGACCCTGCTTTTGCAAGCACTGGGACAATGGGGATGCAGGGTGTGACTTGGAAAGGCCTAGGGAACCCTAACCAGGAGAGATGAAGTCTGAAATGGGGAAGTGAGCGAGGTTTCAAGGACAGAGAGACTGCGTGGGGAGGATGACACCAAAGTAAACCTATGCCACCCATGCTGCCAGATTGCTTGTTGCAAGGAGAGGCTGGAGTTCAGCATGCGTGAAAGCACAATAGACCTGTCCACCTCAACAAAGAGCTCTGCTGTCTTAGAGGAAGCTGAGGGAATTTGGCATGTAGCAAAGGAGGGACTATGAGATGTCAGAGTGCTCCCCGAGGGTGAACAAACAGTGCTTCTCCTTTGGCCTTTTCAGTAGTTTAAGCTCACACTTTCTAAAAGCTTGTTTGCAGCTTCAGTGACACTGAGTTTAGTTTCCTCCTGTCACCGATAACCACGTCTCATCCTTAAATACATTGGTTTCTTAAAATGGAGATGAATGCTCCTTAGCTTCACTACCCGATCTGCAGGTCTGGGTATCGTTTATTGGTGTGCCATCTTTAATCTATGAGATGCTTGTCCCTCTGCTTATGACTTGTCCTGTAATGTATTTAGAAAGTGCAGTCTCATTTCTTCTCACTCATGGCTAGTAAAACAGGCTGCCATTTTTTGCTTTTCTGTGTAACGAGTTGTGGTTTCCTGCTCACCCCAGTTAACCTCCCTTTACAACAGCCCTGCTTTTAATCCCTCTCCCTTGTGTGCAGTGGGCAGAATTAAGCATATAATTGCAGATTAGGTCTCATTTTCTGTTAATGCAGCTTTCTCATCCTTGCAGGAAATGTCTGATGACTTCCTCAGTGTCCCTTGGAATCTTTGTTGAGATTAGTGGGGGAAAGCAGAACGGGTCTCATAAGGCTGACATGAAGGCTCTAAGAAGAGAAGAATAAAATGAATATAATAAGGTATGAAGTAAGGGTGGATCGTGCTAGATTAATCCAGCCTATTTTTGGTAAATGAGACCAAGTGCTGTGAATATGTGAAACTGAGTAGCAGGGAAAATTGTTAGGGAAGCATAGGAGTCTGGTGCTGTTTGGGGACTGCTTGAGGAGCAGGCTCATGGGGCGACAGCTGCAGTGAGGATGGAAGGTTTGGCAGGAGGCATTTGCTAGAGGGGTTTCCCAGGTGTTTCCCTCTGGGAAATCACATGTTAATGCTTTCATAACAACCTTGGCACAAAAATGAGTGTGCTAATGAACTGGGTTTCTTGGCACCACTAATAAATAAGAATGAAAGATCGTAGAGGAACAGACCTTAAGAATGAGTAAAGCAGGTGTGTGAAACAGGACCATACTAAAGTCAGGACTGCATTTTTATGAGCTATGTAAATATGCATGGAAGATTAAAGAACCCAGACCTGTTGGTCTTCTCACCCTACCAACATACCACTAAGATAACTGGAAGTTTTGATGGGGTGTCAGGCAGGCTCAGTGGCAGGTAGTAAGTTGTGTTGCTCTGGTTTCTGACTGTAATACTTCACCTTTCCTGTCTTTAAAAGATCTGTTCCTCTTGGGAGAGTATTCATACTTGCTAATATTTCCCAGCAAGGTGGTCTCTGGTCCTTACTTTAAGTCATTCTTAGGATGGCGCATCAACAAAAGTATCTTCTGCAAAGCATCACTAAGCAAAGTAGCTTGGGGAATTTTCATTTGCACTATAAAGTCATCCTGAGAAAACCTGGACCTTTAGTAGAGGAAAGAGAGCTTGGAAAATAGAGTGTAAGAACAAGTATCCTTCTTTTGACCTTAGCTCAGATTCTCCCGCATTGCACACCTGGAAAACATTCAGGCTACAATTTCAGGTGGGAAACGTTATAGGGAGAATGTGAACCCTCTTCAGGCATGCACATGTCCTTCCTTCTAATCCAATAAGAAAATGACCGTTAATGGCTGTGAAAACAGTAAAGACTTGCCACGAGTAGCTGCTAGCACTTTAATTTTAGAGACATAGTGGTTACGGTGCGTAGGATAGGACAAGACTTACAGCGATAATGGGTAGAGACAGGACTTTAGACAAAGGCTTAAGCAGAGCTGCAGAAGTGTCTGAGCAGCTCTGACTGGGCAGTCCATGGACATGGGGGTGGCTGAGCCACCAGTTCCCTTGTCGTGACTGAGGGGATGGCAGCAGGGGCTTTGGGATGGATTCTTCCATGATCCAGGGAACGGCATTGGAGGGGAAGGGAGATGAAAGGCTCACGCACTGAATGAGAACCAAGGCACAGCAGGGAAGGGATTCTGGCAATACTCCACTGTGGCTGCTGCTAGAAGGCTGAGGTGTGTGATCAGTCAGGTACAGATCAGGGAATGACTGATGTGCCTCTGAGAGAAGAAATACCCATTTCTGAATGACTCAGTCTGTAATACTGTTGCCTGGGGCTGTTTTGTTACCTCAAACAACAGTTTGTGTTTATGCAGCACATTTGTATGCCGGAGTGATCTTAACAGCCACCAAGAGGCAAAGATACACCTGTAATGTTTTTTTTTCCAGGATGAGTCATCTTCTCAAAAGCCTATATCTGGGGTGACTATCAGCATGACTATTTGATGCCTGAAGGTGTCATTAACTCATCACCTTGTACCTTACCCTCCTTTCTGGATGTATGCGGGACAGTCTCCAGGATCTTCTGTCCTGGAATAAAGAGGGTGTGGAACAAAGAGAGCAACCAGGATATAGACTGGAATCTAAGTGTTATTTGCACAGTCAATGAAATGGCAGTCACACCTAAGTGATGACCATGACACTGTCTTGTTTCAGCATCTGACACCTCCTGACAGGAGAAGAAATGCGCTCTTTCCTGTAAGTTGAGAAATCTTATAGAGACCTGTTAAAACAGGAATAATATAGTGTGTGCAAATTGTACATATTGAAGTATGCAACAGGAACACATGATCATTCTGTTATCTTTTAAGAACTAAACTCTTATATCTTTTTACCAAGAAATGTGTAAGTGCGAAAGCTAATGACCTACAGATACAATGAAAGGATGCCATGGATTTTTCCACTATTTTTATATAGGTCATTTGATGGAGACAATAAATTTAACATGGGTTTCCCTACATTCACCACAGCTCAAGTCATACATCTTAGCAGGACAAAACCTTAGAATGATGAAAGAAAATTCATTTTATTACTACTTGAGCATATAGAAAAGTTAAGGCAAGGCACGTCCAGTTGAAAGGCTGCTAAATGTTTTCTATCAAAAATCGTTTTAGGTGAAACTTATTCATTGCAGTATTAAGTTCTTCAGGGATTTTTTTTTCCTTTCTTAACCACATCCAAAAGAATAAGGATGATGGACAGATACGTTATTGCTAAGTGCTATTACCTTTTTCACAGTATCCTGAGTATGTTCCTGTTATAAAAATATAGGAAAAAACCGAGTTCCTGGGTTGAAATTTGACATGAAAATTGAGTTGAATCAAAAACGATTGGAAAAATATCCATTTAATGAGCCACTTATTCATATACTGACTTCATGTTTTCATTTCAACAGTGTTCGTATGTTTCAGGAATCTTTGGGTTAGGAGTGATGTGGCATTTTTATCTTCAGCTTCTAGCAGTCTCCACTTCCTGGAGCTGATGGAAGTTACTGCTTTCATTTCTGTTTGAAATTCAGCAATGGAGAGACTTTTTGGTATGATAACAGTCTTGGACAGATTATAAAAAACTGTAAAATATTGATTCTGCAAATGCTGAGTGTCAGATTTGCTTGAACCATCCTTTTTAGGAGCTTAGGTACTGATTAAATGTACTAAGAGCCATTTTAAGTAATAAATAGATGCTTTGGACAATTCTACATCTTAATGTACCTGCATATTTGATGATGGTAGATAAGTACGTATGGCAGTAAAATGCATGCTGTGCTAAGGGCAGTTATTTAAACAGTTTTTAACAGCAGCTCCTTGTTTCTACCCTATCTTTTGCCCAGGGATGTGGTTGATGTCCCATCCCTGGAGACCTTCAAGGCGAGGCTGGATCAGGCCCTGGGCAGCCCAATCTAGCTGTGGTGTCCCTGTTCAAGTCAAGTGAAGGAGATAAATTATTCAGTGCACTTCAGATTTACTCATGCAAGTAAGAAAGCTCAAAGCTTTTGATCCAAGGCTCAGAAGTGCAGTAGCAGTTAGAGGGTTCTGCTGCCAACCTTTCTCTCCTACAATCACCTTGTTCCTCCCTCTATTCAGTGTTGCATATTATGTGAATTGGCTGGCAATAAACACCGCATGCAAGGCTGGAAGTAGAACACCATGTGCATTAGACTCTTACTGTGCACTTACGGAGATCTTTAAGGGAGCACTTAGATTCCCTCCTCTTGGAGATTGTCTGGAGGAGCTGCATGTTCAAATCCCACAGCTCCTCCATTTAAAAGGGGAAAGACCCTTGAAAAGTCTTATATTCAGTCTTATTAGTGTTGTCTTACATTCTTTCCAAAGTTATAGATTTTAGGGGCAGAAAATATTAGGTTTCTGGATCTCAATAGAAAATGAGAAGTTTCAGGGAGTAGAGATCACCTTCCTGGAGTCCAGGCTTGAAGCGAATGCAGGGCAGTTAAATAAATCCCTAAGTAAAAGTTGGAATACAATACAAATTAAAATTCTCTCTCCTATATGGATTCCAAGGAAGTTGGTTTAGAAATCCCCCCATCTGAGTGAAAGTTTAGGATTTCAAAGTCAAAGCAGAGGTCCAGTAAAAAATGAAAACAAAGTCTAGAAACTATATAATAGACTGTTAGCTTACTTTTGCTAAAAAGTGAAGTGATTCATCCTCTGATTAGTTCAGAAGAGGCATTCATTTTGAGGAGCCCTGGGATGAAACCCTTCAAGATCAGGGGCATGAAGTGTATGGAGCTTGATGAGTGTTGAAGGAGACAGCAGCTTAACTAAGGAGGAAAATGAGATATGGTGCCTTGGACCCAAAGACATTAAAGCAGTTATGTGGTCATGAATTCCCAAATCTCAGACCAATAGCATTTGCTGAGAATTTAATCACAGAAAACAAAGGTAGTTGGGCAGCTGCATCCCTTCTGAAGGTATGGGCCAAAGTTTTTATTACCTCTCCACTGCCTTACTTGGATGACATTCTAGTTTAATTCCAGTCTCATTTCAATTTAAGAGGCACAGAATCACAGCTGTAACTGCTGACATTTACTCTTCTTCACAGGGACGCCAAGTACAGGGCCCTAATTCAGCACTGCAGCTAAGTCCAAAGTTTGTCTTCTTCTGAAGTTTTCCAAGCCTCAAGTTAAACACGTGAGCATAGGCTGTGGGAAAGGGAAAAGTCAGGGATGTGTTTAATCATGAACCAGATAGGATGAGCACTTGACTTCTCACCTAAGCTTAACTGGTCCAAGGCATGCTTGTTTAGTGAAGCTGAGATGTACGGCAGCTTGGCTGCCTTCGTAGAAAAGAAGGCCTACTCAGTCTCTAGGGGTGGTGCCTCAGTACTTTTTGTAACATTTAAATCATTTTAAAAGGTCCTTAAGAAGTTACAGTAAGCCCTTGAGTTCTTCCACAGGCCACAAATTAATTAGCTTGCTCCTTCAATTCCAGCAAGCTAAGTAGAACTGCTTTAGAGGTTCCTTCCTTGGAAAACATAAAACATCCTTTGATTAACTCCCCACTTTGTGATAATGATGGCCTGGGTTGCTTTAAGGAGCTTGATGTGATTTTTAAAATTTATTAAACTATCAGAGTAGGCTTCCAGTTAGTGCTGGAGATTAAACTACTGCTCTCCTCGAAGTTAGAAGGAAATGAATTAGTTGGCCACCAACAAGGATAGGCCCTTCTTCTATGAGAGGAGAAGCATCCAGCTCTGCCTGCTGACTGAGGTGGTCAACGAAGTCTGCAATAAAAAGCAGCACAGTGCTTCAGGCTGCAGAAGAACCCAAACAACTGCTCTCATACCCTCAAAGACAGCACTGTTTTTCATCTCTTTGGCTTTTGTTTCTAAGGTATGTTCTGCTCCATGAATCCGCTGGCTGGCAGGTTTGAAGTGAGATCTCCTTACAGATGACAGTAAGGAAAATAAATCTGTTTCTTAGGTAGCTGCTAAATGCAAAGGTCAGATGAAATCTTAAGGGACTTGAGAGACTACAGTGAGAGAAGGTGATCCTTGGGTCTGATAAAAACCATGTACTGCCCAGTCCCGGAGCAAAGAAATCATACTGGAGACAAAAGAGTCAGAAAGGAGGTGGGATTTCTTGCAGAAGGCCTAGTTCCAACTGGCCAGTTGACGTGGGTTCTTTGCCAGCTCCTGGGGGTAGGTCCTGTGGGGTGTGGACAACGTAGTCACAGAAATGGAGAAGTGTGACGTTTCCCTGGTCCTGATGCTGAAATGTCTTGAAACAGGGCCTTGGAACAACTCACTGAGGGTGTATTGCAGTAGAGAATTGCCAGCAGGTGCAGGACTGGTGTATCTGTGCCAAAATACACGCTGTCACTGTGAAACAGGCAGCCAAGAGCCGTATCTGATCCTGATGCCAGGGAGTGGCTTCCCACAAGAACTGGAGGAGCTGGCATAGCTGGTGCAGTTCAGAAACCAACTTTTCCCCGTCACAGCACAGAACTCCCTGTTCTTGGATCCTCAGGACTAGTGAGAAATCCCCACGGCCTTCAGTGTTTGTGTTCACTTAAAAGCCCTTCCCAAGTCCTGGGGTTCCTTGTGCATTTCCACTGAATTCTCAACATTAAAACTTTCCCACTAAGTTGACTGACATTTTTGCTTTGTAAATCCTAAAATCCTTCATGACGGAGAAATACTACACCTCCAAGCTGATGGTGTTTATTTTATGTCAGTGCCTGTAAGCTCTGTAAGTAGGTGATGATGCCACAGAATGGGGTGCGGTACGATTATGACCAGCTGGCTGAACTTGATAAATAATGGGCTACTCTACAATTCCTTAAGTGCTCAGTATTTCTGTTGCTCCACAAGATACACACAAGTTCCCCTGTGACATGAGAAGACTCATGCCTGCTGTCTGAGCTGTAGTTGCCTTCTACCCCATCACTGTTCATTTCTCAGCAAAGTCCAGGGTGAGATGTCCCTACTCTCCTCTCTGCCTTTTCCTGTTGGATCCTCATCCCAGATCCTGGCTTTCTCTCAGCATGCAGCTGCATGGATGGCTTGGGTCCAAATCCATGCCAACTCACAGAGATGCAGTATTTTCCTGAGATTCCAAATCTTGGCAATAGTTTTCAACCTTTCAAACAATGGGTGGACCTTCAGCAGTAAATCTTAGCTGCCTAATAATAGCTTTGTTTTACTTAGTTACCTTGTTTAGCTTAGGCAAGGCAAATCTTGATCTTGGCTTATTAACTGTTTATAAATGTTTGTACAGTGTATAGTGAGCAAGCACCTCTGCAAACTCTACTGCTGGTTGTATTGTTAGTGTACAGCCTTTAAGGTATGGTTGCTAAAAAGGACATGTTGTTTCCTGTGTCACTGGCTGCTCAGTGCTGTGTCTCATTCCTGCAGTGGGGTAAATTTTTTGTTGAGCTACTTTGCTCAACCAAATTTCAACTAAAATGACTTTATTTCATATGGCACAATAGCTGCAATTGGCTGATGATCTGACTCATAAGGGTTGTGCAAGAGGGAACAATTCTACCTGATCTTCACTAATATTTATATACTGAAATACATAGGGGAAGCAAAATGTGCAGCTGCCTAGAGTGAAGGTTCTTGTGTTAGGGATTTGAGGGAAAGGATGAAATTGTAATCAACTGAAGCCTGAAGGATGTTCCTAGAGGGTAAATAAAACAAGTGTTTGAGCAGTAGGTCATGAAAGTTTGGGAGACAACCAGATCAGCAAAACATTTTATAGGATGGTTGTTTCTATGTTACAGCTGTTTCATAGAGTCATAGAATGGTTTGGGTTGGAAGGGCTCTTAAGATCATCCAGTTTCACCACCATGCCACATGCAGGGACATCTTTCACCAGAATATGTTGCTTGAGGCCCCATCCAACTCGGCCTTGAATGCCTCCCGGGATGGGGTACCCACAGCTTCTCTGGGCAGCCCATGCCACGGCCTCATCTCCCTCTGAGTGGAGAATTTCCCTTCAACATCTAATCTGAATTTCCCCTCTTTTAGTCTAAAACCATTCCCTTTTGCCCTATCACTATCAGGCCATGGAAAAAGTCACCTTCTGTCATGTTTATAAACTCCCTTTAAGGACTGGATGCAATGAGATCTCACTGGAGCCTTCTCTTCTCCAGGCTGAACAAGTCCAACTCCCTCAGCCTGTCTTTGTAGGGGAGGTGCTGCAGCCCTCTGAGCATCTCTGTGGCCCTTCTCTGGACTTGCTCCTACTGCTCCACATCTTTCCTGTACTGAGGGCTCCAGGCCTGGACGCAGTACTCCAGATGGGTCCTCATGAGGGCAGAGCAGAGGCGGACAATCCTACCCTCTCCCTGCTGCCCACCCCTCTTTTGAAGCAGCCCAGGGTGCTGTTGGCCTTCTGGGCTGCAAGTGCACGTTGCAAGGTCATGGTGAGCTTCTCAACAGCCAGCACCCCCATGTCTTTCTCCTCAGGGCTGCTCTCAGATTTAAATGCTCTCATCCATTATCCCAGTAAAATAAAGTAAAAACTCATTCATACTCTCAAGTCAAGATGTCCTGTTATATTTTTCTTTCAGAGAAGATATTGTGAAAAGTTATGAAGTAGAAAACATCTCTTTACTGCTGTATCAGCTGAAAGCAAACTACTCAACCCCTTTATGAAAGGAAAACTCGCAAAGTAAGCGTGCTACAAAGAAAGGCGGTTGTACAGCCTCAGAAAGTAGGTTAGGATACCCAAGAGACAATTTAAATGAGCTAGTAAGGAAAAAACAGATCTGGGACTATTGTAAGATGTTCCTCTCTGTTAATATCGTAGGAATGAGTAAATCCATGGGAGAAAAAACTCACACTTCATATATACTGTTTCACTTTGTGCTGATTTTTTTAACACCTCAGTGAATCATCTGTATCTAAACTCTGCGGGAGGAGGGGATGCCAGGAGGAGGCTAACATTTGTGATCCATCTAACAATGTTATATCTAAGTTTATGGGGGAGGACTGGATTTTGTTTTTCATGAGTAAATGTAGGGCAATGTTTGGATGTCTTTGTTTTTGTCATGCATGGTATCTATCTGTGCTTAACTGTTATTGTTGCTGTCAACAAGCATGAATAAAAGTCCGCCCTGACTGGGATGTCACTGTTTAGAAATATATACAACAGGAGTTAATGTGATTAACTGGGAGGGTGAAGGACAGGAGTGATTCATGGCACAAGCAGAATGAGGAATGTAACAGCAGCTCTTAGGCTGGGAAAGGCTCTTTCCCTAAGCACCGTACCTGTGGCTCCAGCAGTGGTGTTTGACGCAGAAGCTCATGCAGAGCCAACAGCAGTCCAAATTTGGCAATTGATGCACTGCAAAATATAAGGCACCAGTTTTGGCTCTTACTAGTCATAGGCAAATCTTGTTGCCTGAGATTGCTAACGGAGAGGGCTGCAGCCAACCTTGTTGCACCTGGGGCTCAGAGCATCTCGGTGGGTCTGACTTTCTCCATGGCTGTATTTGGGCCTCCTGCAAAGAGTCCACGATAGAGTCAAGCCTCAAATCTTTTCAGTCAGCAAGCTGCTATCCTTCCTTCCTAATGTAGAAGGGATTCTCCATTTTAAGCACTGTAAATTACTGAGAGGCAGAATATCCAGTGGGCTTAGAGCAGCTTTTATGCCTCTGCTCAGTTACGCTCCAGTTACTCCTTCAGCTGAGTACTTGCTGTAGGGGAAAAAGCTACTTATGCCATTCTTATACCTTCACAGCATCCCCAGGTGAACAATGCTGTTAAGATATGCTCACTATTACCTTCTATCTTGTTTATGACATGGGTCACTCACCTGAAAGTAAAACCCTATTTGTTGCTAAAATTAGAAGCCTTTGTGTGAAGTCAAAATTATTTTTATGGTGGTTTGTAGCTACTTATTTCATTTAGGATTCAATTCAGTAATGTCCAAAGCAGTAACTGTGAATGCTGATGAACCTTATGCAGCAGAACTGCAATTCTAACTTTATTACAGTCTATAGCAAATATGCTAGGGACTAGGGTAGAGACAGGATTATAGCAATGAAATAGGAACAATACACATATTCCCAGTTTTAACTGTCTGGTAACATCACTAGAGCAAAAGATAGGGTGTACTTAGGCAAGTTTGTATAGATTGTTTGTACAGATCCAGAAAATAGAACTCCAAACCTCAAAAAAATCTTGAAGAAAAGAACATATTAAAAAGGAGAGAAGGTGCCCCAACAATTAAAAGCAGTCAGGCTGACTTTTCATTCCTCACGATTTCCAGAATCAAGTGCTGTTCATAGTTATAGGAAGAGAAGAAAAAAGCCCAAGTAGATTGTGTGTACCGAAGGAACCTGGTTTCCTGTGGATTTGTCTGCCTGTTGAACACTGACACCAATGGTTGCCTTCTTTCTTGGGAATAGAGAGACCTTATAAAATGGTCACGTGTAGTTGGTGCTCAATGTGTGGGCTTGGGCTACTGCTTTTCCATTTGCTGAGGCACTTACAGTACACTTTCCATATTACTTGCTCAGCCCCGTGTGCTCATTAAGCTTGAGGAAGTAAATTATCACCGAGTCTTGCTTTTCATCTGCCAACATGTGGTTGGGATGAGCCAAAGGCTTCACAAGTTATTAGGAGAAGATGAGAAGACAGCGTGACTACTTTAAGCCTTGTTCCCATAGAAACATGTCTAAAAAGTGTATTAATCTTCAAATGGCAGGAACAGAAAGCTGTAGGGGATGGCTCCCTGTTTCTGAGAGCTTGGCTGTGGGCAGAGGGAGATGTGGGAGCTGCTTGGTTTATATCTTCTTGTGCTGGATTCAGTTCTTTGTCTGAAGTTCGTAGCTGGGCAATGGGGAGGAAGGCTGCTTGATTGCCCGTTCTGGTTGCCAATCCTGGGTGAGATGGGAACACTTTTTAGGAAAAGTGCACACATGCCCAGGGAAGATTTATGTTCAACGTGGTCTCCCGGGGAGAAGGAAAGCAGACAAAGGCATTGGGAGATCTGAGAAAAGCATGATCTTAACTGGACTTCGGAAAAGAGGGAAAGTCAGTTTCCCTTAGGGCCCAGAGGGACAGCACAGGGCTGGCTGCAAACTGGGAGCACTCTGGAACTGACTAAAGGCCAGCCCAGCAGGTGGGTTGCAAGGCCATGGGTTGAGATCTGTTCCCATCCATTTCATTGTATCTTACCTGGCATATTTGAGATTCTCTACAGAAAAGCTTATTTTCTGAGTAAAGCACAGCCTTAGAAAGCTAAGACTTCTTCAGTGGTTTTGAGTGTTCACTCTGGATCCAACACCTATTTTTTTGTGATAAACCAGCTGTCAGAGGCTCAGTAGTTTGCCACCATGCAGATTCATGACAGCGTGGGGGTTTGCTGTAGCAAAAGCTGCATAGCCACAATGCATGGCTGCCCTGAGAGGAGAGAGGACAGCTGTACTGCATTTTGGTGACAAGGACCAGGCAGGATGCCATAGCATGGCAGTGCAACTTTTGCAGCCAAAGTTCTCCCATATTAGTCCTCCTAAGGAATCTTAACTTGTTCTGCACACTAAGGATGGCCTTGAAACTCCTGGCCAGCTGCACGTCTTTCGTCAGCACTCAGAGTGACTGCATGGCAGTGAGCAGCTGGAGATGCAGGCTGTCAGTTCTGCAGACAAGACCCCGCTGGGTCTGCATCAAACATACTTTCTGCAAAATCTGTGTAGTGTCTTCACCAGTCATTTAATAATATAGCATAGGTTGTGGGGTTGGGAAAGAAAGGGAAATGAAATACATACAAAATCCCCCAAAGGAACATTCCATTTTGGGTTGACTCCATTGCTTATGCTGAATATCTCTTTCTAAACTGTATCTCTTACTAAACAATTCTGGGATCACATCCTATTCAGCAGAGCTCCTCTTTTTGACATCTTACATAGAATTTCAGCCTTTAGGTGGACTGCACTTAATATAAGTTGGCATTTCTGTATAAATCCAAGCTGACATTCCTGTATGCGAGTGCTTACTGTGGTCATCTGGTCTCCTTTTGAAATTAATCTTTGTTCTTAATGAACAGAGAAACTCAAACCTTGGAATTATGGAAATGAGATGCAGAAAAATAATTAAATGATAATAGGTAATCATATGGGTCTGGTTCATGGTTTGATGAGACTCCTGTTCCAACTTTGACAGTATGATTCTGCTGGAAACACTCCTTGTCAGCCCACTGGGACCGTGTGGTGGCCTGGTGATGATCCAAGCTGGCAGGGTGGAAGCCAGCCTTTTCTACCCTTCTTAGTGGCAATCTCACATCCAAGATGATGAATAGATCTTCTGTATGTGTATATGGGGATGTGGTCGAGGGGTGAGGAGTTAATGTGCTGGTGAGGGCCTGATAATGCTGAGCCAATTAAAGATAATTCAGGGTATTTAGATTCTGATTCAGTAATTGCAGGCTGTGAACGCTCTTTGCAGAAAATGAATATATTCTCTTCCTCAACTGTTTGGAGTTGTTACAGAATTTTGTTTTATATTTAAGGCATCTTTCTAAAGCAGTCATCTTTCTTTTCCCCTCTGTCACTCGATCATGTTAGCTGCACATTTATTTGGGTAAGACAAGCCTAAGGGCAATTACTTCTTTATGTTAAAGTTCTCATAGCTTATTTTCTGTTTGTCTCTTTGAAATTCTAAAGTGCTTTTTTTTTTTTTTTTTTTTTTTTTTTTTTTTTGGTAACCAGTCTAAACTTGAGGGCCCAATGAAATCAAGCAATCTAAATGTACTTAGAGCAGGATGGGGTCAAAAGTTTTGGCCTAGAGCGTACTGCTGGGTTTTTTAGCTTATTTCCCTTTGTTCCTTCTTCTAAAAGATTGGAGTGGAAATCTTCAGGTTTTCAGAATTGTATTTTATATGCACAATTCTTTTTTTAATGTCAACAGTTGTTTGTGGGTGTAGCTCGAAGTTTTTGGAAAACTAGCTCCCTCTCTTCCATCAGAAAATGTCTTTATTATTACATATGCTGAATTCAGTAAATTGCACCTTCTGTGGTAACGTAGGCTGATGTGAGATCTTTCCCAGACTATACCCAACTACCTTTCTGCACAAGGGATGGTTATTTCACATTTGTCAAACGTACTTTCTCTTCTCTCCCATGTTTCTGAAATTACATCTATACACACATTGACATTTTACAGAGCTCACAACTCTACTTTTCTCTCCACATCAGTATTTTGGGTTCACCAGGATGCTCTTCACCTAAAGGATGCTCTTTGCTACCTGAACCAATTGCTTTGAAACTGAACATCCCCTGGGACGTGGTTAGTGGTCAAGGTGGTGATAGGTCGATGGTCAGACTAGCTAATCTTAGTGATCTTTTCCAACCTCAGTGATTCTATGTTTCTGAAGATCACAGAATCACAGGAAACAATCACTACTGAATAAAACCAGGCATGAGTTCAACGTTGATGCTCGTGAACTGGCCAGCATTTCTCTTTAGAGGCTGACTTTTACATTGCAGAAAATTAGAATCATAAATCCTTAGAGTTGGAAGGGACCTCTGAAGGCCCATCTAGTCCAATTCCCCTGCAATGAACAGGGACACCACAGCTAGATCAGACTGCCCAGGTCCTGATCCAGCCTTGCACTGAAAGTCTTCAGGGATGGGGTCATCAACCACATCTCTGGGCAACCTGTTCCAGTGCCTCACCACCCTCACTGTAAGAGATTTTTCACTTATATCTTAGGGTCTCACGGTTCCCCCTAACTGCGTCAGCATCAGTGTAACTACAATAGTGAATCCTTCCATGTTATCCTCCTCTGTTTTGGACTCATCCACAATTTTATGAACATCCAATAGCAATAAATGAAATGGGCCGTATAAGACTTGCCCATATTTCATCTACATGCATCCATTGGAATTGCCTCTTAAGTTATTAAAAGTATTAAAGTGCAAACCTGGATGGACAGCCATTCCTGCATTATGTCATGCTGACAATTTGTCATCCACACTAAAACAGGACAGGAACAAAACGTCCTTTTCTCCATAAACAAATGTTTTGGGGAAACCAGATGGTTTCTACAGGATACTTTTTGGAGAGATAAGCCAAAGGCCAGTGAGTGAAATTTGGGGCTGTAGGAAACCAGTACTGCGAAACCAAAGATGCTGCTGATACAACTTTTGAAGAAAAATATTTGAAATACTGATTTTAGAAGCCAGGCCACTGGAAAGGAGTGCTGGATACTTTGGTATCTATAAGGAATGCATGAGGAATAGGTCCCTGCTCTCCACAAACAGCTGTTCCAGTTTTAAATGAAAATCACAGTCTCTAACATTATAACCACCGGAAAGTTTCAGAGTACCATTGCCGTAGCTTTAACCTCTGTTAGATAAAGCATTTTGCTCCTGTGAGGATGTGAACAGAATGTCAAAGCAATGTGCACTTTTTAATTTGTTAGAAGAAATTTCAGCTTGCTGTAGCGATGAGTTTTCTTGTTCTTTTCTATTTCCATTTTCTTTTCTCCCTTCATAACAAATGAAGCATTTCTAGAGGCACGGAATAAGCTCAGAAAATGAAGGCTGATTTAATTAGCCCACGTATTTGTTTGATTGTAGGTGCTTGACCGGTGTATCTCAGGGTCTGCTTACCATCCGGTAATTGTTCCATTTCTCACTTTCTTATATGAAGC
This sequence comes from Gallus gallus, assembly GCF_016699485.2. Taxonomy (NCBI): domain Eukaryota; kingdom Metazoa; phylum Chordata; class Aves; order Galliformes; family Phasianidae; genus Gallus; species Gallus gallus. The sequence goes on from NC_052534.1 coordinate 96,381,479, forward strand.
AGAATGAGAAGAAAGCATTTTCTTCCGTTGCTGCCACAGTGAATAAATTCTGAGGGAAAGAGCAATAAAAACTTCAAAGAAATAGATGGCAGAAATATCTTAGTTCTGCAAATGCATACAACACGGTGTTATTATTATTCCTGAAACAAATTCAGGCACTAAATTTGTGAGGTCCAGGGACGGTGTTCCCTGACTTCTAGCAGTAAAAATTTGAAAGCACCATAAATTATCGGATGGGAATAAAGGAAAAAAAAGGTGGGTTAGAGAGAAAATAGCAGGAAACTATAGAAAGCCATGGCCAGAGGGGAGAAGATGGGCTCACAATTAGGCAGCGCGTTGAGACTTCAATCTAAAATCAGTTCTTGGCTCTGTCACAGTCCTTCTTTAAGCTTGGGAAAATTAATTGGTTTCCATCCTTCAATTTCTAGTCTATAAAATGTCTTCAGAATACCCGGCAGGAATTCAGGCACTATTGTTATGGGCTCTCTGTAAAAACTGAGATATTTGGGATTTAGACTGAGTTTTTAACAATATAGAAATCTTACCCAATCCGTAGTTCTTACAGCACCGTCGCCTCAAATAGTGCCAGAAAACAGCCTCATCTTTTCCTATATACTTCAGGAATTTAATTTGGACACCCCTTCTCTTGTGAGAACCAACAAAGGCCTAAATTTACAGTTCTAATTTTAGTTCATCTCCGTTATAAAGTCAAGTTTTTCTGTTTGTTTTCTTTTCTTTTTTCTCTTTATTTTGTTTTTAATGGGAATTCTTCCCATGATATGTCAGTGGTGAGAGGAGTCAGATGTGATACGCAGTGTGAAGGATGCAGTATTAGCAGCCCAGTTACCCCATTAACTCATTACTGCAGAGCAATTAATAAACCCTGATAGCAACTGGCTGGGATGGGAAAGAGAAGGATGTGGTGAGGACACAATTATGTCAAAAACAAACAAGCAAAGAGAAAAAAACCAATGAAAACACAGAAGAGATGAAACAATCAAATAAGCAACAACAAAAAAGAAGCCCACCAGCATTCCTGTTTTCCTTTAGGCACAGTCCCACAGCATTTGTACTTGAGGTGCCTGTCTTTCTTCTGTAAGTAGCTTCTACTAAAAAGACTTGCAAACTTAGAATTATTAGTTTGCAAAAAAAAAGTGATAAAATGAGATTGCAAAGAATCAATTGTCTGTTGGAATAGCATGCGGTGGTTTAGATCTGTGCATGGGATGGAAGATTAGGATGTTATTTCTTCTCAGGAAGAGTGGTGAGGCACTGGCACAGGCTGCCCAGGGAGGTGGTGGAGTCGCCCTCCCTGGAGGTGTTCAAGGAAGTAGGAGATGTAGCACTGAGGTTTGTGGTCAGTGGGCATGGTGGGGATGGGGTGATGGTTGGACTAGATGGTCTTATAAAATGCATGTATGTGTGGGTGTGCGTGTATGTAGGTACACCGTTAGGTACCAAGCAAGAGCTTTGGAACAGACAAAAGGCCTAGATTAGACTTTGGCATCATGGAAGTGTTAGGAAAGATGCAAGAGAGGTGAGTGGACAAAGCTGTGTAAGCATTAGAGAGCAGGGACCAGATTTCAAAGGATTTTGGTTGCTAATAAATAAATAAAGAAGCTGTGAAAAGTATGGGTCTGCCTTCCTCTGCCCTTCCCCCCAATGAGTTTGCTGTTATTCTGAGATGTCAGGTGGAGGCACTGGCTTTTTGCCTTTTGTACCTGAAGTTCTCTTTTTTTAATCACAGGTAAAGCTTTCTCGACCTGTGGAAAGAAGCTGATAGGGGGTGAAGGGGCAAGGAAACAGTCATCCTGCTGACAGACTGAGGCTGAGCATTTCACTAATGACATAGCATGGCTGCCTGAGCCCAAGTATCCCTTCTGCCAGGTACTCCCATTAGTGGCTACAGGCCACCAAAGCTAGGAAGTCACATCCTCCTCCTGTCCCTAGAGTAACAGCACCAACAGTGGACGGAAGGAAGAGGTCATGTGAAGGACCATGGGTTGTGAACTGAGGTGATACTATCAAATGAAGACAGCTAGTCTGGATGTTGTGCAAAGGCTGCTTAGCTGCTGACATTTACAGCATTGCTATTCTTTGTTATCCACTGGAAAAACTCCTCACCTGGAAAAACTCCTCATACAAATCAGCTGAAGCTTGTGCCAAGCTGGGACAAGTTCTTGGGTCCAAAGAGTCCCTCTAAGGCAGCTCAATCCCATCCCTAGCTTGGAGTGACTGGTTTCAGTCACAGTTTCCAGCTGGAAAAGTTGCTGTTTATATCCTGGTATGCTTCTTGGTATGGTGGCATCCTGGCAGGGTTGAGGACAGTGTCCCTTCAGTGCAAAGTTGTGTTGTATCATTCACTGGAGAGTTAAAATAGTTTTCCAGTTAAGGGGTTTGCTTTGTGGTCTATATGTTTCTGACTGAAGAAAGCCAGGGACACAGCTTATATTAGCATTTCTAGCCACAAGTATCTTTAGACTTCACTTAGAAATGGGAACTACTTAAAAACAGGCTGTGAATACTGATTTAGTGACGTTGTTGTAATTACTGTACCAGACAAAGTGGCTCATTTTAGGAAGGGGAAAGTAGTTGTTACTAACACAGCATCTCTTAAAAGAGACTTTAATTAAGTCAAGAGGCAAAATATAATAACAATATACTTAATGTAGGCATGCTGTATCAATGATTCCCAGACTGAGATATTAAGTTGGCCATAGCTTCTACATCAGTGAAATTGTTGATTTCAGCACTTGCCAAAATAAAGCCTGAGTCATAAAATAGGTGAATTCCCATACAGCAAACTATGGGAAGTTTTCAGCATTTTTTTTTTTAATTGAGATGAGTTACACTCACAATGAGTGGATTAAGACCATGTGCACTTGTGTAATGTGAGATAGAAGATCTTCAAACCAAGATCTTTAAACTATTGGAAATTACCTAGATTCTACCTCAGTTCTTCCCAATGCAATTAAGTACTGGCTACTTCTATTCAAATCTACAATGCTATGCATTTACAGAGTGCTATTCATATGTGCCTCAATGGCCTTTTCCTTATCCTGTGGATGTCCCTCAGTGGTGGCCCTGTGCGCTGCCCCCCACTGAACCCCAGTGATGACCTTAACCCCTGTGCCTCCCTGGGCTGGCTCTGCTCCCATCCCAGCTTGGAGCCTTCTCCTGCAAGGAGAGATAGGTTGACCTTCTAATCCATCTCAGGATGACCTTACCTCCTGCTCTCCATCCCTGCAAAGCAGCAGGGCTTCTTTTCAGGTGGGGGTGCAGCAATAATCTTGGAAGCAGCAAGTCACATATTTTCATGACCTTCTTCTCTGAGTAAGCAACAGGTTTCACGAGCTGGCAATGCCCTTCTCAGGAGCACTGAAATCACATATCCAACCAAAATTGACATGGACACTAATAATAAAATGGCAAAGCAGAGGGTAGATGGTTGTAGCTGAATTGTAGCGGGGTCTGAAGATGTGCATTCAATGGATTATGAATTTTGTTCTTTTGAATATTGCAAGCATACTTATTTTTAGGGGTTAGAGAAGTGCTCAAATAGATTAACTTGCAGTCCAATTAGAAGCCATGTATATTAATTTAAATGAGCCTTTCTGAGTATATTGATTACTGTTTCTAACTCCCTTGAGCTTTTTTCACTTCGGGAAATGAGTATTTTTTATTGCTGACTGTTGCTCTGCTGTGAAACCAAGCCATGAGAATTTTCTTACAGTTTGAGGGGAAAGGGTTAATGGCTCTGTGCCCATGACCAAGGGGTTGCTCATACTTATGGGAACTTTCAGGTTGATATGTCGTAATGAGTGAGGGCCCAATACCAGCTGCTGAGATTTCCTTGTATTAACATGATGCAGAATAGATATGATTACTTCAAAAGCTGTGGTCAATGGTAATTGTTTTATGTCATTTTGGGTCTCCTGTGTGCTTTCCTCGCTGAATTTCTTCCCTTTATTGTCTCGGCTACTGAAAGCAATAATCATTTTGTCTGCAGTACTCCCCACCCCTGCAAACAACTGATCTGTGCTCAATTTAGAAAGCTGAGGTGTGCTGGCTTGACCCCTCGCCATGTCTTTGGAGCAGACGGTCCATCTGGGCTGGCTCATGGACATCCCCCCTGCTTCCATGCCACAGTTAAAGCCCCTGCTTTGTCCTGCTCTAGTATCAGGTGGGAACACCAAGGGCTAATGCTTAAACATGTACTGTGGGCTCTGAAGGAAAGAATTTGATACAAACAAGTATCAGATACCTCTTGCTCTGTAGGCTTGTGCTGCCAAACACTTCAGACCTTGGACTGAAATCAAAGAGGAATCTGTTCCTACCTCTGCTGTAGATTTTTCTTTCCAAGTCAGATAGGCCCATAAAAGATAATTTTAGGAGCTCAACTCCACCAGGAATTGGTGTTCAAAGAGCGTTTGGATGTTGTGTTGAGGGACATGGTTTAGCAAGAACCATTGGTGATGGGCGAATGGTTGGACTGGGTGATCCTGTGGGTCTTTTCCAACCTTAGCGATTCTATGAATGTTATTTATTTCTGGTTTACTACGGTATGATTTAAGCATTTGAATTTAAGTCTTCTTTTAGGGTGGATATTAGGAAAAATGTATTCTCAGAAAGAGTGGTGAGGCACTGGCACAGGCTGCCCAGGGAGGTGATGGAGTCACTGTCCCTGGAGGTGTTCAAGGAACATGGAGATGTGGCACTGAGGTTCGTGGTCAGTGGGCAGAGTGGGGATGGGTTGGTTGTTGGTCTGGATGATCTTAGAGGTCTTTTCAAAACTTAATGATTATATAATATATTAATATATTAATATTATTAATAATACATTCTTAATTTCCAATATGTGGCTCCTTTATCTTTTATTTCCTGAATCTGGTAAGTCTGTTCCCCAAAGAGCAAACCCTGTGCACGTTAAATACTTTATATAACAGGACAAAGCTACTGGCAATTTTGAAACTATTAATTTTCAGTAGAACTGTGGCTCAGACGTAGTAAATGAGAGTTGAGAATCCCCATCTGCTTCTACAGCTTCATTGGGAATTTAAAGAACATGGTGGTGCAGGCTAGACTGTAACTCCCGACTATTTTGTTTGTAATGGTCCTTTTGACTGAAAGACATTTTGTGACTATTCTTTGTAATCATCCTACACTTCAGAGCCACCCTGATATTCCCGACTGACATTAATGGGAAAAAGCAGGCCTTTTGGAATTCAAATGAGATGCAGAGAGCATCGTTCAGTGGGCTGATTCCACTTCTGTTGGCAATCTATCAGATATGCTGCCAGTGGGAGTCTGATTCCGCAAGATGAAGAGTCAAACCCGCTGGCCCCGCCACAGCCCATGCTGTTTTTCAAACAGGCATGGAGATGAGTTACTAAACATCCATTCTCAGCCACAGCTGGTGGCGGGGATGGTCGTGGCTGCCTGAAATTCTCTCCAAGGTAAGAATGTCTCTCGTTGGCAACGGGATTGCTGCTAAAGGCTCCTGGACGGATGTCTGCAACACCATCGACATTTTAATGGATAAGATCCTCTGACAAAAATCGCCTCTACCTGTAACATTTCTGTAGCCTGTGTTGGTTCCGTTTGGATTTTTTTGTTTGTTTGTTTGTTTTATTTCTGTTTTCCATTCTTTGGGCTTGGTAACCCTTTTTGGTTTGCTGATTTCTTCCAACCAGATCAACTTCCACTTAACTGTGAAATTACAGGGAGGTATCTGGCTTGCTTCAGGGCCAGAAAGCAGACTGCCAGGGCCTGTGCATTTGGGTCTGCTGTCTGGGCACAGTCTCACAGGTGGAGGTGCTCTATAGGGACATCCAGGCAAAGCCACTGCGTGAAGAACAGGATCAGAGTGAACTGCTGGAATCAAGAGTTCATTTATCTTCCACCTGGAATTAAAGAATTTAGGGCCATGAGGGATGGATGGGGAAGTCCAGGGACCTGCGGGTGTACTGAGGGAAAGTAAAGGAGATGACTTACCGATGAGTCAGCAGAAGGTGCCTTTCCCACACCAGAGTAAGTGGAACAACAGACTGCTGGAAAGCTCCCGGATAGGTGACATGAGGCAGGTAGCAGCAAACACAACCTGCTCTTAAAAACTCCCATGTGTTTTCCTTTTATAGTTAGGTAAAAGACAGCAAGCCAAAGGGAAAAACAGACATCAGCAATGCTGTCCATGGGTTTTTGATGTTACATGTGGATGCTGTGTCCCATCAGGAAGGGCTGATCATAACATGGGAGAGGTGCAAAGTTAACTGATAACAGGGTAAAGACAGCAGCAAAGAAAGATTTGAGCTACACATTAGAAAGAAACTCACACCACTCTGAAAGCAAGGTTGTGGCAAAGCAGAGGGAGGAAATGTTTTCTTAGGTCTCCATTCTGCCAACCCCTGAATTATTAACAGCTGAACTATTTCTGATGGTGGACAGTCTTGTTCATCCGAATTGGTTTCAGGCGAGCGGCTCTTGTTTTGCTGAGCAAAGTGCAGAGATCAGCGCTCAGCCGTCTGTCTCCATGACAGCAAAACACTCATTTAGTGGGGAGGGGAACGCTTGGGCAGATTTAAATCGAGAACCTTTTGGCTTATGGAGACTTGAGGAAAAACAGCGGGTTTGTTCCTGGCAGTTGTCCTCAGTTCTTCTCTTAAAGGAAAGGAGATGTCTGCAGGGCAGCAGGGAGTGCTTGGGCAACGCGGTCCCACCAGCTCAGTGTGGCTGGAGGAGAGGGAAATGTGCCTCTCTCTGCAAAGTGCTTGAGAACTGATGACGCCAAGGGCTGAATAGGATCCTGGTGATATTAGTGCTAGAAATAAGGTGCTTGGACAGAAAAAGGGAGAGATCGAGTCGCTCTCTCCTCTTTGTACCTTCCTCTCCACTTGGCATCCTGAGCTTGATGGGTGCATTGTGCCCTTTCACCAGTCACGTCCTTCTACAAGTGTCTGCTGGGGGTACAACATCACCTGAGTGGCTGTGCCCAGGTGGGCAGCAGGCAGTGTGGTGTTTCTATTCTATCACATTCTTTCAAAGCTGCTGCCAGATTGGAAATTTAAATAGAGCCTGTGTGTAGGTTTCCAGTCAAGCTGTAGAGGTGTTATCTGAATGCTAAACGCTGGGGTTGGAGTCTGACCCTTAGAGATGCTGATATGCATTTTGTGGGATGGAGTCAGCCAGTGGTCAAGCATACTTAAATTTTTAATGACTTATTTGATAAACGAGTCTTTTATTGCTATTCTAGCCATCAGGCTAATAGATGGAGTTTTCAGATTGCTTCCTAACATCACTTGCCAATGCCAAATGCCCATGAACAGGTTCTGCTTCTTCCAATACCAGAATTAACTGCATTAAATACAAACGAATGCAAGCCCTGTTTGCTTCTCCATAGGAAGCATTTCCTATTTAATTTCTGAGATATTACCAGCGTTTTCATGATTGTTCAGGTGCTTACTCTTGCCCTGATGACAATGTGGCCCTTCCCAGAAATGCTGTGTTTTGCAAAGTGAGGGAACAGTGAGCGTGTGTCAACATGTCCCCACCTTCCTTGCACCGTAACCTATGGCAAACATCCAGAGAGGTTTAGTCATTGGGAACTTTATGCATGCTCCCCATTTCATGGGATCATAGAATCACAAGGTTGGAAAGGACCTACAAGATCACCTAGGCCAACTGTCCTCCCATTACCATTGCTACCACAAGCTACTAAACCATACCTTGTAGCTCCTCATCCAGACAATCATTTCATCCAGTATAGGAACTGGAGAGCATTAAACAAATGCCAGCTTCACAAACGATCATCTCATCTGCCTTCCCTGTCCCACCAAGACTCTGCAGTGCTTCTGATCCATTGGCTCCTCCTGCCTGAAGCTTTGGTCATCCTCTGCACCTCTCCCAGCTGCAGGCTGTGGACAGGGACACCCAAGTCATGCGCCATGTGCCAGAAGGAGACGTTCCCTGCAGGGCCTCAGTCCCACAAGGACCATTGCTTTTCTGTTCTTTGCTTCTCTCCTTAATCTTTGTTTCTACTTGTAATATCAACTCCGTTGATTTTTTTTTTTTTCAAAAACTATCCCATCTCTTGAACATATGGAAAAAGATAATTTAAAATTCATCGTTGTGTAGGATTATTTCCATGTGAGTCACTTTGCATTTATCCATAAATTAACCACCAACTTACTGCCCAGGTGCTACTGATGTCCTCCTGAAACTCCTCTGTCATCTTCATATTTCTCTGTTCTAAATAGCTCTGCATCACCAGTAACATTTTTTCATGCCATTAATCAAACTCTTTACATCTCATTACATCTACTGTAACTTCAGGATCTTGTTGCTGGGTGGTAATGGTTTGTTCAGAAAACACTGTCATAGAAGTAAAGCAAGAACTGTTCTTCTCATGTTTATTTATTCACAGTGAATTTAATTTGTCATCCTAGAAAAATATGTTGCTTTAAGAAACAGAAGACATTTATTTAAAACAGACTTCTTTCATAAACAAACTTAAAATTAAACTGCAATAAAGAAGCTGATGATCTGTTTTAAGACATGAAACTATGACAAGTGCACTGAGATATAAGATCTGAAAATCTACGTCGACATAAATGAAACATAATATTTAAGAATGACATTGCTTATTTCCAAAGTCTGCAAAAGAAAGAGCACTAAGCTCATAAAAGCCACCAGACAAACATCTAAACCTGTTTTTGGTCAAAGTAATAAGACAGTTTTACCACTATTTCATCTCAATGGGAATGCAGTGAGGTTTTTGTTCCAGCGTGTTCATCTCGTTCTGCTCAATGATGAGTTAATTGAAAGCTGAAAAACTGTTTGGAAATGGGAAAAGCGAGGTGTGATCTTCTGCACTAACACAGAAGTAAAAGTGAAATGCTTGGAGTCTGGCTCCTCTAGTTTTATTGTCTTACGGCCCTTGTGGTTAGTAATGGCTAGTTCAGTTCCCTTGTCTAAGAAAACTGTGCTTGTAAATAAATCAGACATTTCTTCAATAGCAATCACCACGAGGATTTTAATAATTTAGTATTTAAAGAGCACACAACCTAAATAGTCACATACTAAATGCCTTACGCTTTGTATTTGTGTTTTTAGGCAAATACAGCTTGACTCAATTTGCCTAGGGAAAAGTCACAAATAGTAGGAAATTACGACCTACGCTTATCCAGAGGTACAAATGCAGTCCTCCAATCCTCAGAAAGTACCACGCGTACCGCATTCTTTTTTCAAGTTGCAAAATGTTGTGTCATAATGGATGCCAGGAAATAAGAATTTGTTATCATTATTTTGGTTCAAGTAAAATATGTGCAGTGTGATTACAATTGATTTGTTTCTATCTGCAGTTGGCAGGACTTCTTGAAATGGTAAAAATTGCAAGTGATCCAATTCAGCTCTTCAGGAGAGTTGTTGCTGTATGTGTACTTCAGCATCCTCCGGACAGCCAGCAGCTCTGTGTGCACTTCTGCATGGCCAAGGCAATCACAGTAATCTTGTAATCTTACTTCCATGTCTGCAAGCAAGGTATCAGAGTTACGCAGTCATGCATGTTAAGTGAAATGGAATGCTTAGATCTAGATGAATCAAGTAATGTATTCTGGGCAAAGTCCTATGCAATTTATCAACTATTACAGGTATGCCTTAGCATTTATAACAGAGTCTTCCAGACTGGGAAGTGAAAAAGGATTCCTTTCTTGACAATGTCTCTGACGCACAATCATAGCATGGCTGAAGCTCGCAGGGCGCTCTGGGTCCATCTGGCCCAGATCCTGCTCCAGCAGGGGCACCCCAAGCAGGGTGCCACCACCACATCCAGGGGTTTTTGGATATCTCCAGGGAGAAGACCCCAGTGGTTGATGGGTATCCTACTGGAGATGCCAGCTTGGGACCCTACATCAGTGAGCCTGCTCTGCCCTCTGCTCCAGGGCCATGTCCAATAGTGGGTGAACTCTACAACTGTCCTAAGGGTGAGAGCTGGCTTGCTGCTCTGAACTCACTCAGAAAGCTTCGTAATTTAGGGAGAGTCCCTCTTGACTCTTTTGGCATCAGTCAGAGTCATGTCCAGGGTGTGTTTGTATAGCCCCAAGGACTGCAAAGGAGCAGTTACAGACTCGGTCTTGTTTATGCATATGCCTGTCTTTTAACTCTGATGTAAAGGAAGTGGTTATCGCTCATGTTGATGATGGCCTCCCCCTTCACCTACCCTCTCTGTGCTACGAATTAGCTTTCTTGCTTCTTCTCTGATGAGCTAAACAGGGTGGCCCTCTCAAAGAAGGATTCAATTAACATGCAAATCTCCGACTGTACAGAGAATAGCTGACACCTCTGCCTAGACCTTTGTGAACTCGATTCACAAAGCACTGTAAGCAAAATAATTGCTTCTTTTTGAAGGCAGTAATAGCTGAGTACATTACACGCGGTGTTCAGGAAGAAATTATCAGTGTGCTATCAGACAAAAAAAATCAGGAATTAATGGGAAATGCGCCATTTTATGTCAAGGAAATACAAAACAAGGTCATGTCATTTCTGCACGTAATTGCAGTAATGTAAGGCCTAATTCTGCAGGACCATGAAATTCGCTCGCTGAAGAGGAGCCCTGATCACGAGGGTAACTCAAAAGAGGGTTTCTTTTGAAATAATGGTTGTGAATAGCACTCCTTGCTAGGTTTAAGTTAGTGTAACTCAGAGCTGCAGTAGGAATTGAGCTCACACACACATTAGATTCGATCATAAGATGCACATGTAGATAATGACATTTAAAAGTTTCAGGGAGCCAGCCGGCTTGCTTTTATCACGTGTAGCTTTTTAAAGCTAGCTAGAAAAGACCACCTCAACAGGGAGATAAATCTCAGTGCCGATTTGAGGCAGAGCTTTAGAGTGGATGTTCCAAATCAGTGATCTACAATCAGGCAGATTTCTTTTGGCTGCAGTATTTTTGTGGTTCCAGACCAAGGAGGCAGAGCCAGTCTAAAAGCAGATAAAAATGCAGTATATAAATAAATTACTTTTTAGCAAGAGAAATATGTAGAAAACTGTGTTGGAAATGGAGCACGTTAGATGCTGGAATATGTATTAAACTTGTCTGGACAACATGTAAGTAAAAGGGTTATCGGCATCAAGACGGGGTTTGTATGGGTAGCGTGTCTCTGCAAACTACTGCCAGTACTCATGGGGGAGCTTAAGCAGTCAGAGCACTGTCAAAATTGATCCTACAAAACATGAGAAGAGGAGGAGAAAAAAGACATCTTTTAGCACAGTAATGGCATGGGAGAAAATAAGAGAATGAACAGGTTCACTTGCTGTTTGCCACCTGCCTTCATGCCTTGTAGAAGGTCACCATGCCCATCGACTGAGGTCTGCCCACGCAAGGCACTGGGGTGGAATTAATCATTGGATGACAGGATGATTGGGTTGGAAGGGACCTCACAGCCCACCCACCCCAACCCCTGCCAGGAGCTGGTTGCCCAGGGCGCACTCAACCCGGCCTTGAGCTCCTCCAGGGATGGAGCTGCTGGGAAAGTCATGCTTGTTTGTGTCAGGCATTTTTAGATGCACTCAAATGAAGGAAGAAGGATCTCCATTTTCAGGACCCACTTACTGTCTAAGTACTGCTTGCTCTTCCATGTCCTCCACCCACTTCTTGGAGTCTGGTGGCAGCAGCTCCAGTTGGGGCAGCTAAAACTGCAGCTTCTTGCACCATGGGCCCCAAGTCAAGGCATTTGGATACTGCCATAGGTAAACAGCAGCACATGGGTGGTAGTACATTACGTAAAACGTTAGAGAAAGAGATGTTGATACAGTTATGAAACATTTACCACTGCAGTCTTGAATTTCAGCAATGTACATCTCCATGTGCATGCCACTCTGTACCTGGGATTATTGACAGAATTCTAATTTATATGTTAAATACAGCGTGCTCAGAGTAGTGGTGTGATATTGCAGCAATCTTCTTATCTTTCATTATCAACACCAGAATCAGAGAATACTTTATGCTGGCATCTCCATGAACTGTAAGATGTTCTCTTCATTCATCACAATAATTTTATTTCTTCTCTCCTTTCACGTGCATATGAAACTTATCAGCAGGGTTTCACCATTTCTCTCTTATTGTTTGAGATTAAATTTTTTTGAATTTTATTTTCCCTTCCAAATAAGACTGACCGTGCAGTCTGATATTGCTTCTTTTCTGAGAGTATTAGATTTCTCAACAGATAAAATATGGACGCTATTAGATGGCACTGACTTTTTTAAAGCCGTAAGTAGTAACTGATACAATCAATAACACAGGCCATTTTAAGCAGCCTTTCATCTTGTTCTGATATTCCTAATAATTCTTTAGCTCAGTCTGATACGGAAATTAATTTTACATAATGGAAGAAGACATTTATGGAGTCTTGAAAGAATATAACTTCTTCTGAGTTACTGAGAAGAGTAGCTCTATTTTCTTTTTGAAGTTTGTGTCATTCTTCCTGGTAAATGACTAATGATGCTATTCAGCCTATGGGGGTTAACATGTTGTGCAGTGGAAGATCTGGTTAATCTGGGGAACAGTTATTGCAGTCACTCTGTGCAACTTTTGTAATTCTATGAGGGCCTGCAAAAGGAAAGGGTAGCTGATTCTGAGGTCCTTGGCTATTTGAAGGTGTTATTGGCAGGGGATGCTCTGAGAGAAAGAAACACCCTGACTTACAGCACTGAGATCTGTTTGGGGAAGGCTGTCATGCTGGAGTGGCCAGGGGGCTGATGTGCTCCACTGGAGCTGGGACAACAACTGGAGAAAGTGCGTGTGGCTTGTTCAGAGGTGAATATGTGGGTCTGCGTGTGGCAAAGAGGAGTGGGGCAGCCTGCAGCTTTAGGGTCAAGGCAAGACATGAAACTATTGCTGCGCTGATAACAGAGAAGTAATATTGTTTATTTGTATTGTTGTAACACTCAAAGGACAAAGCCTGGGGCTCTGCTGTGTTGAGTGCTCCGTAAACATGTAATTGCCATGAGCAAATGGGAGCAAACATTAGCTTTGCTTTGAGGTGAGAGCCCCTTTCTAATTAAGGATAAGCTAAAACCTAAAACTAAATTACTTGGGTCATGTTTTACAGTATGATGCAGGGTAATGCAGAGATATATTCTGGGGGTAAATGAGCAAGGTTTTCCTGAGTTATCATGTGTGATCATGAAAGGCCTTATTTTACCTTGTAACTCAATCTTGCATTTTTCATCTTTCAGAAGTTTGAACTGGGTATTTAGGAGGCATTCAGAATGTCCACTGGCAAAAAAACCTTGCATTTTTTCTGATGTTTAAAGTAGATAAAGCTTAGAATCACAGAATCATTAAGGTTGGGAAAGACCTCTAAGATCACCAAGTCCAACCACAACCTATCCTCACCATGCCCCCTAATCATGTCCCTTAGTGCCACATCTCCATAATTCTTGAATACCTCCAAAGACAGAAGTCTTCTGAGTAGGTGGACCTCCTGCTTGGCTGTGAGGTGGCTGTGCCTGACTTGCAGCACAGTGGGAAAAGATAATGTCTCAGACCTACCAATACAAAGATACAGACGTAAGAATAGATGCAGAATAGGAGAGCAAGTGAGATTTTCTTGGAGAAGAAAATCACGGGTGAGGGGAGCAGAAGAACTGAGCCTCTATATTCTCTAATTTTGTGCGTTACTAAGTATGAAAACTATTATGGATCATCTGTATTTCAACAAGGTGTATGTTTACTTAGTGCCTTAGAAGAGTCTTAGAAGAGAAGGACATTTTAACTACCACTGCTGTATAGACTTAAAGTTACTCAATAACTTCCATTCTCAAGTTTGGTTTTGAGTTGCTTGTGCCTCGTGAATTAAGATTGAATCCAAGTGGATTATGTATTACACTGTCTGTCTCAGATGTTTGCTGGTTTGCGAGCTTCAGCAAATCTGATCCAGCAAATTTGGAAGAAGTCTGACACAAACAAATTTAATTTCCTTAAGTCAGGAGTTCTCTGAGTTCTTTTGCCAAAACTGCAGTGCTTTATTTTTGAGCAGGAATTGAAACTCAAAAGGAGCATTTGATTTGGAGCTCGATCAATTACCAGTTTTCCCTTTCACCAAAGTCTGACAAAGACAGAAACCTCTGAAAAAACTCCCAGTATTTCATAAACTCTTTAGATATCTGGTAAAGTAGGTACATTCTTGGATGATTTCCTCTCCAAACCTAAGGCTCCAGCCCAACCTAGTCTCTGGAGTTCTTCCTTCATGATTGAGCATTAGAGCCAAAAGCAAAGAAATGCTACACTCTCAGCAGAAGCATATGGATGCATGAAGGAGAGTTGTGAAGAACAGATGAAGATGAGGCAAACTAGTGAGTAGAGAACAGATGTAAAGATAGACAGGGGTGATCTGGGCGTTAGGAATAGGAGCAGATTAAGAAGCATGGAAGGACCTGGGACACGAGGCATGAGGAGATGGTGGGTCTGTAACCAACGGGGCATGTGACCTCCCAAGATCAAGTTCAGGAGGAATGGGTTTCTTTAGCAAGTTCCACAACAAATGGGCTGGAAATAACAGGTAAACCATGGATCTCTACCTATATCAAAGGCAAGAGTCTTGCTGTCTCTGTTCCACTAGGTTAATTTGAAGGGATTCACAGATTAAATCAGTACAGTCTGGATGAGGACTGGTGAAATCCTAGAGACACGTGAGGAGCTCCATAAATACAAGTGGCAACAAGCCAGTGCATCAGAGGGAAGCAGAAAAGCTTTGAGATATTTCAGTGGGAAGTCTCCTCAGTCACCACTGCTGGACAGGGCTTCCTCCGAGGACCACAACCGGGATGTTGAACAGCTAAGGCCATAGTGACAGTGTTTAGGTAACACCACCAAAATGCTGGCAGGCATGTTAAAAGTACTCTGATATCTGACACAATACCAGCCAAGGACTAAATTGCTTTGCCAAATTTCATCACTGCAGCTGGGATGAATTGGCAGAGAGCACCACACCACAGGAAATGTGATACTTCAGCAGAGAGAAGTGCAGGAGACAGCACATTGAACATAATACCTTTTGCATCAACACTGGCTGCAGAAAATAGAGAGCACTGCATGCCTCAAAGCCAAACCTGAAGCAGTCCACTCAAATGATACGGTGAACCCTGACACTTACTCCTGTCTGGGATAAGGACTTGTCCAAGAGAGGAGAGACAACTCATGGTGCACAGACAGGGCTGTGAAGGGCTGTCAGTGTTTGAGCAGAGTCTATGTAGGGATGCCACGAAAAGTCTAGGTCCAGGAAGGCACTGAGTTCAGTTGTGCTAAGGGGTGTGGATCTCAGGAAACACCAGAGCTACAGCTTGAGCATAGGCTGGGAGCAATGGAAGAACAAGGAAGAGCTGGGGGATGGATGTAGCTGAGTCATGAAGGGAGGAGGACGGGGGTGTGTGGGGTGTTCTGAGCTTCCATTCAGAGATATGTGAACAACAGCATTTCAGTTATGAATGACTGATGTGGGCTTGTTTGGAAGAAGCAGCTTTGTACCTCTGCAAAACATATGTTGGAGGTAATATTTGCAAGAGGAATCTGCTTCCAATATCAGATGGGTGCTCTTTCGCTATCTCTGCTGAGGGGTACCTTGCTAGGACCCTCATAGGGAATGAGACTGGGAGACCAGTAGCAGGTGGGGCACATCCCCAGAAGCATCACAAGAGGCTGTTTGAGTGCAGTGGTAACATTTGTACCAGGAATCAAAGAATCACCAAGGTTGGAAAAGACCTCCAAGATCATCCAGTCCAACCGTCCACCTATCACCAATATTTTCCCATATACCATGTCCCCGGTAAAATATCTAAATGTTTCTTGAACATCTCCAGGGTTGAATGTTAGGATTTTCCTAACATCCAACCTGAATCTCCCCTGGTGCAACTTAAGGCCATTCCCTCTCATCCTATTGCTAGTTAGACGGGAGAAGAGACCGACCCTCAGCAACCACAAGTTGTAGGGAGCAATAAGTTCTTCCCTGAGCCCCCTCTTTTCCAGACTGAACAATCCCAGTTCCCTCAGCCATTCCTCATAAAACTTGTGTTCCAGACCCCTCACAGCTTCGCTGCCCTTCCCTGGACACGTTCCAGGGCCTCAGTGTCTTTCTTGTTGTGAGGGGCCCAAAACTGAACACAGTACTTGAGATGTGGCCTCAGTGGTGCTGAGTACAGAGGGATGATCATTTTCCTGCTCCTGCTGGCAGTAATATTTCTGATAAAAGCCAGGATTGTCATTGGCCTTCTTGGCAACCTGGGCACACTACTGCCTCATGTTCAGCTCAACACTGACCAACATTCCCATGTTGATTTCTTCTACCCAGTCTTCCAGCCACTCTGCCTCAAGCCTGTAGCATTGCCTGGGGTTGTTGTGGCCAAAGTGCAGGACCCTGCACTTGGTCCTGTTGGACTTCATCCCATTGGCCTCAGCCCAGCAATCCAGCCTGTCCAGATCGCTCTGTAGGGCCTTTCTTCCCCCAGGCAGATCAACACTTCCTCCCATCTCAGTGTTACCTGATAACTTACTGAGGGTGCACTCAATGCCTTCATCCAGGTTGCCAGTAAAGATACTGAACAGGACAGGCCCCAGTACCGACCCCTGGGGAGCACCACTCACAATCAGTTGCCAGCTGGATTTAACTCCAGCCCTTCAACCAGTGCTTTACCCAGCAAAGAGTGTACCTGTCCAAGCCACAGGCTGCCAGCTTCTCCAGAAGAATACTATGGGAGACAGTGTTGAAGGCTTTGCTGAAGTCTAGTTAGACTATGTCAACAGCCTTTCCTTCATCCACTAGGCGGGTCACTCAATCATAGAAGGAGATCAGGTTGGTCAAGCAGGACCTGCCTTTCATGAACCCATGCTAGCTAGGCCCGATCCCCTGGTTGTCTCTCACATGCCATCTGATCTCACTCAAGATGATCTGCTCCATAATCTTTCCTGGCACCCAGGTCAGGCTGGCAGATCTGTGGTTCCCTGGATCCTCCTTACAACCCTTCTTGTAGATGGGAGTCACATTAGCAAGCCTTCAAGCCTCTGAGACATGGTCAGTGCTCCTCTAAGCCCTGAGCTTGGCACTGTGAAGGGGTGCCATGCCATGGCCCCACTGTCAGCAAGTGCTTGTCCATAAGGCAGCTAGAAAACAGTGAAGGATTTGCAAGGTTAAACTTAAATAATTGAATTTACTCATTTGGAAATTTTTCCTAAAGCCCAGTTTGACTTCTGAATGCTTTTAGCACGTGCATATCTTTTAAGTGCCAGGAGAAATTCTCTATGCAGATCATGAAGCAGAACTTTGGGTGACCTCTCAGGGAAATGTGGGGATATTTAAAACAGGACTGAAGGGTGTGAAGCCCCACACTCCTGTGGGGAATTGCTTTTCTGGCAGAGAGATGGTCTCCTTGGCTACTTTGATCGTTGCATCAACATGAAAAATTATTGTAGAGTCCTACTTTTAAAGCAGACTAGACTTCAAAATTCTCAGATCTTGGATTTAGCGGAAATATGACATTTAACAATTAAATGTAATAATATATTGTGATATATTGCATATTGAGGGCTGCTTCATCCATGATTTGCACCTAGAAAAAGGCACAGGTCTGTGGTCCATCCCTTGCAGGCTCAGTTCCCCAGTCCACAGGCTGGGGCTGCCCTGAGAGTTTCCTTTCCATGGGCAAAAGGTGGAGAGTTGGCACCCACCCCTATCCAAACACTTGAGCAATATTTAGGTTCCTCTGTGACAGAGTCTAAAAGGCATAGCAAGCATCACAACTGGCTTTTTCTTGCCCTGCAAAGCCCACATAAAAGAAGCTGGCCTTGAAGCACTTTCAACAGAAGAAGAATGCGCTTAGCACATACAGGCAGCTTTAGCTGTGTGCATAAAGCCTTCCTGGAAACAGCTTTAATGGGAAAGCCTTTCAGTTACTGTTAATGATTTACCTTGGAAATGTAGTTCTGTAACTCTACTACAGCTCTCAGTATGTGTAACAGAAGATAAATTATGAGCTTCAGAGTCTGAATCAGTGCAAGCTGGAAACATTTGAGATGGTTTGCAAACCGGTTCTGGTGGTGGCTGCCGCACGTTTCTATGAGTGCTGGTTTCAGTGCTGAAACCATCAACACCATGTAGGTCTATTGCAACACTGTGTATCCAGAGTTAAAACCAAAAGCATGACTTCGCAGCTGAAATTGATTTTTTTTCCTCTTCTTTCAGGTTCATCATTTTCTGTATCACTCATTTAATTCTTTGGTCACTCTCCAGGAGTTCCTATGGGGCATTTTGTCTCTTCCTTTTTCTGGGGGAAGGCTACATAGGGATTTTCCAGCTGTGCTCCAGTGCTGTGCAAATATGAACTTTAAAAACATCCATCTTTTTAAAAGGTGAGAGCCTGGCATCCCTGCAAGGAGCTGCGGGAAATGATGGATGAGGATTGGAAGCCTGTTACGAACGCGGGTGGTTCTGCAACTTGATCTATTTGTTTTGCACTTAATTGTTGCTTAGCTTTAAATGAATCTAAATGCCAGACCTGTCAATCTAGCGCAGAAATGGTGCAAAATCTGGGGATCCAACTGCAGAATTCACGTTGCTCGAGGCAACCTGCAGTCATAGTCAGAGGAAAAGGTATCCCATCTTGCTGCTCCTACAACGCAGTTAGCTCTTTGGGTGATGCATATGCTGCTGTCTGCTGTAAGTGCTGGTGATGCTTTCGGTGTAAAAAATGCCATCGGTGTGACAGATATTCTCTGCCAACACACTGAAATAGAAAACCTGCTGCAATCCTAATAGAAATGTCCTGGGAGATTCTCAGTTGCGTTGAATGAAGGAAGAATAGATCAAATGTTTTTTTCCTAAGCTCTGTTAACTCCACCAGAACAGGACACAGCTGTGAATCCCTTAAAGGCAGCACACATTCTCTGCCAAGTTAGAAGGCAATCACTCTTTGTAAATCTACCATTTTAAATTCAAGCAGATGATTGTCTCATGCATCCTCTCCCTAAGCAGGAAGGCTCTCTGAGCCCCACCTCTGGGTACCTTGGGTACTGGGTACCCTGCTTATCAGGGGAGCTGCACCATGGGGTGATGACAGTCCTGTCAGCCCCACATGCCCCTGTGTAACAGTGGATGTAAGGGTGCGTTTGGATCTTAAGTGTTTTAACCAAAAAAATTCCTGGCTTTATGTATCTGACTTCTGTGCCAAAAATCAAAAACTTAAAAAAAAAAAATAGAACATTCCTAAAAAGTGACTATCTAATAGGCAGCAAAGAGCTGTAAGGAGGCAAGAGAATTACCTTGTACTTATATCATGGTTGCATCAGAGCTGTGCTCACTTGGCTTGGTTACAAGACGGTCGTCACCCTAACAGCCCCGCTTTGCTACATCACCCTGTCTCTAATGTCACAATGGCTCCTGCCCTTCCCGGTGACCCGCCGTCACTGCTGGGCACTCAGCAGGAGCAGAGATGCAGCACGTCTGGTGCCACTGTGAGCAAAGGCTGCATTACAACATGTGGGAGGTTGGGTTGCGTACAGGGCTGTGAGGAGCTCGCTGTGACTTGTGTGAGGTTTGTCTTGATGTTTTTCCATTTGTATTTCCAGATAGGCATAATGCCTTTCATTCTTTGTAATGTGTTTTTTGAAGCTGTACTGATTACACCCACCACTACTCCGGTGTGTCTTCTCTGGCTGCCATTCGGTGGATTTAGTAAGGTCCTGAAAAATCAATAAACACCACGAGAAGGGGAGAGGAATCAGCATAAATCGTCCTCTCCCACGCTGCGGTGGGCCAACAATGAAAGAAAAGGTGTTCATTTATCCTTCTTTTTTTTTTTTTTTTAAAGCCCGTGTCATTATACATACTTCATTTGCATTCTGTGGTAATGAAACCAAACAGGTAAACAAGGTATTTCTCCTTAGCAAGCTGCCTTGAGCCCAGCAGCAGAGATGACCCAAGGGATGGGGATGTGGTTTGAAACAGATCCAGCAGCAAGTCCTGGGTTGGCTGCATGGGGGGCACTGGGTAGGACTGGGGCAGCATGGGGATAAATGCCACTTGTTGCATGCTTTTTCAAGTGAAAAGGTATGTTCTGGGTATTAAGAAGTATAGGAAATTCTGCTGGCATGTGGGAAACTCCTGTTTTACTTCTACTGACGTTGTAGAAGGGACCCATAGGGTCTTAGTCCTGCTCCTGCAGTACAGCTGGCCTCACAGCTAGGTGTTTGCCCAGGACCATTAGTGCTGATACTTTAGTCCTGCAAAAACTGGGGAGAAATGCTTTGAGCATTGCTTCCTCAGCTCCTGCATGTGTCTTGCAGGGGTGCTCCAGGTACGGCTGGGCATCTGACTTGGACAAGAGTGTCTCCTTTATCTTCCAACATCTTCACTGCAGTGCTGGAGAGCTGAGCTGCATTTAAACCCTACGAATACAGGAAATGGTAGCTGCAAATCCTCTGATAAATCACAGCAAAACAAGGCTGGAAAGATTCACCGGGGCTCATTTAATCTTTTCTCCAGCCTCAAGGCAGGTTGTGCCACTTTATTGTCTCTAACCACCACTTGTCTGACCTGTTGGTAGCTTCATGGAAATCGCAATCCCCTCCAGCCATGCGGTCTGGTAGTTTGATGCCCTTACCTGTAGAAATTTGTTTCCCTGTGCAGGCTCTGATTCTTACTTGCTTTAATTTAAGCTCATTGCTTCTGTTCACTGCAGGCATCCTCTTCCGCTTAAGACAACACATTACCAGCTGGAGGGGGATGTTTCCTTTCAAGTTTCTCATCCTTCCAGCAGCCAGCCCTTGCTCCCAGCTTGCTTCCCACCACCCTAGCCCCTCTCCCTAATTCTGCAGCCACCCTGATGGCTGTGCAGTGGTAAATTCACATCTCATGAGCTTTTCTCCTGCTTTATCTGACTTGTAACATCTGGCATTTCCACAACAACAGAGGCATCGTTGATTCTTGCTGTTGTGCAGTCCATGGCCATGCTCCCAGCCCTTTTTTGGGCAAAGCTGTTGCAGCGGAACCCAGTCTGTGTTTGCACAGCTGACCGTCCCTGTCTGCCCTACCTGTGGCTTTACTGAACTTCAGCCTTTTCTCCAGGTCTCTTCCCCAGCTGCTCATAACATATATCTTCTTTTGAGCACTTTTTAAGTTCAAGGAATGGCATGGGCTTGTAGGAAAGGCTTTCACCTTGAAGGATGCCTATGCCCTTAATAAACAAAGTATAAAGGAAGTCATTGCTCACCACTATAGAAACAGCACTTGTTTAGCAGTGTGCTATGACTACACCCAATAACTTCATATAGGGAATGAATAAAACCTCAAGAGAGAGGTCATGGAAATGTGAGTTGACAGAGAACAGGAGGGTTAATGAACACTGGCTATTATAAAACTGGCTTGAGATCTTTAATTAGCACAGATGTTTCCCACTTGCCTTGACATCTTCTTTCCTTGTCGATCCATGAAACCTAGAACCACAGATCATCCAGCCTGGCCCTCTATCCAGAACAAGCTATGAAATTGCTCCCTGCAGGCAGCCACAGAGCTTCTGTGGCAAAGCACAGTGTCACTGCCAGCACGGTGCTGCTGCCAAAGGTGACAGGGCAATTGTGTTGAGAGACAGCTGGGAGAGGGCTGGGACCGTGGCTGCTCCTGCCTGCTTGTCCTGAATCATTGAATTATAGAATGGCTTAATCTGGAGGGGACCTTTAAGGTCATCTGGTTTCAACCTCCTGCTGTGGGCCAGGTTGCCAATTACCAGATCAGGCTGCTCAGGATCCCATCCACCCTGGCTTTGAATGCCTCCAGGGGTGGGGCACCCACAGCTTCTCTGGGCAGCCTGTGCCAGGGCCTCACTGTTTTCTGAATGAAAAACTTCTTAACATCTAATGTAAGTCTAATCTCTTTCAGTTTAAAGCCATTCCCCCGTCTCATCACTACTACATTACTACTGCGTAAAAAGTCAGTCACCCCTCTGCTTGTAAGCTCACTTTAAGGACTGAAAGGTTGCAATGAGGTCTCCCTGGAGTCTTCTCCTCTGCAAGTTGAATGAGCCCAACTCGCTCAACCTTTCTTCACAAGAGAGGTGCTCCACCCCTTTGATTGTCTTCATGGCCCTTCTCTGGACCGTCTCCAACAGCTCTGCATCTTTCTTGTGCTGGGGGCCCCAGGCCTAGATGAAGTACTCCAGATGGGGCCTAACAAGGGCAGAAGATAGGGGACAATCCCCTCCCTCTCCCTGCTGGCCACCCCTTTTTTTTGGTGCAGCCCAGGCAACTGTCGGCCTTCTGGGCTGGAAGAGCACACAGCTTTTTGTCCATTAGGACCCTAAGTCCTTCTCTGTAAGGCTGTTCTCTATGAGCTCCTCTCTCAGTCTGTACTTGTATTTGGGATTGCCTTGACACAAGTGCAACACCTTGCGCTTGGCCTTGTTAAACCTCATTAGATTCTTATCTTATTACTCCTGGTGCAACTTTTATTCATTGCCCCTTGCCTTCCTCTGTCCTATTTGTAGCCACTCTTTGAGTACGGAAATGCTGTGATGATGTCCCCTCAGCCTTCTCCTGATAGCAAATATCCAATGTATAGAATCACAAGATCGTAGGGGCTAGAAGGCACCTCTGGAGGTCACCTAGCCCAACCCCTTGCTAAAGCAGGTTCCTTACAGTAGGTCACACAGGAAAGCATCCATTCTTGAATATCTCAAACCTCTGTGTGTGCTTGGTGTTGATTCAGGGTTAATCTTCTCAAACTTCCCAAGCAAAATACAGGATAGAAATACAAGTGCTTTGAAAACTGAAGGTCTGTGCTCTCAAAAAAACACACGAATTCCAGCATATGGAGCGTTAAGAAAGCCCAAACACAACAAGTCTGTAAAACAAACAGATTTTGTTGGGCCAGGTGTAACACAGTAGACGTGATAACAGAGGATAGGTAGTGGGGACGCTTAAAACAGTGTCATAACACGTCTTGGCAAGGCACTGGCACAGGCTGCCCAGGGGGGTGGTAGAATCACCATCCCTGGAGGTGTTCAAGAAACATGCAGATGTTGCACTGAGGGACATGGTCTAGAGCAGCCACAGCCATGGGTGGACTAGACAATCTTAGTGGTCTTTTCCAACCTTACTCATTCTGTGATTCCATGATTCTATGATAAGGAAATATGTTGGAAAATATCACTTCCCATTTGCAGCTGGAGCATGAATGCTAACCTGAAATAATTCCAGTCATGTCAATGCTTTCTATATTAAGAGGTGCTATTTTTGACTTCTACCCGCTCCTTCCATCCAAATGCAGGGTCTGCCTTCACTCCCTGAGCTGAATCTGTCCCTGAGGAGCTCTGCAGAAGGCTCTGCTGCGCTGCCGAGTGTGAATTTGACCTACTGTGCTTGCCCGTCCTACTAATACATCTGTCTTGGGTCCAAGTGTTCTCCCCATTTGTGCTATAATTATCCTAAAACTAGATTTTTCTAAATTCCATTCCCTCACAGCTTTTTATAGTTCTGGGATTTAATTATTCAGAGCCGTGGAAGTTCTCAGCAGTGCTTTTTCCTGGCATTTATGGGGAGAGTGCATTTGTCTAATGCAATGCACTTCAGGCAGAGATGAGGGAATGGCTTAGTGTTCAACATGCTGTGTTTGGTGCGTTCTTCTCTGAGAGCATCTCGTTGACTCTTTGGGTGGTACTGGTGATCTCTATGCCCAATAATGATTGCATCCCCTCCTTATTGTTTGTACGCTTTCCCATTACTGGGATGGGAATGAAGTGAAGCAGGGCTGCAGGGGAGGATGAGGGAGGTCAGCAATGCCAGTGGGCAGCAGGGGGCTCCGAGCAGGACCCACTCCCCTGCAAATGGCTTTGCAGAGGCAGTGCAGCAGCAGCAGCAGAGGAAGCTGAGCCTCTCCTGCCTCCCACATCCTGCTCGGGTGAGAGCAGCGTGTGTACTTTAATTAGCGATGATACATGAGGGAGACAGGAGATGAAGCAACATACAAATTAAGTAGCTGCAGAGTTGGTGAGAAGGCAAATAAGAGCTCCCATACCTGGGGGATTATTTTTCGTCATGGCCAGCCCCATGCTCTCCCCAGGCATTTGCCCTGCTGAGGGTCTCAGGATATACCCCCGCCCCAGCACTGCATGCTTGTGCCACCAGGGTGTGACTTGCAGGTTGCAGTTGTGTCCTTTGTTCTCTGTATGACAGTTTTGCTTGCTTTTGTAAATGATACAGTATTTAAGCATTGGGTAAGGGCAGCAATGTGGCTTAAAGTGTGTTTCAAATGGGTAAACACCAATTATTCACATCCCCTTTGCTGTGATGTCACGAAAGGCTGTTCCCAACAGGAGCCCAAGGCAAAGCCGCATTCATTTGTGCTGCTGGTGGGAGGGCACCTCTGCGAGGCAAACACGTGCTCTGTGCACGGCGGAGGCCAGGCAAAGTTAATCACCCGGTGCTGCAATGCCACTGCTTTATGCAGAAGGTGACCCTGGGCAGCACTTGTTAGGACCTCATCTGGTGCCCTTTATTACTTCTTAATCTGCCAGCAAGAGGGAGCAGGAAAGATTACTCTGACGGTCTCTACTGGAATTAACACAGCTCAGATCCTCCAGCTTGGGACAAGCAAGCAGACTTGTTAAACTTACCTGAGTACCACTTTAAGGCTCAGGACGGCAGAATTGGGACACCCGTGCGATGACATGGAGGATCTGGTGATTATTTGAATGTGCAGTCCTCACTTAATTATTAGCGTGCATTTGTCAAACACCCAACAATGTGGTTGGCCTATTTAAGTATTTTCTCCAGGCATAAACCGTCTTTTTAAAACAAAAATTACTTTTTTTCTTCTTGAAAAAAGTTATTAATTAATACTTTTATTGTCCTCCCCTGTGATTTGCTTTCCCTTAATTACCAACAGGGGCAATGCAAGAGCAGTCCATTGCTGGTGCCAAAATTAACCTGACTTCCTCCACGTTGCAGTGAATGGTTCTCATGGATCTGCCTTTGGATATGGACCCCGATCCCATGAGTTATGGCACTTTGCTGTGACCCTCTGATTTGGGGGTGGATCTGTGCAGCTGGGAGAAAGGTTTCCAACAGCAGCAGATCTCTGGGCAGGAGATGCAGCCCATCATCCTGCCACTGCCCTGCTGGCTCTGGGCAGCATCCCAGAGCACACAGCATGGCAGAGCACTGAAATAGCATCTTGTTGGCTCAAACATCCCAGAAATCACTGCTGGGTCTCCTCCTCCTCCTCCTCTTGCTCAGCCACATGAAAAGAAAGCAGTTTCAGCAAAACTGGAAGTCACAATAGGGAAACATCAGTTTTACTATGTTATTATTTATTGCCCCAATTGAATTGAAATGCTTTGTTTGTTTTGTTTTGCCTTTTTACAGCTTTTGTAATGCCAGCCTAAATCATTGATTTCCATTAAGATACGCTGGTATTCTTCATGCTTAATTTCTGTCTTTTTTTTTTTTTGTCCCTTGTTGCGGTTCAGAAAATAAACAAGCAAGTTATTTTCTGCTGTGTAGAAATGCTCAGCTTTTCTTATTCTAGTCCACCTCTTTTAGTGAAAGTCTGATGGTTTGGACCGCCAACGCTAAGGAAATTCTATCACATCCGTGTCAGTAGGTCCTGATGTGGGTGCTGATATGGGCACCCCTGCGTATGGGCCCATGAGAGAGCCATGCTCTGGTAGGTGCAGCTGGAAATAAACACATGCAGGCGATGGAGCAGAGGAAATACCGCTGTTTCTTTTCAGTAGGTATAGTTAAGACACCACCATCCCACCTCCCCACGCTTTGTTTGATGGCACATCGCGGCGTGGCCAAGCACCGCAGTGCCAAACTAACATAAAGCAGAGAAAAACTGAGCTGTTTTAATTTTCCCTATTTAGCAGGGCTTCACCCATTCTGTGCAAGAAGCCTTTGTATTAATATCTTATCTGAAGCATCTAACTTTAGTGTCTAGCATAGCAACTGCAGCCTTGGAGGCAAAATGAAGTCCTTTTTAGATTCCCGTGTAATAGACTGGTAGGCAACGGCCGATGAAATGAAAATGTCCTGGTTAAATTCATAAGTTCTTCACCCCCATTTTTTCTCTGTTTTCTCACTCAGTCATTCCATTAGCTGAGAGGAAGACCACACAGCCAGATGTCTTTTTTGTTGTTCAGTCATTGCTCTCTCTGACTTAGAGAGGACACCAAGTGTTGGTGACACCGATGCCTTAGCTGGCCATATGCTAAGTTACATGTAGGCACTGTGGCATCCCTGGGGCAACCTTAATACAGCTGTAGGTAGGAAAGTGCACTTTTGTCTTAGTGCAGCTGTACAGCTTACACCCGCTGTTCCCAGCCTTGCTGCCAGTCGTCACGGCTCTCGCTATTCATTTTTCCTCAGAGGGGAGGAAAGCAGCTAAGGCAAACTCCTGCTAAGGAGAAGAAGAGCAATGACACAGTGATGGAGTATTGCATCTATTTTTTTTCTTTTGCGTCTATCTGCTTTCACTGGCACAGCAGCAGGCACAGCAAGTCGGTTGGAGAGGAAAAACCATGCAAAAACTCCATCACATATTGTGCTGTAAGGACATTTTCTGAACTTTCAGTCGTTCCATATTACGTCATTCGAACCAGACAAAGAAACTCTCATGGGTATGGCAAATACCACCGTCTCATCTCTCCTCACCCTCCAAGGTCGTTGAAAACAGGCCAGGAAAGTGCTCTGGAAGATACTGCAGAGAACAAGCTTCCTTTAGCAGTGGAACACACTGTAAAATCCGACCTGCTCTTTTCCACCTCTGGATTCTGTGATCCACACAATTGACAAAGCCCCTTGTGTATTTGCTTTGGTAGGACATTAGATACTGGCTCTGCCTGTCGAAGCAATTCTCTTGCCCACAGCTGGCATTTCCCAAGCAGCCCAAGCTGGGAGTGCAATGGAAAGGAGCGCTGATGGATGAGACTGATGCCTGCAACAATCTGAGCCCCAGCATCTGGTAGCAAAAATTGTGAGGCTCAGTAGATGGGCCCTGTCTGCAGTGGAAGCAAATCCTGGCTCTTGGAGCTCCCATCCAGCCTGAAAATGGCTGGAGCAGTCAGCTGCCTTCAGAGAGGGAGCTGTGGGTCCCCACGGCCATCACAGCTATCAGAAGATCCAGAGGGAAGGAGCAGTGTGAGTTTTAAATCCCTGACAGCAGCTCCCTCTGATAGATTTTGGGTAGAGGTAAGAGGAATTGAAATGCCCAGGAACACATAGGGCTCCAGGTCTGGCTGATCTCCAGAACTGCTCAAAAAGGGTAAATATTGCTTTAACACCTCCCCAGAATCAATCACACCAAAACCCAGCAAGGCGGGTAATAACTGGAGATTAGCAATAGCCTTAATGCTGCCACCAGAGCTCATGTTATTATGGCAGATATTTACAGAATAGCAGCGTGCCACACATCTCGACTTTCGTCTCCACCTAATCCCTTGGGGATTAAGCACCGGACAGCAGAAGGAATTTTGCATGGTAATTTCAGATTCAGCAGAGCTGGAATGATCCAGATGAATCTAATTCAATCCCTCATTGTTTCTGCCTTCTGATTATAGAAACAGAATGAAAAGCAGAAAGAAAATCAACCGAAAGGATGCCAAAGCAGCTATGGCACCATGGTTGGCAAAGACCCGCACTGGGTGAGCACGGGGTTACTAGGCTGGCTTAATAAACAAGGGGAAATGGTTTTAAACTAAAAGAGAGGTTTAGATTGGATTTAAAAGAAGTTTTTTACAATAAGGGTGGTGAGGCACTGGCACAGATTGCCCAGAGAGGTGGTGGATGCCCCATCCCTGGAGACACCCGAGGTCAGGCTGGACAGAGCTCTGAGCACCTGATGGAGCTGTAGGTGTTCCTGTTCATTGCAGGGGAGCTGCACCAGATGGCCTTTAAATGTCCCTTCCAACTGAAATGTTTTATGAATCTAAAACAAGACATTAAACGAAGAACTTCATGTAAGTCAGACACATCCAAAGGGCCCAATCTTGCAGACGTGCCTGATACAACAAGACATGAAGTTCTTGCATTAGTGGGCTCAAGTGCGTGTTTAAGCACATGATAGGAGAAACCAACTGTGTACATACTGACTTTAACTTCCAAACACGGGGCTTGCTATACATGTGTGTGTGTTTGCAGCCTCTCATCACACAGGGAGCTTGTGAGCAGCTCTGGGAGGCTGTCCTTCCTTCCCTGGCGTTTCCCAAGAGACTGCTGTCAGTCAGGGATTGCTCCTCATCAGGAATTAGTGCCTAACGTCCTCCCAAGTAGTGGTGGTGAAGGTTTTGACTGACATCTTGTTTCTGGTCACAACTGGAAGGGTGCAATCGTTGAAAAAAAGAAGTTGAGTATAGAAGAGTAATGCCTCATTTGGTTCTTGCTGTGTGTTCCCCAGTAACATCTGAAAGCAACGTTACTTCAAGTATTTCTGCAATTAATCACAGGGTTAATGTACTGAATACTAGAGGGATCAAGGAGAGGAACTGGGTTTTGTATCGGACTGAGCAGCCACGGGTGCTTCTCAAAGTAGCTACCTAGGGTTGGGTACCTACCAACAGCAAAATGCCCTGTGCTCTCCCAGCACAGAGAGCTCCTGACAGAAACATATGAGTACTCAGCCACATGAGTTCAGAGCCACATCTATCAATCAGCACCCACCTCCATCCTCAGCACCCCATGGGTCAGCCCAAGTGTGCTCAACGGTCCCTGAGCCCCAGCAGTGGGCCCTGACAGCCAGAAGGGCCAACTGTATTGCGGGGTGCACCAGGCCCAGCGCTGCCACTGGGTGAGGGAAGGGGTTGTCCCACTCTGCTCTGCGCTGTGCGGCCTCACCTCCTGCACTGCGTGCGGGCTGGGGGCCACAGCGTAAGAGGGACATAAAGCTACGAGAGAGCGTCCAAAGGACGGCTGTGAGGATGGGGAAGGATCTGGAGGGCCGTGTGTGTGAGGAGCGGCTGACAGTGGGGCTTGATGCCAAGCACACTGGGCGAGGGGCTGCCACTGCCTGCCCCAAGTGAGCCACAGCCCTGGCACCTGGCAGTGCTCACACAGGGTGTGCAGGGAAACCGAAGGGATTACTCATGTGTAACCACCCCCCCCCAACCCCCCCGGAGGAGGAGCGGGCTGCAGCCGTGTGAAGTTGGCAGTGCCACTGGTTGCATACAGTTTTCCATTCTGTGTTCCTGTTCGAGTCGCTTCTAGTTTTAACAGCTCAGGTTTGCCAGTTTCCCAGCTTGCTTTCGCCTCGGGCTGACTTTTTTTGTTTTCTTATATATATATAATAAGTTGGCAAAATGCTTGAACTACCTCTGAAAGGGGCTGGAGAAGGCGGTTATTGCTGAGTAACACTTTCAGCTTTGCATCAATAGTTTCAACCTATTCCAGCTTTGCAATAGAGGTGAAAGGCACCTTTTTTTCCTTCTATTTTTTTTTGTTTTCCTTCCTCACCAAAATCTGCCAGTGGAGGTATGGAGATAAGCTTTGAAAAGGTGCAGCTTGGAGGCAGCGGGCTTTTTGTGCCTCCCGAGGTTTGTTGCTGAAATCTCTCAGTATCTTCTTTTTTCCTTCCCTGGCGTGGCCCCGATTTCAGCTCTGCTCGGTTCTTATCTCGCACCCGCACCGAATGTGCTCGCTTGGGCTCCTATGAAGGAAGGCAGAGTGAAAGCCGCCGATAAGGCACGACGGGAACGGCGTTCCGTTCTCCATACGTTCCTGACTTGAAAGCGCACCGGGCAGGAGCTGAGGGAAAAACAGATATCCTAAAGGAAGGATTCGTTCCCCCGCGCGCTCTGCAGGCCGTAGCTCTGAGCAAGGCTTCCCATCACCTCCCTCGAGAAGCAGCTTAGCACCGAGCCCTCAATCCCCTCCATTTTGCGGCGGGGTTCGCCGTGCGGGCGGCCGTCCCCGGCCGGCAGCAGCGCACCCGTAGGGATCCACCTGCCCGGCCCCGTGGGCACGGCTGGGGCGGGGGGGGACGCGTTGGCTGCGGTGGCAGAACTCGTTGTAGGGCCTGCGGCAGAGCGCTTCCTTGTTCGCACTGGGATTAAAAGACAGAGGGGAAAAAAAAAAAAAAGGAAGGAAGGAAGGAAAAAAAAAGTAAAAAAATTGAAAAAAATATATAGATAAAAAAAAAGGAGAGTTAAAAAAAAAAACAGCAAAATAGAGAGAGAAACTTTTCCCCGGCGCCCCGCACTTCCTGCCCCGCGGCGGCCGGGCGATACCAAGTGGTGGCGGCGGCGGGCGGGCGGCCCCGGCGGGGCGCGGCGCTGCGCAGGGCTGCGGGGTACTGCCGCGCTCCGCCCCCCGGCGCCGCCGCTGCCCCGCGGGGAAGTTGCGCTCCGTGCCTCGCTTTCCCGCTCGCTCCCTCGGCGGCGGCTCCTTCCTCCCCCTCCCTCCAATGCGCCTCCCGCTCATTTCCTCTTTTCCTCCCCGCTCGCCGCCGCTCCGCAGGCGTGCGGCTCGCCCGGGCTCCGCCGCGGAGTTGTAGCTGCCGGGAGGCCGCCGCGGGACCGCTCCGCAGCCGGGTGAGGGGCGCGGGGCTGCGGGCGGCTCGGGGGGCGGCGGGGGGCAGCGCCGGGGATGCGCGGCCGCCGCCGGCCGTGGCGCTGCGGTGCGGTGCGCGGTGCGCGGTGCCGAGCGCTGCGCGGCTGCTGGGAAGAACGGACGCGGGGATCCGTGCGTGTCCGCGTGCGATGGGGGGGGATCTCGGAGCCGGCGAAGTTCGCCGCGCACGAGTGCCGTTCGGGGAGTCGGCTCCCCGAGATCGTACTTCCTACTGCCGCCTCCCGAACCGGCCCCGGCGGAACGCCGCTGCCGAACGGCTCCGCTTCGGTTGCCTCCCCCCGGGGCCGGGGGCAGCGGCCGATGTCCGCGCGGTGCCCCGCGACGGCTTTGCGGGCGCTCCGGGAACGGGGGGGGGGAGCGGCGGCCGCGGCGGGCGGGGGCTCACGGGCGGACTGCCGGGCGGGGAAGTTTCGGCTCAGTTTGGGAGAAGGCGGCCGGGTAGTTTGTGTGCGTATGAGAAAACGCCGGTTTTATTTCCGCAGGAATACTGCTAGGCGAGCGCTGGAGCCGAAGGCTGTACCGTAGTCCCGTTCGCAAATGTAAATGTGGCGGAGGGACGGAGTTTTGTTTGCGGGGAAAACAAACGGAGGAGGCGACGATGCCGTCCCCGGCACGTTTTCTCAGTGGGATCCGTTTGTTGTGGCCGCGGGTTCAAACGCTCCCGGCGCCTCTCGGCGCAGCCCGGCGGGCGTTCGGGCAGCGGTCGGGACCGGGGTGGGTCCCGCGGCATCGCGCGGTGCGGGGATGCTGCGTGTGCCCGCACGGGGACCGCATCGCCGCCGGCGCTGAGCCCCGGGGCCCTTCCCCGCACGAGAGCTGCGTGCCTCGGCTGTCATCTGGTGCGGCGAGGCTCGCGGAAAGGCGGTCTGCCTACGCGAGGTGGGGAGATGCCGGCCGGCAGCGCTGCCTCTCCGCCACACCTGCCTCCTTCTGGTCTTCGCTTCTTGCCACCGCACAGTGGTTGTGTGCGGCTTCGAGTGTAGGAAACTGTGTAGGGGAGGGGAAGAAAAAAAAGAAGCGCTTGCCCGCTCTAGGATGGATGTCGCAACGCTGGCGGCAGAGCTGGTCTGCTGTCAGCTATCGTGGCGAAAAAAAAAAGCGCTTTTTGTTGGCGCGGCTTCGTCTCGTTGGGGAGCAGCGCTGGGTGGGGAGGGCTGTGCCAGCTGCAGAGGCTCTCCGTGGTACGGCTGGGCTCAGGGCTGGCGCTGGGCGCGAGGGACAGGCACAGACGGCTGGTTGTAGCCTGAGCAACAGCAGCCAGCTGGGGGGCTGTGACTGCAGAAGAAAGAAACCACAAGAACAGAACCCAAAGTAATCCGACGCGATCTGTGATTCGGAATGGTTGCGATGAAAGAAAGATCTGCTCAGCATCATTCATTGCGTTTCTGAAGCCGCGCTGTAGTTTTTGATGTATTGATTACCTCGGTTTGAAAGGGATGGGGATGCTGGTAGACCAAGTGGGCAATCTGAGGTCGAATTGTATAGTGTAGGGGTTTTTTCTTGCTTTCGGTGACATGAGGCTGTAAGGAATGAGGCTGTGCTGTGTGTGTGTGTGTGTGAGATGCACTGATGCTCATGGCAAGGGGATCTCTCGCTTGCAGAGCTGCTGCTCCTTCCTTCAAACCTGACTCCTAGGTCAGCTTCAGTAACAAATGCTATACGTTTTCCAACTGACTGTTTTTCCTGCTCTCTCCCTTGTTCCCAGTCTGCTTCCCACAGTGGTTGTACGTGGGATGGGTTTCTTTGTTCACTGTCTGTTAGAAAGCAGTTGCAGTGCCCAACTTGAGTACCTTCGCAGGGCTTAACTCGGAGCGAAGCTGCTTTCTGTTGGCAAGGGGTAGCCCATGCTGGCTGCATCACTGCATCGTGTGGAATCCCACGCCGTGGGTTTTGGGAGGCTTTGCTCTTGCAGAATCCTTGGGGTTTAGCTTTAATGAGCAGAAAATGTTTTAAATCGGTGCCTGAAATTTCCGTGGTTCCAATAATCCTCAGCCATCTCAGAGAGTGTAAGGAGTGCAAACAGTTATCCCCGCTTTATCAGCCTTTTGGTGAGTAAAAGCCGTCAAGGGTTGGTTGTACTTTGCTAACCTGCTAATAAACCCATTGATTTCTGCTTTGCCTGACTTTCCCAGATAAATATCTGCCCGTTGTCACGCTCCAGTGGCAGTGATACTATGAGCCTTAAACCGTGGGGTCACGTTCTTCATGAGGGAGCTCCAGGCTTTTTGAGCAGCAGGGAGAGTGAATTCTTCAGCTGAACCTTCTGGAACTGATTCTTCTGTGGAAGTCCATTGCCAATGGCTGGGAGACCCATAGGACGGGCAGCGCAGTGAACGATGCATTCCCTTGCACTGTCCGTGCTGCTATTAGAAGGCAGGAGCCGGGAGGCTGCATCCAGCTCGTAATGTGAGAGATGCTGCACATCTCCTGGGCTGCAGCGCACAAAATGTGCCACTTGGCAGGAAGGGATGCTGCTTATAATTAGGGGGTTTATAGGGGATAGTGAATAACCGGTGCAGAAGTAATGGCGAACGGTACTTTGTGCTGTTCCAGCGTTGCTTGTCCTGTAGGTGTGTTTCTCCTTAAAGTCAAAGAAAGAAGCAAGGAGTTTAAAGAATTTGGCTTAGTTGAGCTCTGTAGAAACTGACATTGGCAACATTCGGTGCAAAAGATACCCGCTCCAACCCGATCAGCTTTTCTCTTCTCTTGCACGCTCAGACATTCTTCCTGATGACTGAGCTACCTGTATCGAACAACACAGCCTGCTTGATATCTGTCTGGCAAAAAAAGCAGGACCAAAACCTAGGCATGGCTACAGTTACGTACGGTTAATGCACCGTCCTTTGAGACCTGCCAGTTTTGTCGATGACTTCTACAAACACAATTGTAGGAGGCCGTCTTTTCTTTTTCTGCCCAGGCTTTTGTAAGGAAATGAATGCACTTTATACAACCGAGAGGAAAAAAATGATGTCTGCTAGGATTTCAGTGGCTGTGATCTTAACCTCAACAGAAAGGTGTCTGGCTGATGGTGAGCCTTCGAAACTCCAGCTGGGTTGGAAAGCACTGGGTTTGGCTGGCACGGACAGCTGGAGACCTCAAGGGCGGGAGGCCGAGTCCCAGAAGGCTGCTTTGGCCTCAGAGATGCTCGCGAGAAGCAATGCATACCAAGATCCTGACGCTTGTGCCAGGAGCGTTGGCTAAGCTGAAGCAGCTGGTTTTGCAATTAGATTGAATTTCTGTTTCAGACAATGTGTTTATCGTAAGGAATTAACCAGCACACTGGTCAGAGTGGCAGAGGTGCTTGTTTCCAGTTCTCCAACCATGCAGCATGCCAGCATTGGGAACGTGCTTCCCGCAAGTGGAAGTGCAGGAAGCATCTCATAGAGAGCAGTGGGGCAGAAGGGATGCACGCATGTGTGCTGATGCACAAATACCAAACCTGTGTTTTGAAGGAATTATGAATCTTGATCCTAGCTGTGATCATAGAATCACAGAGTCATTAAAGTGGAAAAGACCACTAAGATCACGTCATCCATCCACTAACCCATCCCCACTCTGCCTGCTGAGTGCCGTTTCTCCTTGTTCCTTGAACACCTCCAGGGATGGTGACCCCACCACCTCCCTGGGCAGCCTGTGCCAGTGCCTCACCACTCATTCTGACAAGAAATGTTTCCTAATATCCAACCTGAACCACCTTGGGCACAACATAAGGCCATTCCTCTCATCCTATCACTGTCACCTGGGTGAAGAAGCTGACCCCCACCTCACCACAATCTCCTTCCAGGGGGTGATGGATGGTGCAGCTTGGGCATGGGCTTGGGAAAGAGATCTTTCTGATGCTTGGGAATTGGCACGTGGCTCCTGCAACATCATTTTACATAGGTGAGGGTGGCTGTGGTGGGAGGCAAAAAACAAGCCTTACGGGGGCCATGCCTTCTGTGTTTCTAATTCACCTCTGTGAATGTGCCTGCACAGAATGGATGCTTTTTGCTGCGCTGAGGTAGCAGGATTTTTTTCTTGCTTTCTCTGAAGGGCACTGTGAGCAGGATTCTCTCTTCTTGGCAGCTCTTCTGTTGTGTGAAGGGAGAGAGCTTGCTGCTGCTGGTCCTGCTGTGCTAGCTGCTGTCAGAGCACTTAGCACTGGTGGGGCAGTGTTTGCTTTTCCCCTTTATCCAGGCTTTTTTTTTTTTTTTTCAGCAAGTAAATGGTGTTTCTCAAAGGGTATCATTTTGCATTTCTTAGAACAAAGCTTCTCAAGGGGCAGTGGGAGTAGTTGGCGAGCTTGCAGCAGGGGTGAGCAGGGAGGATGCTGGGCGTGCATCCCCGGCATCGTGGAGCTCAGTTATTAAATGCGTGATCGAAAGCAAACATGCAGAAAGCAAGCGTGCTTCGTGGTGCTTAGGAAAGGGCCTCGGAGCAACATCTGTTAAGTCTATTAGAAGACATTGGAAAAACCTTTATCCCCTTCGCCAGGGCTGAAGGGAACACAGCAACTTAAAACTTTGGCTTGGAAGCAGCTGCCTGGAAGGAGCTGTCTGGCTCACTGCATCGCGCCTGCTGCATCTCGAAACGCTCCCAAAGCACAGCCCGGAGCAAGCTCCTGCTGTTGCCTCTTTTGCTCCTGCTGTTGCCTCTTTTGCTCCTGCTATTGCCTCCAGCTTGCAGTGCAAGTGTCTTCTGTAGTGATTCGTCCGTTTTGTGTCACCGCTTGGTTTAATTTCCTCTCGCTGCTGTTTGTCCTTCCAATGCTCTTGTGAAGGGATGGCTACAGTTACTGCGCGGTAGAGAGAAGAAAGTGGGATCAGCATAAAAGCTCTCAGTGATTAGGCACCGCTTTGATTTCCACTGCGCTGAGTTTTTTTGTTCTTGAGCTCAAGTGTGTGAGGTTTGTGGTTGGAAATGCAGATGCTTCAGTCACCTTTTGTGACCAGATTGACCAGATTGAAAGCCAGATTGACATAAATGAACAGGAGTTCCTGCGTCAGCCCTCCCTCCTGTCTTTGTGGAATAACACCTTGGTGGCTGCGTCCTGCAGCAGAGTGAGGCCCTGAGGGGTGATGAGCCAAACCTGGCACTGCAAAGAGCCCAGTTCCTCAAAGCCAACAGCAAACATGAGGAGCCTTGTTCCTCTCAGCTTAGGCTTGATTCGGAGCAAACCCACTGAGATGGAAAGGCCTTGTCAGCTCCTTTCCTTTGGCTTTCTTAGAGACTGTGCCTGTGGTGGCTGAAGCCATGCTCAGGCTGTGGGAAGCCATTCTGCCAGGCCAAGCTGGGGCTTGCTCTGATTGTCAGAGGATGGATCAGAAGCTTATTATGTTGTTGTTGTTGTTGTTTTTAATGGAAATTGGGTTTCATTCCAGCTGAGGGTAATTGGAGATGTGGTAATGGTCTGAAAGCAAACAAGAGTGAGCTCTGAAGCTTCCTGCCACAGCTTTCTATTCCCCTTGTGCCGTAGTTCTTAAAATGGCGTTTGTTCCTAAACCTCACCATTATGTGCCTTTCCCTGAGGTGACACAGGGTGAAGGAGGACTGCTCTTTAGCTTGAACCCTCCGCCCCCCCCAGCCCACTTCTCCCGCTCTGCAGGGCTGCCTTGATGCTGCAGGCTGGCATGCACGGCCAGGCCCCAGTCCTGGTGGCACCGAAGAACCTGTCCTTTCGTCATGGCTGAGGTCCTATTGGGTCCTCACAAGCCAACAACAAGGGACACCCTGCCAAAACGGTTCGCTGCAGGCAGGTTTTGCCACTTTCAAGCCTCTTAGCATCACTAAAGGTGTCTTCTCCACTCTTGGCTCTCTTGACGCTTACCTGTGTCTTTCATTGCCTCCAGCTGGTACTGTCAGCAGGCTGTTCGCAGGGCATGCTGCTGCTTGCCAGAAGGCTTGTCCCCTCAGTGAAGCATGCCATTACAAGCCGAGAGCACCAGCAACAAGTGCATTTATCAAGTGCTGATTTTTATGGGAGTAATTCAGAAAGACAGCTTTGATTTTGCCATTTCCACAGCTCTAGCTTGCTGCAGGACACAGTCAAGAGTCCAAACTAACTTGAATTGCCAAATCTGGGTAAGAAAAGTTCTCTCAGGGGAGATCTTATTGCCCTCTACAAATGCCCCCTGAAAGGAGGTTCTGGCAAGGAGGGGGTGAGCCTCTTTTTCCAGGTAATACTGATAGAGGAAGAGGTAATGGCCTCAAGCTGTGCCAATGGAGGTTTAGATTGGATATTAGGAAACATTTCTTGTCAGAAAGAGTGGCGAGGCACTGGCACAGGCTGCCCAGGGAGGTGGTGGAGTCACCATCCCTGGAGGTGTTCAAGAACTGTGGAGATGTGGCACTGAGGGATGTGGTCAGTGGGCACGGTGGGGATGGACTGGAGGTTGGACTTTTGATGATCTTAGTGGTCTTTTCTAACCTCTATGATTCTATGATCTTCTGCCTTGACAGTTGGCTTGGCCCTCATCTCCCTGTGTCTGAGTGCTTCACAACCAAGTGTAGGCCCACCTGTAGTGAGTGTTTTGGATTTGGCTTCTTGTTGTCCAGCCTTGTTTTCAGATGCATGTCCCATGGCTGGCACTGGGGTCTTATGAGCCTCTTTCTTGACCCCACTGATGTTTTACAGTTGGTGGTGAGACACATTTATTTAAAAAAAAAAAAAAAGAAGTTCTACATTACTTGCTCAAGGGGGTTTCATTAAAGCTTTGCAAAACCAGTTCTCTTGTTCTTCTGCAGGTTGAACTGTATGCATATAGGCTGAGCACACTAATACTGAAGTCTTCTCAGGGACTTTCAACAAGTGGGTGTGCTAGTGTAGCAGCCATTGTATGGAAAGACAACGCATCCTGGCCTTGACGTATCACCAGAGGCAGTGCTGTGTCTATCACTCTCCTTGTGAGCTTGCTCTTCATCTTCTGACCTGTGCCTGGAGACTGTGGAAGGAGCAGGCGTGTGGCTCACTGTCACCTGGGTGTGTGACAGCGTTTGTGCCATGCCCATTAGTCTGTTTCATGTACCAAGTTTCATGCGGGTCATGGCTTCCACAAAGGCACCCTTAGTGCCACCCTGCTACAGAAAGAAGAGTCTTCCAGTGGTGTCACCCAAGTGTCCCCATGGCTCCTGAGAACGGTGTCACCAGTGCCTTGTGCCACATACCGATTGCAAGGGCAGCACACAAGCAAGGAAGCCCATCAGCCTCAACCTTGGACTGATATTTTGCAGTCTGTAAAGCAGTGATTGAACTGTACAGGCACTCTTGCTCTTAATGCTGCTTTCCCAGCTGCCTGGAGGGTTAGTAGGAAACCAGAGCCTTGTTTTTTTGCTTTGCTTTCAAGATGTTTTTCCCCTTTGTAATTATAAAGGCAAGAATGTGTAATTTATTTAATGAATAAATGATCTGTCCAGGATCACTGGTTTGTGATGAACTCATTTTAAATTCAGCAGCATATTCTTCAGCTGGAGA
This sequence comes from Gallus gallus, assembly GCF_016699485.2. Classification (NCBI taxonomy): domain Eukaryota; kingdom Metazoa; phylum Chordata; class Aves; order Galliformes; family Phasianidae; genus Gallus; species Gallus gallus. Next base: position 96,419,530 of record NC_052534.1, read on the forward strand.
GTGCAGGGAATCCACATTTTCATGTGGCATAAAATAGTCTTAATATACAGAGAGGGTTAAGGTTACTTGCAGCAGCTTACTGGTGCCATAACAGCGCTGACCACTGTAGTTTTATTCTTTTTAGTACATTCATGCTTCATCCAGGCCTTGGAAACTGTCTGAATTCTTCCAACTACTGCTCTGTTGTGTCCTTCCACCTGATAACCTTAGCAGATGCAAATTTGCAATCTTCTTTTAATAAAAAGCAGTTGACACTATGCCCTCTGAATCTGCTAAAATAAGATTTGCTAAGCAGCTACCTCCCTTCCCACGACCTCCCCTTGCTGCTCCATTCCTCCCCAGTCTGCATCGTGTAACTTGAATATAATGTTTAGTTTAGAGCATCCTGTGAAGCAAGGAAATGCAAATGAAAAGGAAGACTGAAAGGGGAAGAGAGAGATAAACTTCCTGGGCAGTGAATGTGCAGTGACATAATTTTGTTAATTGTACTGGGAAAAAGTTGAAAAGAGGAAATAAATAGAGTCAATAACGGGCACTGTTCTGGCCTCAGCTGCCTGTATCCTTTTAAGTGGCTGACCGTGTGTGTCTGAGCCTGACCTGGCAGTGTGTGGCATCTCTCACTGGTTCTTCTGGAAAAAAAAGAAACCCTGTAGTTCAGTAAAGGAAAAATACTTCATTGCAAATAATTCACCTTGTTCTGACACCTCAAATTAGAATGAATAAAATCGAATGTGTTTAGTCACAGTGGTGTACTAAATTCCCATACTTTCCTTCCCTCCTTCCACACACACACAGCTTCTATGGGAATTGAGTGCAGTGTGTGAACTTAACGCGTTTTACTTTGGGAATCAGATACGTGATAACATCAACTTACCCAGCTTGGCTTCCAGCGTGAAGCCCTGGCCCTGTGAAAGCCTTCCTCACCATTGTTTGCTCGCCCTCAAATTTATAAGGCTTCCTTATGCCATCATGCTTTCCTTTTAGTCGCTTATGTGGAACTCAAGTTTGGGCTGTGTTTAATAAGCCGAGTAGCTCTGCTTGCGTGAAACTGGGCTGTAAATATTGATTACTCGCTTGACTTGGGTGGAGATGTTTGTATGGCATCCTCTCCGCTCTGAAGTGGGTACAGTCATCCCCGGTGGCCCGTGTTTCTCAGCCAGCTTGTGAGAGTCCCTGGCAGGATGTACGTGAGCCAAATGTGACGCGTAATGCAAAAAAAAAATATGCAATCTTCAGCTTTTGGCTGAAGTGAGCAAAGCTCCTCTGAAGCCAGGAGAATTGTGGCTGCCTCCAGTGAGATGGATCCGGTGCGGTGCAGCCTGTGGTGTTTGTTGGCATGCAAGTTTTCCCCTTGCGTGGGTATTTTTCTGTTTCTGTTGGTTCCCCTGTTGTTTTCCTGAGCCTGGCATGGGTAATTGTTTGTGTTGTAGGAGCATCAGCCAAAGATAAGATTCTTGTACCACACACTTCAGGCTGTTCCTCACGTGGTGCTTTAAGCACTTCAGTGAAGCTGTCTTCAATAAATAAACCGTTGGGGATTCTTGCAGCGCAGCTTTTTGGAGATGGCACAACACTTATCTGGACTTTATCTTCTACCAGTTTAGGTGCAAGATCTTTGAATTACCTGGGATGTGTACCTACTCTGATAATAGCATGCTGGCATGGCAGGTATGCAACAGAGCCTGATGGCTTGGCTTATTTCCTACAGTTTCATCGTGAAAATGGAGGGATTGGATCTAGAGTTTTGGGTTGTGTGGCACCTTTTGCCCCAGTGCATGTATGTGTCCAGGTTGATGTGTACAAGTTGAGATGTGTTTTCTGGTCATAGTGATGGCTGAAACAGGTCTAGGACCTATGGACTCTGCTACTGGAGCTAGGACCAGAGGCCTGAAGTTACACCAGGGAAGGTTCGGGTTGGATATTAGGAATTATTTCTTGTCAGAAAGAGTGGTGAGGCACTGGCACAGGCTGCCCAGGGAGGTGGTGGGGTCACCGTCCCTGGAGATGTTCAAGAAACATGGAGATGTGGCACTGAGGGACGTGGTCAGTGGGCACGGTGGGGATGGATTGAACTAGATGATCTCAGTGGTCTTTTCCAGCCTTGATGATTCTATGACTCTATCTCTGATTCTGGGATGGACTTGCAGCTGGGCCAGTGGCCTGAGGGAGTGAAATGCAATCCCTGACTTAACCAGATGCTTCTGTGATACTCCTTGGGAACCTGTACATCTGCTTCCCATTCAATGCTTGGATTACTGTGCACTTCTGGGGGGTGTTGTAGGCATATTGATGAGGTGAAGTGGTTATAGGAGAGATACCACGGGCAGCATTCAAAGCAGAGAAAGTAGAGACAACAGTGGAATCTGCTGAAACACAGGAGATCCATCTAAGCACTACTAGCCCCTCAGGGGACATACAGCCTGAGGTGTACCTGCAACCACAGTCAGAGCAGGATGTTGAAGAGAAGACTTGAATTAGCTTTTAAATTAGCCTGTATCTGTAGCTGTAGCAGCCTACAGCGCTGTGAGGGCTGCAAAACCTGCACAGGAACCAGAAGGAATTAACCTGCACCAGGGTAGCTGGGAGCCACAGGCGTGCCAAGCGATGCGAGTGATCCCTTGGATTTAGGCAAGCTGGAAATGAGCCTGGGGAGTGAAAATCCTCTGACAGACTGGGGAGTGACTCTTCCCTCATTGAAAGGCCTTGAGGAAAACAGAGCAACCTGGAGGATCCATCCCTCTGAGAGTTTCTTTGTGCCATGGGTAAGAAAAAGAGGAAAAAAAGCCCACATTTTGGAGATCGCATAGGAGATTCCAGATGAAAAAGAAATTGTAGTGAGGAGGCATTGCTAACAAAGCACAGGCAGCATCTAGTGCTGGGGATTATTTCCAAAGCTGCACACAGGGCTTGCAGACAAGTCGCACCATTGACAAACACGGTGGTGTCACTAACAGTATTCATTTGATGTAGTGCAGTTATGAAAGCTGGACTTTGGAAGTGTGGGAGGGCCTTATCGGTAGTTGGCATTGAGATTGATCAAGAGAATTATCAGCCTGAGGGAAACAAGTGGAGGCTGGGATGGAGTGGGGTGAAAGGGCAGCCCTTAGAGAATGAGAAGCGCCGACAACACTTGAGGCTTCTCCATTGTGTACAAAGAAACCTACACTTAATGTCTGTGACGTGGAGCAATGGGAAGGGGTTGAAATCACCTTGGAAAATGAGACAAAAAAAGCATCTGTCACCTTCATTTCTCTCATCCATCAGTGAAGCTCTCTTTTCGAGGAAGCTCTTTACAAGTTGTTCTTTGAACGCATCTCTTCCTTAAGCTTTCTGCTAACAGCTCTGAAAATAGTAGATTGATGCACTCGCCTCTTCCTGCCCAGCCTCCAAAAGTTACTGGCATCTCTTCCTTTAATTCTGCTTTGTAATTGAATTTCTGCCATAAGTTGCTTCTGCTAATTCAGTTATACCTTACTTTTAATTGACAGTGGATTTGAATACTTCTTGTGCTGTTAACATGGAGACTAACAAGTGCTGGCCAGTTACCCTCTACTCCTTAGGCTGGAGCAAAAGTTTTGGATAATTATAAGAATATAGGCAAGGTTTTGTTTGGTTTGGTTTGGGTTTTTTTTTTCCTAAAAGTTTTGGAATGCAGGAATGTAGCCGAGGACTGGGAAACGGCTTTTTGTTTTATTAAGCATATAACTACAGCCAAATCATCTTGGTGCGTTGGTCTGTAAGGTCTCCTGAATGTGACACGCATGGGGAAGGCATGATAATTTGTACCAGCGGCACAAAACAGAGATGAAAAATGCTTCTGGTTTGTGTTTCCTCTTTTGCTGGTGACCCAGTTTGGTTCTGACATTGCCTTTCCATTTGGGTTCCATTGGTCAGCAGGCTGAAGTGCTCAACATCCGTTCCTGTAAAAAACGAGGATAATGGGTTTTCTTCCAAGAAGACGTTGAGGCTAAAATTATCTGTTTAAATGCCTGCACTGCTGCCAGTTCACAGTTGTGAGTGCCTGCCTGGTGATCTTGGGAGTAATAGAAACTTTAGTAGAGTCCTGACCTTCCTTCCTGTGAGCAGAAGACTGATGGAGTTAACATCTGCACCAAAGAGGGAAGATGCTGGCATAAAATAGGACAAGAACCAATTAGGGAGCGCTCACATCAAGGGTGTGGGTTTCCTTCCCTTCTTTATTTTTCTTTCCAAATTCTCTGGGCCTTGGGAAAGGGTTTGTATAACACAGTCCCCCAGCTGTGGGAGGACATGTGCAGCAGGGTCGGGTCTTTGGTCAGAGCCGCTCAGCCGGCATCGCAGGTGGTCGGGGCAGAGGGCACCTCGTGACCATTGTCTTCTTCTGATGGTTTGTGTATGGGCCTGATTTCAGCTGCCTGCTTGACTTTGGTGCTTTTCAGTTTCTCCTTGGTGATTATTTCTGAAAACACGTAGAAAATTTCGGAGGTTTCTGTAACGATGTAAAAGGAAAAATACAGTGCTGAATGTTTTAAATGGGAAGAGGTGGAATTACAGTACAGCCTGACTTTTATTGCAGTATTTTCCTGGAAGTTAATAAATTATTTCCCACCTAGGCATCTTCCGGGTGCTTATGAGTAACAGGCAGCATGGATTAGTCTGGAACAAATCGTGTCAGACATGCTAATTTCCTTCGATAGCAGGGCAACCAGTCGTATGGATAACAAGAGAGCAGATGATACGATGTGCTTTGATCTTAGCTGGCTTTTTGCCACTGGTATTCTTAGAAGGAAGCTGGAGAGAAGGAATTTTGGTGAAGCTCTTTCCTTACGGATAGTGCAAAGATGTACTAACTGTACTCCAGGCTTCGGTCCGGTACATGGTCAAGTCGTGTGTGGTCAGTCTCCATAGGCTGTTGGTAGGGGGTTGCAGAGATGGGCCTAATGGCTTGGTCAGTCTATTATCAGCATTGTAACTGATGCTTTTGATAAAATACTGGTTGAGATTCAACTGGTAGTGTCACGGTGGGGAAGATGACCAGTGCCTGGGAGGAGGGAGATTCCAAACCTTTGGACGCAATCAGAATCTGGATTTGGAAGGTTTGTTGTTTGTACTGGAGGTGTCATCCCGGGCTTGTGGTTACCCCTGGTGAATGAATTGGCAGTGGGGATGCTTCAGGGTGTGGTGGAAGGGTTTGAATGTTACCACAAAAGGGAGGAATTCCCCTTTGTGGGGTGCTGAAGACGGCTGTGGGATGACTTGGTGCCATCTGGGGTCTCTGTGGCTGGGTTTTTTTGTTGGGAAGACCAACTACGTTACTTTGGGATGGAGCACTGTGAGGATTTCATTGCAGAGCTGTGGGGTTGCAGCATCCGGAGGCGTCGGGCTGGAGGCGAGGAGCAGCAGGGCGAATTGTGGACAGCTCTGTGCAAGGATGGGAAGTGGAGCGAGTCAATTTCCTCATTTTCTTATCATTCTGGATTTCCTAATCCACAGCCTTTGAGAGATTACGAATCACAGGAGCGGGTGTGCTCGCTCCTTGTGCTCTTGTCTGTGACTCCTTAAGTGCTGATGAACCTTGGCATTCGGAGCTGGCAGACGCTGAAGGGATGCATATTATTATACTCTGGTTTTTTGAGTATCATGCTCAGCTGATAGAGAACTGATTTCTGCCCTTTGAAAGCAGTGCTTAATGGCTCTAGAAATCCTGAAACAGGCTTTGTCATATGCCAGCACTGTTTCTCCTGTTTTTGGGTGTTGGCACAGCGGTATTCTAAGGCATAAACCAAGCAAACCTTTCCACCACGGCATTTTGATGCAATGTGAAGTTGATTCTTGCTTATTTTGGAAGTGAGTTTTACCAAAAGGTGTAAGGCAGGAGGGATGGTTTCGGCACATTTTTGAATGCCAGAAGTCCAAATTCAAGAGAAATCTGTGTGCTTTTCAACATGGCTTTTGATTTCTCTTTCAGGACAAATAATCAAAAGCAAATGCAGAGGATGAAGCAGTAGTTGACGCTCCATTTAGAGCAAGAGCTGTGGCAGAGCTTTCACATGCTTAGACAAATTCTGATTTCAACTGGGAAAATTTGTTTGTGGAGATGAGGCCAAAAAGAAGGCAGTGATGTGATGAGGCCCTTAGAAGAAAGCTGTGATGTAAAGCATGTTTGTTTTGTTTTCTCCTTCAGGCAATTGAGCCCTGTGGACTTTTCCTGAAGAGGTTCCAAGATAGGTGGTGAGTACTTCCCAGATCCTGCTTCTTTTGAGCTACACATTACGTGGGAATGATATGGCAGCTGGTGCAGGAACGTGCATTAGCTCAGCTTGTGGCACATGTTGAGAGCTGGCAGGCTGATCTTTGAACACGAGGTTGCCATCAAAATGGGAGGCTTTACCTTTGCACCAGGGTGAACTTTCCGAGACCCGATTAGTTAAATAAATTTTGTATTTTCCTAAATATTTGACTTAAATGGTGGAAAATCTGTAGCAATGACACTGGATTTTGCACGGAAAACCTGTGCAGCCCAGCAGGCAGCGTTTTCCATGTCGAGAAACGACCTCGTCCTTTCTCTCCCTTTTGTTCTGACCATCTGTGTTAATCTGAAGGAATGCAATTTCCAGTGGTTCAGATGACCTGCATAACTCACGCTAATCTCTGCCACGTGTGACCGGTTCTGCCCTGGCGTGTACCCAAAGCTTCCGTGTATTTCATTTGTCTGCACTTCATTAGTTTCTTATTTGTAAGTAAATGAAACGTGAAATCAGAAAAGACCCGCAGGAGCACAGGGGTTGATCAGAAACACTGACAGCCAGGCAGCCAGCTCGGGCACTGGGCACTTCTCTGCTCCTCCCTGCAGCCCGCCTCTGCCAGCACTGCCCCCGCCATGCTGCTCTGCAGCACCCTTTGCTGTTTGCATTTGTTGTTTCTAGAGAAATCCACACCCTGTTTCCTCTTTCAATTCTAGATTCTTTCCAATGAGATTAACAAAATTATATCGTTACGCATTAATTGCTCAGGAAGTTTATTCTTTAGTTGCATTTCCCTAGTGCACAGGATACAAGCTATTAGAGATCTTGTGTGTTCAGACTGACTAATGAACCACAGCTGAGTGTCCAAAGCCTTTAATGGACTTCTCCATCTTTTAGATAAATGTATTTTCAATGGGTAAGGTGCCTTTCCCCACGGATGATGCCAGGCTGACTTGCTGTGTCTGTACAGCATATGGCTGAGATATGGCAGGGGAGTTGCTAGGGAATGGTATGCTATACTGAGCTCATGTCCACCTTAAGTACATGTTAGTTTTGGCCAGAAAACCATTACTTTTATTTATTACTCCTTTAAATTTATTTGTTTCCAATTACATCTTTAATCAACAGAATTATCCCTGACTTAATAAATGCTGTTATCCACGTTTTTGGTATTTTTGGTATTTTTTGTAACGGGAGCTCAGTTAATCCCTGACATTCCTACTGAGGCATATATCCGTATAGCACGAGTCTTACAGGGCCAAGTTATGAATCCCATGCGCCTTTTGCAAATGGTCGTGTGAGTAATAGCTTACGAACTTCTCTCCCCCACCCCTGCAGCTGCCATGAATCTTCATTATAAACCTGTGTGCTATTTGCACTAATAATTACTATATTGAGACCTGAATCATCAGTTGATCTTTTTGAGATGTTGAAAGATGAATCAAACTTTCTTCCCGAGGGCAGAGGGGAGCATGGGGCTGCTGGCTGTAACACTGTGTATTAAAGGCTGGGTAATTTCCTACTGCCAGGTTCAATTGAACTTGCATTGGGTTTCCTTTTGCTGCCACTTTGAGTGACACTTACACTGGTTATAGGTACAAAACTTGCTAATACTCCAAAATAGACTTAGCAGAGTTACTGTTTTTCCTCCTGCGTTATCCCTTTGGATAGTGCTCTCAAAAGCATGAAGGTCCTGTGGTCTTTGGTGAAACGTGGATTTTTGCAAGCAGAATTTGGAGTTTTGGGGTGTTTGTGCATTACAGTTTTGCTGCTGTTACGGTCTGTGTTTCTCCTCGCCTTCAAAGTTCAGATATGTTATTTATTCTCATTTGGGAATTGAAATGACCTGTGGCAATATTAAGGTAATTCTAGGGCATGCAGCAGTTTCTGTATGGAAGTTTATGGCATGTGGTGAGAGATGGGCAGACAGATAGGCTTGAAGTGCTGAGACCTCTGGGCAGCTTTCAAAATACAACATGTGGTCTGTCGTGTGGGGGTGGCTTCAGAGCAAGGGGAGCACCATGACAAACATGGAAGTGCCTGGCAGTAGCTTGGATCTCACCCACAATGAGTACTCCTGGTGTGGAGAGTGCATGCACTAGCCACTGAGGTGGGTGCTGGGAGCCTCATCTTCAGCTGGGTGCTTGAGTGTGGTGGCCTCAGCCAGGATGGGGTGTTGGAGCATGTGCTTCAGTGCTCTCCTGATGGGGTACTACAGGCTCTGATGGAGCAAGCTCCTTAGCTGCAGTGCTGCCTGTAAGCAGATAAGCAGCTCTGGGCACAGGCACTGTCCCAGCTGGAGACTGCACGTGATGGGAGCATGCTGAACTGGGGCCACTCTGAGCAGGACAGCCAAATTGGTGCCCAGGTGGTTCTGCTAGGAGGCTGTGTATCCTGGGTGCCAGCAGGATAGCAGTGCCCTAGTGGTGGCATTGGGTGTCCACTGCATGGGGGTCTTCTCCATCTGGGGCATGAACTCAGTGGCTAAAGCCATAAGATTTTCTGCAGGCTGGCAGCAAATGGGAAACAGAGATGTGTGCAGGAGAGGGAAGATGGGATGTGGAATAGGGCGAGGAACAGCCGAAACTGCCTGTCATTTGCACGGGCATGGGACTCTATGGCTGAAATGGGGCTCTGAGCAATAGTCCAGCATGGGACATCAAGATCAGCACCAGCAAGGACATCAAGACTTCAATCTTAATGTAGAGAATTGAAAGTTCCTGCCACCAAAGATCTGTCCTATTCAACTAGCTTAGAGAAACATTTTCTGAGGCACTGGGATAGGTTTCCTGGAGAGGTGGTGGATCCCCCATCCACAGAGACACCCAGGGTCAGCTGGACGGTGCTCTGAGCAACCTGATGGAGCTGTAGGTGTCCCTGTTCATTGCAGGGGAGTTGGACTAGACGGTCTGTAAGGGTTCCTTCCAACTCAAGTGATTCTTCCATTCTGTGATTTTCAAACTGGAAACTGAGCTGAAACCTGTGCAAGCTTTGTTTCTTGAGGGAAGGTAGCACCCCTGCAATGGAGGTCTCATGGAGCATTGGAGGTTGGGCTCGTGGAGGTGCATGGTGACAGCCTGCATCTTGTTGTGGAAATCTGAGTGCTCTTGCAGTCAGTGCTTGGGTGTTTTGGGGAATACTCCTGTCATACAGGAGATAAGGGCTGGGGTGGCCCCTCTGCTGTTGGTGTGCAAGATCTCCAGCATAGGGACCTCCTCCTTCACTTGGGAAGAGGAAAAGGAGGAGGAGGGAGTCAAGGAGGCAAGGGGGAGTTGAGTCTATTCTCCCTCATTTATGGACATCCTCTGTGCTACTGCCTTGGAAAGACCCCTGGTCTCTCCTGCTGGGGAAAGGGAGACCTTTCACTGGCATTACCTTGTTCTCTTACCTTTCCCCACAGTTTGATCAAACCTTCTGCAGCAGGCTGCGAGGGCCAGATGTCTGCGATACGCACCAATATATTGCAGCAGGGAAGAACAAATGTGCAGTGAATTGGAAAACGTGTCTTAAAAAAGCACAAATGGGGAGCACAATAGCAAGTGCAGTACCTTTGTGTGAGTCGCTTATGTAACAACATAATTAAGAAGAACTTATTATGGCTTAAAATGTGTCACCAATCAAAGCTTACGTTTTTCTCCTCTTCCTGCAACCAGCCTTAAAAAGTGATATTTGAAGCTTTCTGTTCTTCTAGGTTCTATTATAAATGGATTTTATTAGCATTTTCACTGTTGAGGCATTTCTGTGTTGTATTGCTTCTAACGTATACAGTTTGCTCATTCAAGGATATTAAGGAGAAAAAAAAAGCAATGGATGTGCAGCACTGCTGTTCATCTGTTTTTGTTTTTATGAATGAATCAGAAGATTCTGAGCTCACACAGGCTCCGTGATGGCCCAGTTTGCAAGAACTTTGAACATTCAAAGATCTTAGTTGATTCTTTACAGCAATAGGGAAAAGAATTAAAAGCAGGCTTAATGAGTTATTAGCCAGGATTTCAGAACTGGAAGATAGTGGGGCACAGCCTTAAAAAGTGGTGTTGTTATTTTATGCATACTATATACGTATTATTGTAGAGTTATCCCTCAATAGCGCTGTCTTCCCTCTGTGTGCTGTGCCTCCTACAACCACCCCTCACCTTCTGCACTTTGTATAAACGTCACTGTACAGCAAGGGAAAAGGAGCATCTCCTCCTTGCAAGTATCTCATGTTGATTCACTGCTATACAACTGTTCATCCTCTAATAGTGCAGGATTACAAAGCATTATCATCCTCAGATTGACTCAGGTAGTGCTATTTTTATTTAATCTGTATTAAGGTATCATTGTGAATCTTTGGTCCTGCAGCATGGGGATAATACGATTTACTATTTTTATAAAAAATCAACATGGCTGTGCAAATCCTGCCCGTACCAAGAGCTGCAAAGATTAGGCATGAGCTCAGCACATCTTTTTTTTTTTTTTTTTTTTTTTCCTACATTTCTTTCTTTAAAGTGCATCATTAAATTTTTAATTTTCTTGTGACCTCAATCATGTTGGCCAAGCTTGGAATAAAATATGAGGGCGTGTTGACCTGTAGCCCTTGCTGGGAAGAGCCTTGCTTGCAGAGATTGGAAGGGAGCTGTCCATTCAGACCTGGCCACGTTGTTCTTTTCAGGGAGGAGGTGTCTGATGTAGGAAGGACAGGTGGTAGAATAGGATCCGTGCTCTCATGGGTGGCCAACTGATTCCAGCAACTAATTCTTGTGGGTGCCATTCTTGTGCTGCCTGCATCCCTTTGCCTTGCTGGCTTTGGGGCCAGCTCTGCCCCGTCTGTAAAACACACTGAAATTTGGCATCTCCTTTTATCATCCTGCTGCAGCTTTTGCCCTGATAAAGCCGATAGAAATGCATGCCCCACTGTTGAGGTTAGCCTGAGGGTGCAGTCAGTACTATCTACAGGCAGCATATCCGTCCATCCTGGTTCCCGCTGGTCAGGCAGACAGCACCCAACCACTGCAGAGCTGCTCTGTTTTCCTGTCTTTTGCTGTGTTTGGCCTTTATTGGAAGGGGAAGGCAATAAGAAACAAGGCCTGTTTTTTTCTGAACTGGAACAAATATTCACACTTTGGAGCTGATCAAAATCAGTGTCCTAATTTCTGGTTAAGAGCACAGCAGGCAAACACTGGGAAGCGCTACTGCGAGCCAGCAGTGTTGCCTCCAACTCTGCAAGGATGCACCCACATAGGTGTGCAAAGGGGTTCAGGACACTGAAAAAACAGAACCATCTGGGTTGGAAAAGCCTTTCAAGATCAAGTCCAACCATCAGCCTGACCTACTGAGTCCCATCACTGAGCCATGTCCCTTTGTGCTGTAGTGCCATGCACATGTGCAAGTATTTCTGCCCCCTTCAAGCCTTCATCTGCAAAGAAAGAGAACATTACATCTTCCTCATTAATTATATACAGAAATGCCTATCCTTTCAATAACTACATAATTGTTACTGCCTGCATTTAAAAAATGATGGTCATTGTAGCTGTAGTGCTTCGTAGTGCTGACTGGGCAATGCAGCGGGCCTGTTGGAAGGTGTGTTTGACAGGTGTAGGTCATGAGGATGCTGAAGGTTTTCTACTGGAGCCCTTCTTACAAAGCCTTTCGGCTCTGTTCAGCTGATGGTGAGCTGTTGAGGCAAGTATGGGAGCCAGCTGGTGAAATCTGACCTGTTTTGTGGCATGTAAGGTTGGTGAACATAAGCTGTCGGATTGACTGTAATAAAATAAAATGAATAACTTGACTTGGGGTACACACTGGATTTGAGAACAGCCAGATGTGAAGGCAGGGAGACATTTCTAAACACTAATTGAAAGATTTTTTGAAGTAAAGGCTGAAAACATCCTCCCATCCTGAAGTTTTGACCTATCTAATGTAACTCTCCCTTTAAAAGAACAACATGCCCCAATTCATTTTAGTCCTTTTACCTTTAGCCTGTGTTTAGCATTTGGGACTACCATTATTTCATGAAACGTCAGCATTAAGGCATGTATTAATCTGTGTCCATCGCCTTTCATTGTTTGTTGTGTACTGCTACTACCTATATGTCAGAATAGGTAATTATATATCATCATTTATACTTGAATCATGAAGGCAGTTTGTTTTTATGTCTCCTTCTAAGTTAAAGTACCTTCTTTCTGAATCATGATGAAATATTTTAACTCTAATAAGGTGTACAATGGCTATGCTAATGCAAGAGTATGAAAATAGAAACTTCAGCATGCAGCAGCTCGAACAGATTGTTTTCAGAATGCACTGCGGGTACCTTCACTGAGTTTGTGTGCTTTCTAAGTATTTTGAATCTAAGGAAAAGAGCTTTTTCCTTTTGTTTTGCTCGGGTTTGTGTTCTAGTTGTTTTTGCTTGAAGATGGACCAGATATATTTGATAAACTCTGCTCCTCACTCAGACAGTCGGGTAAGAGGATTGAATGGTCCCTCTTCCCCGCTATGAAGAGAGTGGGAGATGAATTTACCTGCAAAATGACAACTGAATTGAGGACTGAGGGATGATAGCGTGGGCAAAAGATGTTTCAGGGCTGGCAGGTACTAACAGCTGAATTTTGTGGAGTACTTGCAAAACGACTGCAGATTGTCCTCTTGAGCCATAGGGAGGATCTCAAAGGAAAAGAGTTTGATTTTTGAGTTTTCCAGGCTGGCTGCTTCTTCAGCTGTTTCCAGACAGCTCCAAGCTCTGTGGTTGCGTTCCCTTCCAGCCAAATGCTTTTTCTGCACTCTAACCTAAGAGGACAGTTGGCTTTATGATGCTCTTCATCCTTCGCATGATGATGAGGGAATCGTTCTGTTTTTAGCTAATCACAGGTCAATTCTGACTTTTATTTCTCATCGCATCTCAAGCTTCCTTCTCCCTTCAGCCTCCCATGCTCTGTAAGGTGCTTGGGGTGATGATGGCTCAGCCTGCAGCCCATGGCATGGTGGGAGCAGGGACAGATCCTCCTCCGTGGGAGTGCCTGTTCCTCCACATCCAGGCAGGATCCAGGGTTTGTTTGGTCTAAATGCAAGTGAAGACCTGCAAGAACTGGTTTAATAATGGGAATGTCAGCAGGCTCCGGAGTACAATGATGCTCCAGGATGCTGTCATAAATCTGAGGTTATGGGATGACAGTTATAATGCATGGCATTGGGAGCATGTGAAACTGCAGTCATTAAGCAAAAATGGGCTTTTAAACTAATGGCAGATGCCTAAACAGTTTTGCAGTGAAACCAATTCCCTTAGGCCACCGTTCTTCCAATTACACAGGTCCTGTTGACTTTTGAAAACAGGAAAATATTTTGGCTTTGGTGCTGTAGCAGTGCTTTTACTTTCTTCCCAGAGGTCAGGCTGCTAAGCTTTTGCTGGGTTTTAAGCTGGAGGTGTTACAAAATGATGAATGGCAACAATTCTGGATAATGCATTCCTCATCATTCCCCCAAATTAAGCCACCTGCAATAGCAAGTATTCACACCTGTTCCTGGCTGGATTTTCAAGCCAGCGTGGGGGTGTTTTCTCCATCCAAACTCAGCTGTGTTTAACCCAGTAGGTAGTTCTGTAAGATGCCTCCGCTACACAGAATTTTACCCAAATATCTCCATCAAAACCTCATTTCAGCTCCTGCTGCTTCAGAATGATACACAATAAAGCAGTGTGTCGCCCAGTCTGCTCTGAAGCCATCATTCCCAGCCTAGAGCTGGAGGCATTAGGATGCAGGTATTGCTTTCTCCTTTGCACCAGAGGGATCCCAATGGAGGTGTGCTCCCCCACCAACTGAGGCACGTTGGCCAGTTCCTTGAAGAGGCATTACAGGAGCATTAGGTGGTTGCAGAAGGCCAACTCTTTATCAGCCATCTGCTTTCACAACTTTTCCTTTCCCCTACCCAGCCTTGGCCTCTTCCTGGAAACAACATGTTTGGGCTCCGTATGCCTGTACCCCTTGTTTTTCAACTTGATCAGAACTTGTCATCTTTTTGGTTGTTTTTTTTTTTTTTTTTCCTTCTATTACATGGAGTAGAGGACAAGAGAGAATAACTCTGACTGTGAGAGTATGCAGAGCAGAATTTGGTTCTTCATATCTCTTCATATCCTACACAGCTCAGAGCCCACTAATCTTATAAAGCCAGCTTCAGCCTTGGGCTGGCCTTACTTGCTGAGAAACTCCAGATGCTTATATTTTTAAACATACAAACATATATATATATATACAAATATGCATATTTATATATATATAGCTTTAAGCAAACAATTCCATTAGATACATATGTGAAATCCACAGAGACCAGCTGTATTTTACTTGGAAGCTCTCCATGCTGGGAGATGACCATTTAACGAGGGGTGTTAGGTTTCTCTAGGAGCCCTGCAAGACTGAGTAGAGGTTGGGAGGGATGGATAAGAAGTACCCTGAGACACTGGCTGCAGATTTCAGCACCGTGCAGTTTGTTTCCTGGGTGCCACACGTGGTCGAGGCTCTCTGTAGGTTTTAACATAGTGCTTCTTTCCACCACTTTGGTTCTATCCCTTTCTTCACGATCTGCCCTAGCCAAAAATGTGTTTTCTGTGCATAGAGCCTTCTGGAAGAGGAGAGCTAACTGCTGTGACTTAGGTGGTATTTTCTCCTTTCTGAGGAGTCAGGAGAGAAGAGTGGAAGAAGAAAGGTTAAATTAACAAGAACATGAACATTTGAGCAGATGGCTGACCTTTCTAACACCAAGAACCATTTAATTTGAGAAATTTGCAGGCTGTTGTAGGTTTGTCATGCTCTTTTCAACCATCTGAGTGCAGATCCACGGTATGATTTATTAGCCCACCACCGGGCTTTGCTGCCTAATTTCCCTTCTGTTTGCACCACTGAACTCTGGGTGGAATAAGCAAAAGGGAGAAGCGGCATGTCTGCATTATAGGAGCATTGATTCAAAGCCCTGGATGCTGAGGGAGGAGGGATGCTGCTGGTCGTGCTGCAAGGAGCTCACTCCTGCAGACCCAGGTGCTCAGCCTCAGCCCTGAGCCATCCTCCCCAGCATGAGGAGGGACGTGGAACAGTTAACTGTGGTCAGGGAGGAGACAGATGATCATCCTGCCCCAAATCACTTAACCGTCTTAAGGGTCTACCCTTGTCTGCCTGGGCGAGCCAACTAATCTTACAGCGAGCTGCACAAGTGGGCTTGGAGCTATATATGGGACTGGGAGAGAAAGGGCACAAAGCAACCAATTCCCCCGCACCACCTTTCCCCCCAAAAAACTGCTCAATATGCATCCGATTGCTACTTAAGGAAAATCACTGCAGATCAGCTGTTCTCCATTTCATGCTTTTTGGGAGATGACAGCAGATCGCACTTGGGAAAGTTGTTCGGCAATGTGGGAGAGCGCACATCTGCACAGCGGCCACACGTGATGTCCTCAGTGGCCTCCTGGAGAGCCGCTGGGATAAGTGCTGCTGGGAGTCCTGCCTGGGGTTTGGTGACGTTGGTCAACATGGAGGAATGACCGGGGGACACCGTAGGAGCGGTGTGTAAGGGATGTACCATGTTGGCCCGCCGCAAGTGGAAAACAGAGCGAAGGATCTCTACCCGAGCGGCACACGTTTCTCTTACAGCAGCCCGGCTTTTCACTGCAGTTGGCTTCTCTTAATTACTGCTAATGCCTCTGCAGGCTGTGCTGCTGCAGAGATGGGACGTGGCTGGCTCTGAGTCAGGGTGAGGAGACCGACCGTCCGCAAGGCTGACTTGTTTTTTTCTCATTCATCTTCCCTAAATGCAGATGTGACGCTGTTGAACCCCACTGCTTCACCCCACCAAAGCTACCATTTTCTGACTGTTGTCAGAAAGTTGTTCTTGGCAAGTGGCTGTTTACTTCATTCCTCTGCTGTCACTGTCTCCTGTCCGTCAGATGCAGATCTGTGCGTGCAAGCTCAGCTGCAGCTCAGTTTGGAGAATTCTTTGAAGTATTGTGGCTTTCTGCACTCTGTTTTTTTTTTAGCATCACTTCTCTCATTACCAGAGATGGGCAGCTGTCCTTCCTTCCCCCACGTGGTTAAGCTTTTAACACCCTTCCCATAACACGGGGTTATGAGATGCTCTATGCAAGGGCAGCGACCCATGTCAGTACCCCAGGTGCTGCAGGCACAGATGCTCAGCCTCCAAGGGAGGCTTCTCAGGAATTACTTCCAACGAGACGGGTTTCTCAGGAGCACTTGGGAGGATTAGCTTGTGCCTGTCTGCCTATCTATCCATCCATCTATTTATTTTGAAGACAAGTGATTTTCTTTGGCTTGGTGCCCTTTCTAAAAGCGTACTGTTTGCTATTTGGAGCAGCACCCTTGGCTTTTCTTTTCTAAGTTAAATGCTCCTTCACAACAGAGCTCCAGGCAAATATCACCTGAAAGGTAAGAAGGAGATCTCCCTCCATAGCCTGGGCTGTCAAAAACTTTTGGCTTACCCTGGCAGGGTGAGCTGAGGGGAAGATGAAGTGCTTTTCACATGGTCACTGCTCTGTAACCCAGCGTTGGCTACCACAGCCCAGCAGTGGGTGTTTGTGGAAGAAGGTGGAGCACAGAGGCTAAAGTTATAAGGGGAAACGCAGTTACCGAAGCAAAAGAGCGAACGGTTGTTCATGATCTACAAAGACTGATACTGGTTGCCCTCGGGTTTGCCTCCCTTTGCCTTAAGATTTCCTCATTAGAAGCAGTTTCTGTAAATGACATCCCTTGGAGAGATCTGAAGGGGTTGGGCTGGAGTTGCGCCTGGGCGATCGATCAGCCTTCATCTATGAGACGTTTTTTCCCTCGGAGTTGGTTCTCTCTGTTGCAGAGAGAGAGCACAGCTGAAGCAGATGTAAAACAGAGTCAGGTTTGACTCCAGTCACTATGCCCTCTTATAATTTTGCAGTCTGAATGAATTCCAAAAGAATTACATTTCTGCTAAGTGGGCAATAGATGATTAATGAGCTAGCAGGCAGCCAGTGCACGAGTGTCTTTGCAATAAATTTTGAGCCTTTTTGCTGCTGTTCTTTCCCTGCAAGCGTGATGCAAAGATAAAACGCTGTCAATGAAATGATTGTGGTTTGTAGCCTGGTTCTCTTTTCTTCAGCATCATCCTGTCTTGCACTGGAAAGCCTATAATGAAAGGGGTTTGAAGTATGCCCCAAGCCAGAAGAACATTCAGTCTCCTACTTTATTTTGGACACGTGCTTCAATTATCATGGAGTCAGCTGGGTTTATTTCGTGCACTTAGAGACATGTCTAATCTGAGTCAATAAAGATGCCAAGAGGCTTTGTTGATCGGAGGTCACAAGTGCTCTTCATTGTTAGCTGCTGATATCACGCAGAACATGTGAAAATCCCCATCGGTCATCTTTGTACAGCCTGGAATAGCCCTCAGAACGGGGATAGCTGCTGATATCTTGGCTTTGCCCTCAGCAGGTCTCCAGCAGAGAGCACTGCCCAGCGCTTAGTGATGGGCACAGCTGGATGTGGAAGGGTGGCTAAACGCTCTGCAACGCAATGATGTGTGAGGCAGAAGGCAAGGCAGAACCGTAAGGCTGCGGAAAAGGCTTCAGTTTGGTTTCTTATGCATCCTGGAAACTTGTACGTTTTGAACATTTTTGCAGCTCCGAGTCACAGCGCTACTCATTGCATTGCATCAGAACAACTGACTCAGAAAAACCTCATGTCTGCTCATGCTGGAGACTTGCATATGTGCTAGCTCTGGTTTTAATTGCCGTTCTGTTGGAGATGTCCCCGGAGTATTTGGCAGGTTGAAGGTTAAGCTGTTTTTCATTACTTGGAATAGCAGTGATACATTCAGTCTACACCCAGTCGAGCTGGCTGGGAGGCGGTGAGCAGCAGAGGAGCTGGGCATAAGTCACAAGGTTACTCATATAGCTTCTTACCCTTTCCTCAAGTTATTCTGGTTGCAGTTCTTCCAGCAACACCCATCTTGTTTTCCTGGTAAGCTGGACAAGAATAGGTCTGTGTGGTGGGAACTGTGTTGTTGTGCAGGCTGTGACTCCCAATGACCTGCGGCCACGTGGCCAGTGCTGGTGGTGTGGTTGGGCGCTGCCTTGGTGCAGCTACACAGCAGCACTCGTTGCAGAGGAATTGGTGGTGCTCTGTGGCAGAACTACAGCTCTTTGCTAGGGATATTTTCCATTTCCCTAAAGGCAGCCCTGTGCTCTGATGGTGACGCTTCAGTGCTGGAGGTTTTACATCCATTTCGTGCTGTGGTTTTTGGTTTAATCCCGAGAAGAGTCAGCTCTCTCAGGTAAATGAATTGCCTTTCTCTTGATTGCATGTGGCAGAGGAAGAGACTTACCAGTGTGCTTATCAATGATGCAGTTTGCTTCTGCTCAGGGCCCAAAGTTGGGGAGATGAGCTCCAGGCAGACACCTGTGCGACATTAGGGTTATTCAGGGCAAGGCTTGTTTGTAGTCTTAACCTATTTGCTACCAAATTTGAGTAAGCAAACATGGGCCAGACTGCTCTTACCCCACAACGGCTTGGCTGGGTTTGGTCTGCCTTTTGTGCCTGCCCCAAAGGGATCAGATTAGCGACAGCCAGAAATAAACACCTGCTCTGGGCTGCCAGGTGTGGGAGCCTCCGCAGCTCCTGCCAAAGGGATCAGGCAGGGGATGCTCTGCCGAGGTCAGAGACGGGATGAGAAGGCGCTGAGGAGAGCACCAATAGCAGTCCTGGCTGTGGGTGCCGAGGGCTGAAGCCGCAGGTGGCAATTAATCTCATTTAATCTCATTTTTTTAAGATAGGTTTTTCTCCGTGCATCAAGAGACTCTTTCAGCAACCCCGTTGTGTCGGTCGCTCTGCGAGGGGGTGGTGGTCAGCATGGCTGGAAAGAGCAGCTTTTAAGAAGCCATGCTGGTGGCACGGTCCAGAAACCAATCCAGAAACCAAGCGGGTCCTCTCTGGGTGCCTCACCTCCCTCCCTGGTAGGAAACTGCCTCACTTTCAGGGTGAACTTACAGGCTGTTGTAAAGATTTGGGTTTTTTTTTTTTTGTCAGCGCTGTGGGTTTTTTCTTTCCACCTGCTGTTCGCCGTCCTGATGCAGCGACAGCAAAACTCCTCTTTCTTCTCGTGCTTTCAGTTTTGGAGATATCAGCCAAGTTCTTTTTTTCTTTATTCACATCACCGCAGAACATTTTGGTCTTTGCTCTTTATTTTCATTAGCGTCATCTAATTCAGCTTGACTTTGGCAATTTCTCTTTACCCCTTGGCTTCCCGACCTCCGTGACACGGCTGTCTTTGCTGAGTTCCCTTGTGCTCCTCGTAGGCGCTCTGCTGAGTCCCACTATCCCTGTTCTTGGGAGTATGTAGTCAGTCAGATTGAGGATTGTTCCCAGCAAATCTCCCCCACTTTGCTTGGGACACCAGCTGGTTACTTTTCCTATTTTCATCTTTACCGTAAGGATACATGAAGCTCCTTACAGTTCTACCCAGCTTACTTCCCTCCTAAGTTCCCTGGACTCCTCTAAGCTTACTGAAAATGGAAGATGTTAATGACTGTGTTTCCAGTCAGGTTTTCCTTCTGCTTACTTAACCCATTGCTCCATGCTTGTGCGAGTTACTTTCTGTGAGCACTCACAGCTACTTACAGCGTCTAAATTAGCATCGCCCTCTTCTACTTCAGCAGCTGGAGGACTAAACCCTCTGCCTGCTGCTTCCAAGAATACCTGTGGTCAGTTCTTAACATTATGTTCATCACTTTAACATTTGGGACAGTCGCAGTTCCCCCGTACGTGAGCCCTACCAGCACTTTTATCTCCCCGCGGGCCTCGTGTTCTGCTGTGCGGACCCACATGAGCGCTGTGGGGCTCTCGTGTCCCTCCTGCTCCCCTCTCCTGGGCTGCTTCTCCTCTAACATCCTCTTCTGCTTCCCGGCTTCTCCATTGCTGGCTCTCCCGCTGTATTGCCCTGGCTCCCAGTATCAATATGTTAATGCCTGCTCTTGTTTCTTACTCATCATCTGCCTAATTATCCCCCATCCTATCTGACTGCCGCTGTTGATGTTAATGTGCTCTTTGTTCTCCAAAGTTTAGATGACACTATGTGCTTTTTTGTCCACATTTACCAATCTCCCCGTCTGTTTATTGAAACCAGATGTGGGAATTAACTGATTTTCCTGATTATCCTTTCTCTAGAGGATTTTTTTTTCCCCTTTAGTTTAAAAATCTCAGCCATGCCTGCTGTGATCACAGACGGCCGTACCTCCTCCACTGAGAAACATCCTTTTTCCATGCATGCTTTCTGGGGGCAGAACATCCTAAAACTTCCCTTGCGGTATCAGTTCTTGAACCATATGGATGACATTAACTTGTAATGGCTTTTCCTTCCTTTTGTGGGGTTGAAAGCAGGCCCCTGGGGATTGTGCGAGGAGGCTCAGCCTGGTCTCCCCGGGCTCCCTGCAGCCCAGAGGGAGGTGGGCACCTCCAGGGAGCATCTAAAAGAGGCTCCTGCTTGCTCCGCTTCGACTCCCTGGGCTGCTCCCCCCTGCTGGCACAGGGGCTGTCCTCTTCTGAGCCAAATTTAGCTCCGTTCTTGAGCCCGTGGGTGAGTTCTCTGTCTGCACACTGAGGGCACTTCGTATCGTACCAGAAAACCAAAAGGAAACACCTCAGGCGATGAGGAGCTCAAATACTCTAATAACAAGGGCCAGATAAAGTGGCGAAAGTGAAAGCAGAGGACTGAAAACAGTACGGCCAGAGACATGGGATGGAAAAGGAGATGGAGAAGCAGGGCACGAGGCAGGAAAGCCAGCCCCAGCAGGAGCTGCAATCCAAAGCAGCTGAAGGATTCCTTGCTGCACACACATCTTGCAGCATCTTTCTGAGCAGGAGGAACGAGCCCAGATTGCTGTGTCTACAGTGAGTTCTTGTTTTATTTCCCATTAAGAGGGTAGACACCAAATCAGATTTCCACTCTGAGTTGCTTTACATTTTTAGCCCGTGATTGGATTGCAAATGCACGCTGCATATTTACATTTCTGGAAGCAGGCTCTGCTGCTGTCTTCTTAACCAGGATCCAAGTTAATTTGCTGAGCTTCCAGATGGGAGCCATTTGTTCCTCTATTACAAATTCGCAGGAATGCTTAATTTAATCTAGATTTTCTAGCTGAGGAGTTGGCCTAATCTAACATTCAGGCATTTTCCTTGCCTCCCATTCTGCTTTTTCCTTTTCCTCCCCCCTCCCCCTGAGCCAAATTAGCACTTGGGCAGAATGAAGCAAATTGATTTTGCAGTGCGAGCCACCAATCCGTCATCCATCCTGCCCAGCTCCTGGGGAGCAGATTGCCTTTCCATCTCCTGCAGAAAGGCTCCTGAGAAGAAGGCTGGACGTGAGGTGTGGCTGGAGGAGCCCCTTAGCAGCGTTGTGCTCGGTTTGTTGAGGCCCTTTACGTTTTGCCGTGTTCTTTGTTTTAAACTCTTCAAGGATCACCTGACTCTGAGCTCGTACATGCGCTGAATAAGAACGGTGTCAAACTGCTGTTGCAGGTAGATAAGGTTATTTGCAGGGGGAGGCTCATAACTTCCCTTAGCAACGTTCAGCCTCCGGTGAATGGAGTGACTTGCGATTGTATTATAGCCGTTTCTTTAATGCAATTTTAAACTACATGCCTCTTTACAATCACTTCTGCCCAGGGTTCCTAGATATCCATGCAAACACTGAGTATGTGATTTCCGTGGCGTGCAGCGCGTGCTGAAGAAGCAGATGCAGAGCAGGCAGGTGAGGTTAGCTCACGAGCTGGCCCCTTTCTTTGCTAATGCATTTTCCATAACAGTTAAGATTGCGGTAGGAAAAAATGATGCGTCACGTCTTTGCAACTTCGGTTTCAGAGTGAGTGTGTTGAAGCAGCTTGAGGTCAGCTTTCTTCTTTCTTCTTCTGCGTTATGAATTCCCAGTGCTCCCAATAGCCAAACCTCATCCCCGAAAAAGCCCGGAAGTGCTGCACACGGAGACAGCATCCCTGAGCCTTGGAGACCCCACGTGGCCTGGAGCAACGGGCTTGCTTGTGAGCAAGCCCTGAGCAGACTGGGTCAGCAGCCTGTAGCAATCTGCAGTTGCCCTATCTGGTCCTGCACGGATGGGCACAGGCCTGGCACCACAGCTCAGCCTCGGGACCGGCACTCGCCCCGAGACAAAGGCAGTGTGGTGGATGTGGTACAAGAAAAGATTATTTAAAAGATTATTTATTTGGTTCCCGGTACTCGGGTTAACAGGCAGTAACCCAAGCAGGGAGGGATTTATTTGTTAGGAATACAAGCAATACAGGAGAAGTTTAGATCCTTATCTTGACTGTTTGGATAAGGTACTGACTCATTAGTGGGAGAATTGGCTTTGTTTACTTACAGGCAGTGGGATGACATAATGAGCTACGCAGAGAAGCAATCGAATATTTGAAATTATATAAAGGATTCCATAAAGTGTATCCTATTGAAGTGCTGTTTTCCTTGCTCTAGGATGAGTAGAAAGGAGGAAGAAGTGGCATTTGTCACAGGAACAGGAGTATCGGTGACCTAGCCGTGGGATAAGCTCGTTACTTTGACACTGCTGCCTGGAAGTTTTCTCCCCATCGTGCTGCACATGCACACCTCCCTACGGCCCTTCAGGAGCTTCTCAGGATCTTCTCTTGCTTTAGCCTGAATGCAACACCGAAAACATGTCTGTTCCCCTGATCCCTCTGCTCCCCCTGTGCACAAGTTGTGCAGACGCCGCCGCACTGCTTGGCCAAGCTGCCCCATGCAGCCAGAACTGGTTCGGGCTACCCAGCAAATCCTATTAAGTCGGGAGTGTCAGTGCGGCATATAAAACTTAGGTTCAGTGGGGGCTATTTATAGCTGCAGTAAGAGTATTGTGTACACAGGTTTTTCTTTCACTCCTAATCTGGGACCTTGGCAGGTTTGCCATCCCCTTTACCTGCTCAGGGTGCCAGACCTCCAGGAACACTGGTGTTCAGCTGGGAGTCCTGGACGTCCTTTAAAGCCACCTGTGCACCTCTGTGGGGCAGGGACTTGTGATGTTCTGCCTGCCTTTCTCCAGCACCTCTCTTCTCCTGGCTTGCTTGCTTCCTGGCGTCGGTGGTTTGGCTCTTGGGGTGTGCAGTGCCCGCAGCCAACGGTGCTCCGGTAGAGGAGAGGTGGGCTGTGTGGAAGTGATTTACTTGAACTTCTCAAGCTCTTCTCTGTGATGAGTGAGCTTTCTGAAACACGGAACTTAGAACAGCCCAGGTTGAGAGTGACCTTGACAGTTCATCAGATCCAGTCTTTCCTGGGAAAAGAGAGCCTGGAGGAACTTACCTAAGACTCACTCCAGTTGCCTCTTGAGGACCTCCATTGATGAGCATCCTACTATGTCCTTGAGAATGTTGTCTTGGGGTAAGGCGTGGTTGTGTGTGTAGGACTTGGATTTGGAAGGACCAAATAGAGCAGAGCTGCAGAGGCAGGGTAGAAAGATTTGCTTGCTTTTCACGGGAAGGCCAAATTAAGCATCCTGTCACTGATGTCAGTTTGTGGTTTTGGGGCGGGGGGGGCTGGCTGAGTAGATAAAAAGGACTTGCCTCATAACAGCTGCCAGCCTGGTTTTATCCAGCAGTGGAACAGAGACCTTTGCAAGCATCATTTCAGTTGGCTTTTAGCTCAGGCTTTGGTGTTGTGCGAGTGCACTGATGATATGTCAAAGAACTGCTAGTGACTGTGTTTTAAGATACCACATTGTTCCTGAAGCACAAACAGTAGTGACCAGCACTAGCACTATGTGGGGGGGGACACTATGGGTCCCCCCCAAGCACCATCAGCCCCAGGATGCTGCCACAGAGGGCTAACAGATGCATTAGTAAGGCGTGTGAGCTTTCTGCACGCTTACCGCATTACATCGAGCTACTTGATTACAGGGATTGTTTATTTTATGGCTTTTTTTATATTCTTACTGGGAGCCATTTGTCAGTCTGCGTGGAAATCTGATTAGCTGAGAATTGCTAGCTCTCTGGTATATGTTGACCTATAAAGTGAAGGATGCAGCAATAAACACAGTCCGTTAAGCTGCTGCTGGAGTCGTCTGCAGGCTTCACTGAAGGTGGGAAAGGAAAGAGCTTGATGTGTGAGTGCCAGGGCACTTAAATGCATGGGCATTCAAGGAACAGGAGGCACAGGGGCACATCATGCGGCTTACCTGTCGCCCAGAAAGTATGCCTTTTTATTGCCACAGATAAATCATTTCAGTTTTTAAGCAAGGTGGTATCTGGCTTCCTTGACCTTGGCATCGGATGCCGTGCTGCATTTCCAGAGGGTGTTGCACAGGCTCTGTGCAGAAGCCGATAAAATACCAACAGGGTGACTAATGAGACCTGAAGCCTTGCCATGATATTTGTGTGAAGTCTCTCCATCTCCAGTACAGCAAAAGCCGTGGGCAGCTATAGTCAGTGTCCTCTTCGTTTGGAGTTTTTCCTTCTAATTACTGTACAAGGTTTTTTGGTCGGTTGTTTTTCATTTTTATATATAACTTACAAGAAAACCTTTGGAAAAAAGACATGCCACAGGTCTGGAGAACTTTGCTCTCGGTGGAGGTGCGTTCAGAACACGCTTCCAGCATGATGTGGAGTGAGGAGGTTTGAGGCAGAAGGACTGTGCTGCTCAGGTCTCTGTCTGTTGGCTGGAGGGCACAGCGGTGCACAGCTGGTCCATTTCCTTCTGGGTACCATGGAGCACTGACCTGCTTAGAAAACCCAATTGGCTTAGAGGGCCAACAGGGTTGGTCCAGAATAAAGCAAAGAGTGTTTATTAGCTAATGTCATCTGCTGCCCTAGAACCTTTCTGCAAGTCTACCAGCCTGGCTTTCACCATAGGTTTGTTGAGTTGGGCTGGGAGAAGACATTCATGAGTCACCTCTGCTGCTTAAAATGCGCAGGAATATTTGCCAGCTTTAACAAGAGATTCTTGAATTACTAAAGGTATATGCAAGGCTGTGCTAGCTCTACTTTTTGTCCTAGTGTGGAGGACCACTAAACGGTCGAGGTGTCCTAACTATCTTAGCTTCCACCTTTTTATGCTCTTAAATATGAGTTTATACTAATAAGTAGCGGTACCCATTAATTTTGTATTCTTAAATATTCATAATTTGACAAATTATTCTTGTTGAAGTTCTGGAAGCAAAGCCTGTGAGTCCAGTGGCCACTTGGAGTACACGAAGGTGCCCAGTACTTCTCTGAGCGCTCATGCAATGGCATAGCTACTGAGTATCCCAGAGGTAATAATCAGTAGTGAGATACTATGGATGAGTCTGATGCCTTCTTGCAGTGTCACGTGGTTCAGATTTATGTTGCAGGGGAGGGTCAGGTGGGGTTAGGGAAAGGCTCTGCACCACGGGGCGGTGGGCATGGAACGGGCTGCCAAGAGACGTGAGAGCCAGAGTTCAAGGAGCATTTGGACACCGCCCTCAGACACAGGGTTTGGGTTTTGGGTGGTGCTGTGTGCAGATGGAGATTGGACTCAGTGATCCTTGAGGGCCCCTGCCGACTGGGATATTCTGTCATTTCCAATGTTTGGCTTCATTTTACCACAGAGGGAAGCTGAGCATTGTACCAGCAGTTCCCATGGTGGGTGTGTGACCCGTTCCCCTAGCTCTGAGTTCCAGCTGGCAGTAAAGGCCTTGACCACTCAGCCTGTGCCTCTGAGATGAAAGCCCGGGGCCCTTGAGGGGGCTTTGCCCTGTGTCTTTTCCCAGATGGGAGCCAGGTGCGAGTTTCCACAGCACCACAGCCCGCAGTGCTCTCCTCAGCTCCTCACTGGAGATGTAGCACGGTGTTTCCAGAGGCTCCTGTTTTTGCCTGGATAGAAATGGGCGTTTTAAAAGAGGTGATGTAGGTAGAAGCAGCGTTATGGTTTCTTCCAGTTTCTGACTATAGGAAGGACATGAAACATGAGCAGGGCGAGAGTGAATGAGCGGCTTGTGTGTGCACGTTTGGCTTTGTGCTTAAAAAAAAAAAAAGAAAAGAAAAGAAGGAGTCTAAAAATAGGCCTCCCACAAGCCTGCACTTCCTGGTGAGTGGCAGCGGCCAGGGCAGCCCAAGCCATAGAGCCATAGGGCCGCTGTGTCAGCCTGGGGACAGACGGGAGGAGTGAGCAGGACAGCAGGCATCCTCCTGGGCTGTGCTGGGGTCGGACAGGTCAGGAGAAGAGCAGCAGCGAAGGGATCAGAGGTACACAGAATGAACCAAAAATCAAACTGCAGCCTCCGGTGGGCTTGCGGTGGGCACGCAGAGGCTGATAACGTTCTCAGCCCAGGGAGCTAAATGAGTTTTCTCCATGCCTTGCTCTGCCTTGCTTCTCTTAAATCCAGCAGCCAGTGATTTAGAAAGATTGCTCTGAAACCCCTTCTAAGCTTTATCAGCATTTCTCGTCATAACTCAGTTTCTACCGGTGTGTATATCATCTGTATGTTTAGGTTGCACATTTCTACTTCACAGCTCGCTGGTTCTCTGTGGGCTATCCGCCTCCTATGGGCATCCCCACGTGTCTGTTGCATTCTGCAGCACTTTGTGCTGAGCAGGAGGGTGAGGTGGCTTTGTTCAGTGACCCACCATCTCATTTTTATGAATGGTTCTGGTGTCTTTCCATCTTGTTTCCCCCTCAAAAGTTCAGGAGGGTGTGTGCTGCCCAGCCCTGTGCATCACAGGGGTGCATCCACCCATGCTGGGGATGCCCCAGGCTGGGCACCAGCACATAGGGAGAAGATGGTCCCTTGGTGGCTTGGTTGGGGACATTCAGGGTGGGTTGGACACCTGTTGAACCAGGTTGGAACTGCAGTCCTGAGGTGGGTTTTTATGGAAGGTGAGTTATTCATAGAATCACAGAATCCTTAGAGTTGGAAGGGACTTCTGAGGGCCATCCAGTCCAACTCCCGTGCAATGAACAGGGACACCACAGCTAGATCAGGTTGCCCAGGGCCTGATCCAGCCTGGCCTTGAAAGTCTCCATGGACGGAGCATCAACCACATCTCTGGGCAACCTGTTCCAGTGCCTCACCACCCTCCCTGTAAAAGACTTTTTCCTTATATCTAACCTAAATCTCTTTTTTCTTGTTTGGGAAGAACCAGTTGCAGCATAGGGATGCTCTCAGGGTATCCAGTGATTTTAACTCGTGCTGAACTTGTGTGACTAATTGCAGTCCAATCCGGCATGCAAAGCCAATGCCACATTCACGTGAGGCACCTGTATGACAGGAGGGGAAAAAAGTCAATTTTGTATTTGGATTCTCTGAAGGCTTTCATCCAGCCAGTCAGACCAGTCTTCTTGTTAGTCAGTTGTTGTTCTGATATTTTGGGGTGTGCTGTTCTTTTCTTTAATAAAGAAAAGGCTATGTAATAGCTCTGTGTCTCTTTAATGCCCTGTTATTAGCCTGAGGAACAGGGTATTGAACTGCCCTGGCTAAAGCTGTGAAAAAGAGTAATTTTAACTCCTGCTATGTGAAAACTCTTCCTTTTTATGCTGTTATGATGACTGCCCGTTTGTGTTCTAGCATCTGTTCCGGTATATGAATGTAGAAGGAAATGAGCTGGCTCAGCAGAAACTGAAACCCAGACTAATCTCGTGCTATAATAAGAGCTTAATAGCATCATTGTCCGTAGGCACTTCAGCAGCAAACTAAGCAAACAAAAATAAATCAGCGTTAGAAAACAGATCGCAGTGAAAGCATCAGCGCCGTTTGGGGGCCCTCTGTGGTGGGGAGGCTGGTTCCTGCCAAAGCTCTTTATCAGCTTTTGGAGGCTCGCTGCCGTCCGTCCCGCAGTGTCCTCCTGTTCCTTCACCCCACGCTTCCCCGCTTACATAACTGACTTAGGCATTACCTTCCCTGCTCTCCTTGACGTGTCTTTAGCCCCTTCACATCACTTGGCCTCTGTGCTTCGATCAGGAACTTCCCCAGTTAAAGCCACTGCTTCCTAGGGAAGGAGGAAGCGGTTTCAGGCAGAAGCAGCAGGTTTATATCGCTGCATGTTTAATTTTGCAGGTCTGTTTGGTTGCCTAAACTCAGTAGTATACCGAGGATGGTATCTCTAATTAAAAAATGAAGTCCCCATAGCATTTGAATTCTTGAAGCTTTCTCCTGACAGAAACTGAAAGTGGATTCTTTTGGTGTTGTTATCGGGCTGAGAAATGTAGAGATTAGCAGAGTGTAAACAGGAGGATGTGCAGTTGTCCTCAAGTGCACTAATGATCTGAGTAGCCAATTTGTTTAGTGGGAGAGTTGTGACTGAGCCTGAAATTTGGCACTTACGCTTTGAATTTGTTATATAAAACTAAATAAAGTGTGGAAGTGGAGTTTCTAGGCATTATGCTCCAGCTTTGCCCTGTCATAGAATGGCTTAGTTGGAGGCGAACTTAGCAATCACTGAGCTACCAACCCCTGCCATGGGCTGGTTGCCCCCCACCAGCTCGGGGTGCCCAGGGCCCACCCAACCCGGCCTTGAGTGCCTGTGGGGATGGGGCACCCACAGCTCTCTGGGCAGTCTGTCAGCCTGTTTCTGTCCCATGCATGGGGACTGTGATCTGTGCCAATGTGCCAGCTCTCGCCATGGGCTGCTGCGTTGTGATTTAGCTCATTCCTGTGAGAGGAGGTGCCAGAATCTGTACTTGCTGGTTGCCACAGGCTGTGATGATTCGTAGCTGCTATTTATGTTGTGCTTGAACAGGTTTTGGCACCACTGCTCGATGATGGTGAGTTCCAGTATCTGGAGAGGGATAAGTGTTCTTCGAGTTCAAGACACGACCATCTAATACTGTTAGTCTGGGTGAGCGTAATGATATGTTATGAGCTGAGAGGCGATGGTAGGAAAGAAGTCCACAGCCTTTTGAAGCAGGGGAAGAGGATATTGCATTCAGCTGTGCTACGTGTTGCCATTTATCAGGCAGCTTCTCTTCACCCCCGGCTCCTTCCCTGTGCCAGCCTGGATGGATTTTGAGGCATCCTGTACCCAAGTGAAGGCAGCGGGCGCTCAGCACCTCACCACACCGTGGGCTGTTTCTACCAATGCATTTTACAAAGCAGCACGCCCAAGCGTGTGGGTTTTGGAAGCTTAATTCAGGAGGCATCGCCGCCAGAGCTGAGCCGTTGTGTTGGCCTCTGGCTGCTCCTGGCCAAAGCACGGTGCCCTCATGCAGGTGGTGCTGCTGGGTTTTTGGTGAACAGTTGGACCTGAGGGTGCTCCTGCAGAGGGTGTGAAGTGCGGTTGCTTCTGTCGAGGGGAGGGTGTGTGCCTTTGCTCCCACAACTCAGCCACGGGGTGAGCAGCAGAGGGCACATTTTGGCTGTCTGCTCTCTTCCTGAGCTCAAGCTCTGTGCTATGTGAGGGTGTGAGCACTTGCTGAGCTGTGGCAGCAGCTCTGGTCACGCTGCAGCCTGCTGGCAGTGCTCAGTGGTGTGTTTCCAGCAGCCTTTGTCTCTTTCGCTGCTCTGGTAAAGGGCCATTTTTATTTTCTAAGCGAACCATTCTGCCTAATGGCCTCTTGGCCTCTCTGCTGGGCCAGATCTCAGTCTCCCTTCAGAAGGAAAAACCAAAGCAACAGCTGGATGATGTATAAAGTACAAATACGTGGATGTGAGAAGCTGCACTTGCTGAAAATGTTTTCCAGTACACGTATCCAATTCAACAGCAAACAGAGAGCGATTGTGGTCTCCTATCATTAGGGCTGTGGTTAGGTTTGTTTGTTTGCTTTTGTACAAGCCTGAGTGGGTGGTTTTTTTTTTATGAAACAAATGCAGCACTATTGCCTGCCTGCGTGGGGTGGGTGGCAGACGTGGCCCTCCTGATCACTTGCAGCAGAGGCTGACGACTCCCTGTGTGCACTGCTGTGGAGATGGCTGTGCTGGTGGAGATGTTCCAGAAGCAAGCTGGAACATTTCTTTCTTACGTTGTTTTTCCACTGAGCTCCTCATCTCTTCCATTAGACCTCAGTGGTTATCGGCGTAGATGCATCTGGGAGTGCAGGAGCCAGCATCTGATGCCACAGAGTTGCCATTTGTCATTAACATAAAAGAAAGTCGGGATGTGGTTTCAACAGCTGATGAGCCCTGGGGTGGAGGTCAGGGAAATGGCACGGGATTCAAGGGAGCTCTGTGCCACTGCATTAATGCACCCTTATCTGTAAGGAGGGGAGAGGATGCTCCGTGGGGAGCAGCCTTGGTACAGCCAAACACAGATTGACCCGAAGCAGTCCTGGAAAAGACAAATCCCCTTCTTGGATGTGTTCCCAGCACAGATAAGGGAACACAGTGTCACTGTGCAAGCAGGGGCAAGGCCCCGTCCCAGATGGTGCGGGTGGTCCTGGTGGCCAGAGGCACAGAGAAAGGAAAACACATGTCTGGGAGGGGATGGGGAGCCAGTCAGGAAGGGCATGTGGGGAACAGTGGTGTGAGAGTGATGCTCTCTGAGCTCCTCAGTGTTACGGTGTTTGTAATAGGGCAGCTCGCCCTTAGGACTATTAAAACACTGTACTGCAGGATACCACATAGCACCGTATGGAAGCCATTGGCACTCGGGCACCTCCATGCCACTCACCCCAGCCATGAATTTGGCGTTGCCATGGGCTGCTCCTTGCTGTCCTTTGTCTGATTTCAGCTGCTTCTCAGCTGAGTGCTCACAGTATTGCCTTAATATGAATTACTAGAGATAAGCTGGCAGCTTTATAACAGCTGTACATTTACCGGGCACATTTTGTTGTCCATTGAACCCAGAACCTGGCAGATAATTGCTATGACAAATAGTTTGGGCTCCCTCACTCCCTTGTAAAAGCAGGGAGGAGCCGATCTCTTAATCTCTTGCAGTTTTGGAACAAGTGCAGTTTCGATGGCTATCTCGGCAGGTTGAAACCACAGACGTCTGTTTCAAGCCAGTGGGTAATTGCTTTGTGCAGAGCCATTCATGAACTAATTTTTTCCTCCAGGAAGCTGAAGTTTGTTTGTTCAATACCATTTCAAAGTAGTGCCATTCCTTACCAGAGAGCACGTGTGCGCAGCTCTGCTCTTTCTGACCTGCCTACGTCTTCGGTTTTGTTTCTTGAGTATAATTTGGAATATATTTTCCCCACATTGCATCTTAATGTGTCTAGCCTGCTGTTTTCCAAACCTGTGGTTTCCTTCCTAGTCTCCCTCATTTTCCATTATTAAATCATCCAGCCCACTGCAAACGCCTGAGATGTAGATTTAAACAACTTAGGCGCAGCACAGATTTTCCTCTATTGGGCTTACAGGCAGACTGTGCTCCTCCAGTACACCGAGTGTGTTGGAAAACAACAAGCAGGGCTTCCTTCACAGGGGCTGATGCTCAGGATAGAGTAGGGCAGGCAAGAAGCGTAACAGCTGAATACATGCATTTAAAATGGGTAAATCACAAGGTCACAGACGGGCTGAGGTTGGCAGGGACGTCCGGGTCCATCAGACCCAGCCCTGCTCCAGCAGGGACACCCAGAGCAGGGTGCCCAACACCATGTCCAGGGGCTTTTGGATAGCTCCAAGGAAGAGTGGTGCTGGGACTCTGCCATTTCTTTCGAAGGCAACCCTTTTGGTGTTCAGCAGCACCCTGGAGCAATGCTATTTAAAGCTGTGGGCTGTAGGATGTAGGAAGCACTTCCTCCACGTTGATCTCTATCCAGACTCTGCGGACGCTTTTGTCTGCTTCCTTGCAGTCCCCACCCTGCTTGGAGCCACTCCAAACCCCGGGGCAGTGCGCTATTGTTTGGCAGGGTCATCCTTAGCTGGGTCTCCTTTCCTTTTCCAAAACAAAGTACTGCTGCACCAAAATGCCCAAGAGTGGAGGCACGGGCTGGAGAATCAGAAGAAACGTCCATCTGTTTGCTCTTGCCTTGCCACTGCTTCAGCAATTGGAGACACCGGTGTTGCAGAGAGGAAGTACAGCGGCTGGCCTTCCTCAGGGAGCACCATGGATGTTTACTGCTGCTTTTGTTGTAGCTGTGAGTCTGGAGGGGACAGGGAGGTCTCCAGATGAACTTGACAAGCCGTGTTCAGTCTTCTCTGCGATAGAGGGTTAAGAAGCTGAAGTAAAATATTCATATTCATCTGAAATGCTTTTAAGGTATTGCCTATTCTTATGTGGCGCCAACTATTTCCAGCAGCTTTGAAGCTGGCTCCCCTGGCCGTGGAGGTTCCCTTTTTAGCGAGCATCATACAAACAAAGTGTGCTTCATGGGCTCCAAGGCTAAGGGAAGAGGCCTTCTCCATGAGTGCTGAAAAGTGATGTCGGCACATGCTGGGAGAGCACAGAACCAGAATCTTTCACTTAGCACCTTGTCCTCCATCAGTGTACCCCTCCTTTCAATCACCACCTTTAAACACTTCTTTTCCTGTTTCTCCGTAGAGGAAGAAACTGAATGATAAATTACTGCATTGGTGTTGTGCAAACGGGCCGCTGACGGAAAGGTCTTGTTGACATGGTTTCTCACATGGGATTCCTTCTCCCCGTGCAGAAAAGTCGCTGCAGGTTTCCAGCAAAACAGTTATGTCATCCTTGGGAAAGGGATATTAAAAAAAAAAAGTGAGCCTGGTGGTTAGCATGGATCTCGGTTTGTGTAGGGTGAGAAATGGGTAACATGTTGAGTTTTGTGGGGTTTTCTGTTGCCTTGTTAGAAGCGGGGCTGCCCAGTGGTTGATACCAGGCACAGCCTGGACTTTCTTCAGTGACCGGAATGATAAAGGAAAAGAGAAAAGAGCAGCTGAGGGCAGTGCTTGGACACTCAGAGGTCAGCAGTGGCAGTACCTTGACACAGACGGACCCAGAAGACCATAGAATCATAGAATCATAGAATCGCTAAGGTTGGAAAAGACCCACAGGATCACCCAGTCCAACCATTCACCCATCACCAATGGTTCTCACTAAGCCATGTCCCTCAACACAATGTCCAAACGTTCCTTGAACACCTTATCTGCCCACAGCCTGGCACGGTAAAGCCTTCCTGGTTGCGTTCTTTTTCCTTCGCTAAAACAAAGTTCATAAAGATAGCACTATCTGAAAGTGAGATCTTAAGGTGGTGTCAGGAGTGGGGTTTTTTCTCCCCCCCAGGAATGTCCACCATCCACATAACCATTCAGAGAAGACACCGTTTTCCTGTTTTTCCAGCCAAGCCCTTCACTGATGCGGCACTGAGATGACAGGGCCAGGCTGTGCCCTATGTGTGGTCTCAAGGGGAGGTCAGCTCTCCTCATTTCATGCCTGTTGGGGGCTTCCTGCCTCAAACCCAGCTCATCTCCTTTCTGCCACCGTACCCACTTAGGGAAGAAAATACACCCATTTGGCCACCGCTGGCATCACTTAGAAATAAATTCAGTTAGATTTGATTTTCCACTTGCCGTCTTGTGCAGCCTGCTGACAGATGCAGCTCCAGGCAGCCCTCCCTGCAGTGCTCGGGAAAGCACATTTGTTGTGGGTATTGCTGAGATAGAGCCCTGGGGTGGAGGTTAATGAGAAAAGTGATGGCTGGGCTGGGGATGGCACGCTTTGCTCCTGAGATGAGTTGCGTTCGAGTATTGAACGCAGCACAGAAATGCCGGAGGAGGGAATAGATCGTCCCACAGCTGCTCTTTGTCCCCCTAAAAATGTCATCATGCGCCTGGATGTGTCTGCAGCTGTCCCCTGCAATCTGGTATCAGTACAAGGTGCTGATGCTGTGGCCTCAAGGCACGAAGGTTGTGCTGACCCTGACCTGTGCATGCAGCTCCCCGCGTGGCACTGCCCTTTCCTCCATGCGGGGTGCTGGCTATGTGGCTTCCCTGTAAGAAATAGCAATCTCTTGCCTTCTGGCTCCTTGCTTATAAAAAACAAAATCTGACATTAGCACAGCCACCTGCACGAAGACTGAGCAATGCCCTCCTCCAGTGCAGAGCTTGGGCTGGTTTCCAGCACCACCATATTGGTGGGATGCTCTTCTTACACAGATACTTTACAGAGCTGTTGTTTTACTGGGTTTCCTACACCTGTGCAGAAAGAGAAAATAGTGTGAAACACTGTTTGCTCATAGGTTTTCAACTTAGGCATTTATTTCATTCAGCAGACAGGAAAATAAAGGTGTGAAGCAGTTAGATTACTGTCATTAGTAGCTTCACCGAAGGGGAAAGGAAGCAGGGGTTTGAGAAGAATTTGGTTTGTGGTGTGGTGAAATCTATTTCTGCAGGTGAATTAAGTGGTGGCTCCTGTCCTTTACTAAAATGGTGATATGTAAAAACAAGCAGCGCTGCAGAGAAGGTTTGTGTAGAGAGCTTGGGGAGTAAAACAGAGGGACGTGGTTCTGTTCGGTTTGAGACTTGGGCAGCAAAATACTGAGTAGCAGTAGGAGCTGTTAGCAGCAACTGTGTGTTTGGTCAATGAAAATGGTAGGGGCAAGCGATCTTCCTCTTTTCTTTTTCCCTTGGTGGCTCATTAAGCATCTAAACAAATTCCAGCTCAATTTTTGTTTGAGGTAGCTGGTTGGCGTACCTCCAAAGCCCCATTTTTTATCATCTTCTTGCTGAGCACACCTCTGTTAAGTAAGGCTTCCTTTTCCCCCTCAGTTTCTCACCAGTCTTTCAAAACCATCCCAGCCCTCCTCCATGCCAAAAACAGCTCCAGTAGCTGCCCTGGGATCCCCTGGTCCCTCAGAGCCCCCATTCTCAGCCCCATCCGTGCAGCTGGGAAAACAATGATGTCAGATCTCATTTTGCTTTTCCACTTAGGCATTATTAGCAGTGATAACGGTCTCACAGCCCAGCCTCTGAGGGCTGCTCATCGGCTGTCACTGTCTCTTCTGCAAGCATCACTGTCCCCAAACTCTTCATCTTCCCCACGT
Organism: Gallus gallus; assembly: GCF_016699485.2. Classification (NCBI taxonomy): domain Eukaryota; kingdom Metazoa; phylum Chordata; class Aves; order Galliformes; family Phasianidae; genus Gallus; species Gallus gallus. Next base: position 96,454,598 of record NC_052534.1, read on the forward strand.
GAATGGCGCTGGTGCTGTGGGCTTTGCTCAGCTGCGGTTGGTTGGCGCTTCATGCTGCCACATTTCAGTAATTCTTGTGATGCAGAAGAAGGAATTTGGTTCAGTTTCCTTTCCCCCAAGGCTGTGATTATTCTGCAGAGAAGACAGATACGTAAAAAGTGGGAAGGTGGCATTTGTTGCTCAAATGAGTAGATGTGTATCCTTTAGTGCGAGCAGACATGACTTTTAAGAAGTCAGTAGGCCACTGAACATCCTGTAGTGCTTTAGGGACTTTGTGATGGTGGCTCAGCGCAGCAGAAGGGGAAAAGAGACCAATCTGTTGCCTCTGTGTGACTGTAGCAGGGCACTGCTCAGTTTTTTGTTCCTGAAATCTCAGATGTAATAAAACTGAATCACAGAATCACTGAGTGGTTGGGTTTGAAGGGACCTCTCAGCCCCACCGGCTCAGGCTGCCCACTGCCCACCCAACCCAGCCCTGAGCATCTGCAGGGATGGGGCACCTGCAGCTCTCTGGGCAGCTGTGCCAGGACCTCACCGCCCTCTGAGCAAAGCAGTCTCTCCTAACATCTAACCTAAGTCTCCCCTCCTTTAGCCTAAAGCCGTTCCCCCTTGTCCTATCACTATCAGACCATGTAAGAAGTCAGTCTCCCTCCTGCTTATAAGCTCCCTTCACATACTGGAAGGCTGCAGTGAGGTCTCCCTGGAGCCTTCTCTTCTCCAGGCTGAACCTGGGCTGCTTTCTGTCCTTTCCTTCCCCCTGACCTTTGGGAACCGCACAGTGTTTCTGTGGTTTGCACTCACGGAAGATTACTTGAAATCACATATCACAGTAGTGCCTTGAATTAACATGACGTGGGCTTTTCCTCGTGCAACCCAACCGGCTTGGAAAAAAGACCTTGTGCACTAAGACATTGTGCTGGCATGTTTTCCTTGCTGTATAATACTGTGTAAACAAACCAAACTTCTTTATTTAAGCCTTGCCAGCACTGCACGGCATCCAGTGGCAGAATGAGGCTGCCTGCTTCTCCCTTGCTTTCATTAAAAAATAAGAAAAGGGCAAAGGGAGGAGATGAGGAACATCCACTCATGGTTTGCTTTTCCTGTCTCAAATGACAGGCTGCGTCCCTGCCTGATCTGCTCCCACCCAAATTAACCTAATTTCCTAATTTGCTCAAAATATTTCTATGCTTTTCTTATTGCATTGGGAATATTTGCCCTTTACAGTAATAAGCTCTCCTCTCTGAGTTGGAAAATGTTGTAGAGAGCTCCCTGAGGAGCTGTCAGATTTTCTGGCCCTTGTGCAGGTCTCCACAGCCCTGTTTTCCTCATTTGCAGCAGTTGGTGCATTCAAGGTGGGTTTGGGAAGGCTGGCAGGGCGATGGGGCTGGGGAAGCCCCACAGTCAAACTGCAGGATGCAGCCTTGCACCCCAAATAGCTCTCAGCTCTGTGCATCAGTGCTCGGTGCCCACAGACTGATTCATTTCCCAAGTTAATCAGCAATACAGTCCTGAGGAAAGTGCTAAATAGGAGGAATCCAGAGCCCTGTAAGTGAATTTCTAAGGTTTCAGCCATTGCGTTTGGCTCCGTGAAATTGATGTGCCATCTTGGGGCATTCCTCTCACATCCCTCTTGGCAGGATTGGAGCTGTGTAATTCTGTCTTTCTTTGGAGAGCTGGGCATGGGTGCTCAGCTACACCTGTTGATCATTCCCAAGCATAGAATTGGGATTTTTATGGGACTTTACTGGTGCACGAGTGCATGTTTATGATGCAGCTTTCCCAGGAATGTAGCCCTGGGGACATCACTGCATTTTTCTGCATGGTGCTCAGTGTATGCACTGAAATGATTCCCAGTTCTCTGCAAGAGACTGTGGCTGGCACAGGTGGGAATCACTTCCTTCCAAGCACTTTTTTTAGTAAGCTCTTGAAAAAAAGTTTAACTTAGAATCATAAAATCATGGAATTCGTAGAGTTGGAAGGGACTCCTTGTTCAGCTCCCCAACTTGACAACAAGTTTCAGGTAAGCAGTATGAAATCAAAGCGTGGTTAATCCTTGAACGTGAAGAAGAGAAAGAGCCCATTTATGTGTTTGCGTTGTTTGCTCTGGACTTGCCGGGTTTCGCTTTGCTCTGTCTGTGTGCAGAAGAACCTGAAGCCAGGGCTCGCCTCCCTGCTCTGAAGGCTGCAGGGGATACTTAGCATTAGGGCTGAATTTGTCCAGCTGGTTCTTTTATTACCTCTGAGAGATGCGGAGAAGCTCCTTGTTGCTGTTAACTTCATCACGAGGTGTCACTTTTGAGGATGAGGATGCTGCCGTGCCATAGAGGTTCACACAGACCCGGTATCTATAGCAGTGTACTTGTGTATCCTGTGGCTTCTCTGGTGCAGTGTTCATTGCTGAAGACATTGCCATTAAACCATGTAAGAGAATCTGCTCTTCACTGCAGAGTCCATTATCTTCCCCAGGCCTGTGTAATTGGCCATTTCTCCTTGCAGCCCAGGTCAGACCTGATGCCCATCTCCCAGCAAAGCGTGCTCGTTATGGGCCATCTTTATAGTCCTGCTTTGCAGCACTATTTGCTATTTGACCTTCCTGGGTGGAAGGGACTGCAGCTTTTTTTTGGGCTTCCCACCCCTTATTTATTTATTTTCATACAAGGATCAAGCTGCAATAAAAACCAGCCTCAGAGCCAGCTGCGTTTTTGAGGTGTGGCTGTTGCTCAGTTGCCCCCTGGAGCACATCTCTGTGGCTGCCATCTGCACCTGGCTGCAGGGAATGGGATGCAGAGGCTGTGATACAGGCACAGGCTGGCTGAGGTTGGTGAGGACCTCTGGAGATCATCTTATCCTACCTCCCATAGGCAGGGACACTCAGAGCAAGGTGCCCAGCACCATGGCCAGGTCTTTTGGAGATCTCCAAGGAGGAGACCCCACAGCCTCTCTGGAACCTGTGCCAGTCTTTGCCACCACTGCTGCAAAATAACATTTCCAAGCAGAGCCTCTGTTAACAAAATGCTCGCAGTATCCCTGTGGGCTAATCCTTTTGTCTCCTCTTCTGCACCCCAGGGCATCAGTGACAGATCCGATGCTTTGGCTGTTTTAATAAGAAGTCTTCCACCCTTGTGGGAGCCCTTCTTGCATTTCAGCCCACCTCAGAGCAGTGGAGCAGCACTGGCTGCCTGCCTTACACTGCTCCTTGGCACTGGGCTCCCTTAGCCCCATGCTGCAGGTTTGGAACCATTGTGAATCTCAGTTCTGTTCTGTGACGCAAATGGTGCTAGTTTTCTCCCTGCAAAGCACGTAGCTCAGGTAACACAGAGTATTTATCGTGCGCACTGTGCACTTCCTCTGCTAAAGATCACTACTGTCCCACATTCAGGCATTTCAGGTCTTATTAATGCTATATCTGTACCCAAGGAGTTTTGCACAAGAAAGTGCCTCTTTAAGGAGCCATTCCTCTTGCAGCCTTAACTGATGCCCTGGGAACATCCCTTCAGGAGCTCAGGCCAAAGAGACTGCAGTGAAAAAGCCAGCCTGGTCCTGGTGTGAGCAGCAGCCTCTCCCACCACACGTCAGTGAGTACAACCGGCCCCAAGGCAAGGGATTGAGATAACACAGGCTCTTTAAAAGAACAACAGCATGCAAACATCCCAACCACCCACAGCCCTCATCACAGCACTGACCTGAGCATCCCGAGCCCTCTCCCTGCACTATCCATTAGCAGCCATCCTCCGAGTGCTCTCGCAGCTAAATCAGCCAATGAGTGATCTGCTGAAAGCAATCGAATGAAACGTCAGTGGGGTGCCAGCACCACGGGCCTCCTACCATGATTAGTGAGGCATTTAGGCGTTGCATTTTGGAGGAGCTACCTGAAACACAGTGCACAGCAAAGGTGGCTTTGAGATGTGCTGTAATGAATTAATGTTAGCGTCGGTTGTTTAATTATTCTTCACAAATTGGTTACAGCAACGGCGGGGTTACGTTTGGGTTGAGCACATTATGAAGCCTTTCAGAAGGCTCATATGCAAAAAGGGTGGTGTTTAGATCACTGCACGTTACTTTTCTGACATAAAATTATCCAAAAGAGGAGGAAGGGTTGAAATAACCTGTAATTCGTTGAATGCAAAGATGACGGGGATATAAAGCTTCTGAGGCTGAGATTAAATGAGCATCCATCCAAAGAACAGGCCACATCTTACTGCTATTAGAAGCATTGACTCTAACAACCAGGCTCCTGCTGTTGAGGGACCTCCCTTTGTAAGGGAAGAGGACAGCAATGGCACTAAACGTTTCCAAACCTCCTTTGGCCATCAAGTTCCAGCAAGCAGAGCCACACAGGGACCTGCAGAAAGCTGCCATGCACTGGGCAGAAGTAGGGTTTCATGGCTGAAACACAGCTTTTATGGTAAAGAGATGTGCCAAGGATAGCAGAGCTTGCTGCATTGAGCTGGGTTCTGCCTCCAAGCATTCAGCCACAGGGCAGGATGTGGATTTTGTACATCGCTGAGGCAACACACAAAATAAGTGGAATGCAAATAAAATGAGGTTAAATTCAGCTGTTGAAAAGCTCTCTGCTGCACAGCCCCGTATTTTTTTGCTGACCTTTAACATTTTTGTAGGTTCTTATGCATGCCTGGGATGTTTACCTCTGGGAATTGCTCAGCCCCGGTACATTTCATGGTGTTGATGTCTACATGCCATGCTGCACAGCATTTGCTCTTTTGGCTCTGGATAAGCGTGACGGGGATGCAAGGCAGGGCAGTGGCAACACTGCTTTGGTTATTGTGCACTGTTACACTTTTTGACAGAACAAAAGGTGGTTCACAACTTTTTGCCCATGGTAGGGAATACTGAGCTTATAGAATAAGTGGTTGAGTTGGAAGGAACCTCACAGCCTACCTACCCAACCCCTGCCATGGGCTGGCTGCCCCCCACCAGCTCAGGATGCCCAGGGCCCACCCAACCCTGTAGAGATGGGGCACCCACAGCTCTGTGGGCAGCTGTGCCAGGGCCTCACCGCCCTCTGTTTGGGCTCCTTCACTCCCATTGCTGTCCCTACCGGTTCCTGCTCAGTCATTGCAGCAGATCAGCAGTTTTGGAGGAGTAGAGGTCAAGAATTGGACCTGGGCACTGCAAGCTGTTCTAGGGGAGTGATAATGTATCACAGAGATAACACGGGTGCTCTCTCATTGGCAGCATCTGAGCCAGGCTCTGGGCAAGGATGGGGAAGCAGAACAGCAAGCTGCGCCCTGAAGTGCTGCAGGACCTGCGCGAGAACACCGAGTTCACGGACCACGAGCTGCAGGAGTGGTACAAGGGCTTCCTAAAAGATTGCCCAACGGGCCATTTGACTGTGGAGGAGTTCAAAAAAATCTACGCCAATTTTTTCCCTTACGGCGACGCATCAAAGTTCGCCGAACACGTGTTCCGCACCTTCGACACCAACGGCGACGGGACCATCGACTTCAGGGAATTCATCATTGCGCTCAGCGTCACCTCGCGGGGCAAGCTCGAGCAGAAGCTCAAGTGGGCGTTCAGCATGTACGACCTGGATGGCAACGGGTACATCAGCCGCGGTGAGATGCTGGAAATAGTGCAGGTGAGCTGCTGCCTCCGGTTTTATGTTCGTCGCTGTGACGTCTAGACTTGAGGCTGGGGAAGGTGCGTGGCGCTGGGACCCATCGTATTCTCAAGGAGTGGCTTGGGACCTGTGAGGTGCAAATGAGCAAAGGTCCCAAGAGATGGATGCAGCTCTGTGCAACGGGGTGGCGGCCAAAGTCTCGCAGCGCTCCCTAGAGATTCCTCAGTGGGGTTTTGATGGGGTCAGAAAGACCTAAATGCAAATTTTACTCTCCTGATAGACCTCGAGTTCAATACCGTAGGCTCCGAAACTTCAAATCTGAGTCAGTGTGAGCTCAAAATTAAAGACCATACCATGTTCTCGTCCCCTGAAGGCTGGGTCCCAGGTCAGTGGCATCCACCCTGATGGTGGGAAGCTTAGCATCCTGAAACACAGAAGGTACCTCTGAACATCAGGGAGCGCTTCTTGCTGTGCGGGTTGCTGAGTGCTGCAGCTGGTTGCCCAGAGAGGTGGTGGAGTCTTCCTCCTTGATTGATACTCAGAAGCCACCCAGACTTAGAGTAGAATCATCAGATCACCTGGTTTCAAGACCATCGAGTCCAACCACCCACCTGACCTACCGAGTCCCATCGCAGAGCCACGGTGCTGGGCGCCCTGCTCTGGCTGTCCCTGCATAAGCAGGGCTGGGAGCAGATGGACCCAGAAGTCCTGCCCACCCAACCACTCTGTGACCCCGTGGTTCAGCCCCTAACTGCATCCAAACCAGCGCCACGCTTGGTGTCCCCAGTGCGTTTCAACTGGGGGAAGAGGTCCCCCCTTTATGCGCCTTTGTATAAGTCTGAAAATGAATGTGGACGAGCAGCAGCCTCCCTCAGCCCCTTGTAGGAGGCAGATTCTCACACTGGCGCTTCACTCCTGTATCCTGGCTCAGACCTCCTTGTACATGAATCTGAACCCTGATTTTCTCTGCAGCTCACCCAGCAGCGTGGGCGCTTCTTTGAAGTGCGAATGAAGACAGGAAAGAAAAGCAAAAAAAAAAAAAAAAAGGGTCTGCAGTCAGAAATTCCTATTTGTTTTGGTTTATGAGGTCCCGCAGCTGCCTGACGGGGTCAGCTGCCTTTTTATTGCTGCAGGCTTAAATGATTTTTCTCAGTGCTGAAGCTTTGCAGCTCGGGTCGTGTTCTTCCTATATCTTTCTGTTGTTTTTTTTTTTTTTAATACGCAGGCAATCTACAAAATGGTTTCATCAGTAATGAAAATGCCAGAAGACGAATCCACTCCAGAGAAGCGAACAGACAAGATCTTCAGACAGATGGACACAAACAATGACGGTACGATCCCCTTCATCCTGCCCAAGGGAGTGATGCTTGGTGGGCGTGAGGATTTAGCTCTAGTGCTGAGGAGACCTGTAAAATGTGGCTTTATGTCTAGAAAGGCCATTTTTTATTTCAGAGCATTTTATGGCCGGGTTTTGGTGTCTGCTGCCACAGCCCCAGGGCACATTCCCATTTCTTCTGTGTTTAACCCTTGACTTCAGCAAGAACGTTGCTGGCAGCTTCTCCTTTGCACGTTGCTTTAAAGTATTGCAGAGAAAGGGAAACACTTAGAAACTTCCTGATAGTCATGAGTGCTCTTCAGAAAGCACTTCTTTTGGTGATATTAGCCTGAAGCTAGGATGGACGCCTGCCATGGCTTCTTCAGCTCTTGGGTAGCTTCACCTGGCTCGGGTGCTGCACCCAAATGGGGACCTTTCCCCATTCCTGCAATGGGCTGAGAGCACCCTGCTGGGAACCTGTGCTCCCAGCTGGTGACACCAGCACCATGCATCTGTGCCTCATGGCCTATGGTGGCACAGTGGGCCATGAAATGGGTGTCCTTCGTGAATGGGTCATGCCTCAGTGTCTCAAATGGAAGAGCCCTGTGGGAGTGGGAGGGAGGTGAGGGGCTACAGGGACAGCAGGGCTTCACTGCTCACCCCCAGCTGTGCGAAGCAGAGATTTGGGACGTCCAGGTTAAAACATGATAGCAATAGGAGCATCCTATTCAAAGCACACACAGTCAGGTACCGAGCCTCATGCTTCTGTTATTTGTGTGGCCCAGCTCCGTGCAAACTGCTGATGACATTAGAGTGGTCGGTTTGATGTTTGTTTTGGCCGTGCCTTTTTAAGTAAGAAATGACCATTTTTACACGGGATTGTTCTGCGGAGGAAAGATGCATCCAGGCTTAAGGGCTTGAGCAGGATTTGGCTGCCGTGCATCGTGCTAAATTCCCCTGGATGCATTTGCAATAGATTAGATATATGCGTGCTGCTGGTGTGCAGAGGGCTTGTATTAAGCTGCAGCGAGTGGCAGCGATGAATGACTTCTTTTCTGTTTTGCATTTCCTCCTTTGAAGGCAAGCTGTCCCTGGAGGAGTTCATCAAAGGTGCCAAGAGCGACCCCTCCATCGTGAGGTTGTTACAGTGCGACCCCAGCAGCGCGAGCCAATTCTGATGGGAGTGGACAGTTTGCAAGGAGAATCTCAGCTTGTCTTTCAAGCTTTGCTCGCAAATGGATGCCTTCTCAATCATTCCTCAACAGTTAGTGGATAAGATACCATTGCCAGATTGTGTGTGTCTGAGTGAAACAGCCCTCGCCCCTCACTAACACCAGTGCAGCTCTCCTTCGGCAGCTCCATTTCTGCTTTCCCGTAATGTTTTGATTCACTCCGCACGTGTAAGGGTAACTGAAAGGTGTTGACATGCAGATGCAAAGAGCTGGACCGCCGCTGGGGTGTCCCCTTCACTCCGGCTGCAGGGAAGGGGGTGCCCCACAGGCTCGGGAGGACGCTAGGTAGGACTTTGGCCCAGCGTAGCAGGTGGCAGGTAACTTATTTCGCTTCAGAAGTGACTATGTGAGAAGAAACGTGGACTGCACAGAGTAGAAAGTTCAAATTAAAAAACAAACAAACAAACAAACAAACAAAAAAAACAGAAAAAAAAAAAGAAAACAAAAAAAAACACAAAAAAGCAGCTTTTCCTGGGCATGGTTCCAGTTTTCTTTCTGAGGAAAATTGCTTGCACTTATCTAATGGTCTTTACTTTCTTTTAATATATATATATAAATTATATATATATGGTGAAGTAAAATTTTAAATATTTAGGTCATCTATTTAAGGCATAAAATAGACTCCAGCTTTGTTTCTTCTAGTTGTCCGTGATTTATTCCAATCTTGGAGATGATTGTTTTCTTTCTGTGGTATTTATGCATTAGCAAATTGCTGTTCCAGAAGAAATGCATGAGTAGCAGTTTGTGGGTATTTCACTCTGTTTAATTCCCGAATGCAAATATTTGTTCATTTTGACTGTCGATCGTCCCGGCGTTTCTGTATTAACGGGAGACCCGAAAGGAGCAAACCCTCATGTTGTATCTCTCAGTGGAGTCCTACGTTCTGGTGGTCGCTGCGTCCAGTGGCTTCGAGTGACCTGAGGTGACGTGAGTCGCACCGCTGTCCTCCACCTCGCTGCGCCTCTCCCCTCGCTGTCGATACGTTCAATAGTCTCGTGCATTCCAGTGTTATTTAATATCTGCCTAATGCCAAGAAATATTCATTGAAATAAAAGACTACTTTTCTTGTCCGTCCCTGTCTTCTTTTCACCCGAGTCGTGTGGTTGAGGGAGCCCAACTCCCTGTCCTGCCCTGTGCAGGTCACATCTTGCCGCATTGACTCTTGCTGTTAAGTAGAGAGGAGAGATGTTTGCAATATCCAAGTGGGAATGTGTTGGTAGGTTGTGCTTAGGCTTATGCCAGTGCTGCCATGAAGCATGTGGGAAGCACGTTCATGCACGTTCATGACTTTCATGAAGTGCACGTTCATTACCTTTTCCCCTAGAAATCCCAACTTGAGCCATTAAACCAACGTTTCTTTCAACTGCAGCACCACTCTCATGGTCCAGGTTGGATATTAGGAAACATTTCTTGTCAGAAGGAGTGGTGAGGCACTGGCACAGGCTGCGCAGAGAGGCTGTGGGGTCACTGTCCCTGGAGGTGTTCCAGAACTGTGGGGGTGTGGCACTGTCGCAGTGGGTCAGTGGGCACGGTGGAGATGGACCAGGTTGGACTTGATGATCTTAGTGGTCTTTTCCAACCTCAGTGACTCTATGATTCTATGAAAGTGAAGCCAGTCAGGAGTCTGCTTTTCCTGGATAATCCAAGGGGAAAAAAAAACCCAAAATATTGGGAAAACACGGGAACATGGTGCCTCCAAGAGGACCAAGTACTTAGATTGTGGCTGCTGTGCGGGGTCTTAACATGAGCCAGGCATATTTTTATTCAAGAACTGCACAAAAGGGACAACTGTCCCTTTTTTTTACATACTAAGGATGGAAGAGTAAGCTTGGTGCAGCTTTCAGACATACATCAAGTCTTCTCCCATCATTTGACTACTTCTGGAAGTGGCCCTTCTTTCATACGTTCCTGCCATCCCTCCTCTTCTGGTTTCTGCTTCTGCCTTTGGTGAGTAGCAGCTTTCAGCCACTGGTTGACAAAACCCCAACTGTTCCCACCAGAACCCAAAACATTTTCCAGTCTCAGGTCTGATACTTTTCCAGGCTTCAATTTGCAGCCTGAGACTCCCTGAGTCGAGTTTGCTCCTAACATCTAACCTAAATTGCCCTTCTAGTTTAAAACCGTTTCTCTCTGTCCTGTTGCTGTCATACCATGCAAGAAGTCGGTCTCCATCTTGTCTACAAGCTCCCTCTAAGGCTGCAATGCAGTCTCCCAGGAGCCTTCTCTTTCCCAGGCTGAACAACCCCAGCGATCCCAGTGGATGGATTAATGAAAAATCACCTAAGTAAAAGTGGAGTTTGGAACAAAAACCCCCACAAAACCACAGGTCCGTTTTTACCTGGCCGTATTAAGCTGTGTAATTATTCTTTCATCATGGAGATATCCAGCACTCTGAAAGCTCCGGCTAATTACTCCGTCAGCTCAGACTTCTCTGTATGAATTGCAGCTCCTGTTACACTCACTCCACGTTGTGTCATTGCCTTCTAAATAAGGTTAGTGCCTGCCTGGTTGTGGCTCCGCAGTCAGGGGAGCAGAGGCTGCGATGGCCCAGGGCCTGCTGGGCCTCTGAAGGTTTATGTCCCTCAGTGCCACTGCCGTGCATCTCCTGAACACCTCCCGGGATGGAGCCTCCACCACAACCACGGCCCCTTCCTATGCTCAGCCACCTCTCCATGAAGAAACTCTTCTCAGTCCCCAAGCTAAACCTCCCCTGGTCCAACCTGGGCTCTCTTTGGTGTCTTCTCTGCTTGGTCTCCAGTGCTGGGGGCTGCAGCACCACCCTCCCAGGCACATTTGGTAACCTTTCCTGCACCCCTCAGTGAGGCGCCGTGGCACCTTCCTTGGCTTTACACTGCGTCTGGACCACAGCAGCCTGACACTGGGCGCTAAGGGTAGGCCATGGTGCAGTGCAGTGAACGTGGCACATGCCAGAGAATCATAAGGTTGGAGATCTCCTCTAAGGCGACCTAGTCCAACCATCAACCCCTTGTCCCTCAGTGCCACGTCTGCCCTTCTCTTGAACACCTCCGGGGACAGTGACTCCACCACCTCCCTGGGCAGCCTGTGTCAGTGCCTCACCACTCTTTAGGAGAAGAAATGTTTCCTAATATGCAGCCTGAACCTGCCCTGGTACAACTTAAGGCCATTCCCTCTTGCACTAGGCATCCTGCATGCATGTTCCAGGTAGGTCCCGGTGGTTCCTTGGGATCTGGCTCATCCCTGTTCTGCCCCAGCCCCTGGGATGGGTTTGCATCGCAGAAGACAGCAGAACACTTGCAGTCCCCCTCCTCCTCTTCCTCCTTTCCAGCACTTCCCTGGTCCCCTCTCAGGGTAACTCGTGGCTTCCCGCTGGAGCTGGCAGCAGGTGCAGTGCTGGCAGCTCGCTCCTTGGGGAAAGGTGAGCGCAGCACAGCTGCATTCGTGTGCCGTTAATAACCAGAAACAAAACACAAACACTGTGCACTCTTTCCTTGGAGAAAATAAAATAAACTCGGCCAATTCAGATGTCAGCGTTGCGCAGCTACAGTTATTCCTCTGCTGCTTCCCTTCTGAATTATTGATATCTGCGAGCAGGCAGCTCCGCTGCTGCTGAGGGACACGGGCTGACCTCAGAGCCACCTCTCTGCAGTGCCATGGGCCCACACCAGTCCCACTGCCATTGTCCCTGCAGGGCTGAGCAGTCCAAGTCCTACTCCCCTGCCAGGATCTTTGCAGCTGAACAGATTTACCTACCTGAGCTGCTCTCTGCTCTGCTGCAGCGTTGGGAGGGCTGCAGATGGGCCGAGCAAGAACAGAGCAGGTTGGATGGACCTCTGGCAGCAGGGTGCCCAGCACCACATCCAGGGACATTTGGAGAGCTCCAAGGAGGAGACCCCGCAGCTCTGGGCAGCCTTTGCTCTGTCACCCACACTACACAGAAGTGCTCCTGGTGCCCAGAGGGAACCTCCTGTGCTCCAGTTTGTGCCCATCGCCTATTGTGCTGCACTGCACCACCCCCATCATGCGTGGCAGAGAACATCTGCACAGCAGTGCCAACTCAGAATGCCACAGGAAAGGTTTACAGCTGCCCATTAAAGGGAACAGCAGCCAACTGCTGGAGCCTGGAGGTATTCACTCGAGTGTACTAAAAGAGCAGAAAGATGAGAGTGTAACCTCATGCTTATAGCAGCCCTTGGCAAACAGGATCCCAGATTATTGTGTTTTTTAAATTACTGCAGGGAAGCACAGGAATGCCACAGCAGTCAGCCTGAGGTCTGAACCAGAAAACAAAAAGCAGAAGCTACAGCAAAGGGCAGACATTGCAGATCCTGGGATAAAAATGATGCATTTGGGAAAAGGCAGAATGGGCTGTTACAAATGGGAGTGATGCCTCCTAAGCCTGTTAGGCTTTGCAGTAATGCAGCCATAAACCGGCTGAAATGGGGCAGGGGGAGACGCAGTGAGATAGGAGTTACTATTGGTACGGACCTGTCTGGGGCAAAGTGCTGCAGGAGGGTTTCTCAGTGCTGCGACTGGGCAATAGCAATGCCATAGGATCACACAAGGGTTCGGGTTGGAAGGGACCTCACAGCCCACCCACCCACCCAACCCCTGCCATGGGCTGGCTGCCCCCCACCAGCTCAGGCTGCCCAGGGCCCACCCAACCCGGCCCTGAGCGCCTGCAGGGATGGGGCACCCACAGCTCTCTGGGCAGCTGTGCCAGGGCCTCACCGCCCTTAGAATAAAGAACTTCCTCCTAACCTCTATTTTAAATAAATCTCCCCTCCTTTATCCTAAAGTCATTCCCCCTTATCTTATCACTACCCTTCCTGATAAAGTTCCCTCCCCATCTTTCATGTATACCCCCTAGAGTCCTACAATCCCTACAACCTGGGGACATAAACAGCCTCTCCCGGGTCATCCCTGTGGTACCGGGGGCAGCCAAGCCTCGGGCCTCAGCCACACGGATCCCCCAGCCCAGCCGTTCAGGCGGCCGCCTCTGGGCTGGGACCTCGAGCGGCTGCTGCCCCCTGCAGCCCTCCCCCTGCGGCCCTCTCCCTGCAGCCATCGCCCTGCCCGGCGGCCATCCCCCTGCAGCCCCTCTCCCCCACCCCTTCCCCTGCAGCTCAGTGCATTTTCAGTCGAGTCAAACGCAGTGATTCAGGTAGCCGAGGAGGAATGTGAACGGAAGGTATTTGTAATGCAGGTACTGAAGCCAAAGCGGAGCCAGGGAGACACCCACTGCCTTCAGAGTGCAAATACAGCAATGTCTGGATACACCCGAGATGCTCCTGTACAGTGAGTTACTCTTCTGGTACCAATCAGTGCTTATTTCAAGAGAAAATTAAATATAACTACTGCTGCAATCATTGATGTCCTTTTCCTTCTTGACAATCAAATAACGTTCATTTGAGATCTTCATGCAATGCTTTCAGAACCCCAGAGTCATAGAATGGCTTGGGTCAGGAAGGACCTCAAAGCTCATCTGGTTCCACCCCCTGGTGCAGGCAGGGAAGCCACCCACCAAATCAATCAGGCACAAGACCAGGTCACCCGAGGCCTCTGCCATCCTCTGCTCCCACAGAGGGACAGAGCACTCCCCACCCTCACTGGTGGGCTCCCGCCTTTCCTTGTCCATGTGCAGCCATCGGTGGGTTTATGGAACAAGTCTAGACTTGTTTCACACCCCAAGTGGCTTCACCACTCAGATAGACAGTAACGGGGTGATGAGAAGCCATGCCCCCATCATGCCCTCATAGGTTGCCTGGCCAGCCTGGTGGCCTTTTATGGTGGCGTAGTTGCATCAGTGGGCAAGGAAAGAGCCAATTATGTCATCTATCTGAACTTCAGTAAGGCCTTCGACGTATCCTCACAACGTATCCCACTCTCTAAATTGGAGAGATGTGGATTTGATGGCTGAGCTGTTGGATAGACAAGGAACTGGCTGCAGGACTGTGCCCAGCGTGGTGGTCAATATGTGTGGATAGGGGTCAGTGCTGGGACTGATGCTTTGTAACATCCTCATTAATGTCATTGACTGTGGGATCAATTGCACCCTCAGCAAGTTCACAGATGTCACCAAGCTGTGAGGGATGGGATGCCATCCAGAGGGACCTAGGCAGGCTGAGCAGTGGGCCCATGTGGACCTCATGAGGTTCAACAAATCCAAATGCAAGGCCTTGCACCTGGGTTGAGGCAACCCCCATTACCAAGGATTGAGAGCAGCCCTGCCAAAAAAGACCTGGGGGTAATGGTGATGGCAAGCTGGACATGAGCCAGCAATGTGCCCTCACAGCCCAGAAAGCCAACTGTATCCTGGGCTGCATCAAAAAGTGTGTGAATAGCAGGTTGAGGGAGGTGATCCTGCCCCTCTACTCTGTGCTGGTGAGGCCTCACTGCATCCAGATGTGGAGTCCTCAGTACAGGAGAGACATGGACCTATTAAAGTGCATCTAGAGGTTCGCCACAAAAGGGATCCAAGGGATGGAACAGCTCCCCTACAAGGACAGGCTGAGAGAGCTGGGGCTGTTCAGCCTGCAGAAGAGAAGGGTCCAGGGAGACGTGAGAGTGGCCTTACAGTATCTGAAGGAGGGCTATAAGAAAAGGACCGATTCTTTAGCAGGGTCTGCTGTGATAGGACAAGGGGAAATGGCTTCAAACTAAAAGAGAGGAGATTTAGATTAGATATAAGGAAGAAGTTTTTTACAACAAGGGTGTGAGGCAGTGGCACAGGTTGCCCAGAGAGGTGGTGGATGCCCTGTCCATGGAGACACTCAAGGTCAGACTGGACGGGGCTCTGAGCACCTGATGGAGCTGTGGGTGTCCCTGTTCATTGCAGGGCAGTTGGACTAGACAACCTTTAAGGGTCCCTTCCAACTCAAATGATTCTGATTCATCCTGGGGAGATCTTTGTATTCCACTGTGATATGCTATACTTCTTCCTTTAGTGATCCCAAGAGGCAGACACTGTCACCAATGAGCAGTGACCACCTGAGCAGCAACACCACAGTCCGCACGCGTGCCAGCAGAGAGCTGAAACAACCAATTGAGTTAGCTGCAGATGAAGGAACTAACAGGCAGCCTGCCAAATTCCTCTCGGGCAGCTTCCTTATCAGCTCCCACACCGTACTGTGCTGATGCTACCTGCTGGGCACGGCCTTCCCTGGCAGGGAGCAGAGGAAGCTGGATGGCAGCCGCTGCCCATCAGGGCAGAACAGGCCCTGGCACCAGTTGCTGTGCAGATGTAACCACCCGGGGTCCCACTCCCTTCTGGCCTGACCACACGGAGAGGCTTATCTGTGTCTCCTTCAGACACCTGCAGACTCTTCCAGGAGTACTTCTGTATATCTGCTAGTTTTCACAGTTCAAACGCACTTAGAAGCGTGAATGAAGATTAAACAATGTTTTATACAGCTGCTTTAGCAGCAGTGCAAGCCCTTGGATGACCTCTTAAATTTAAGCTAATTTAGAAGACCTACTTCCTTCCTTCCCTCCACCGTACAGAGGCTTACTAAGGTATGCCTCAAGACTACAGCTCAAGACTGTCAGGCAAACTGAACAGGGCTGGGACCTGTAGCATATGTTAGAAACACTTGGCTATTTTGGCCCATCAAGTGGCAATAAACCAGCACCAGGTCAGAGTACTCTACCCCAGTAAGCATTCCTTGCGTTAGCTCCTATGGTTATTCCACTTACTCTAAAAACTTTAGTTCAATACTTCCATAATGTTAAGTAAAAGCTTTAATGGCACTGCATGCATAATAGGCTGTGCCTCATCTGGAGTACTGCACATCCAGGCCTGGGGCCCCCAACACAAGAAACATGTGGAGCCATAGGACTGTATGAGGGTGGACAATGATAGGACAAGGCAGAATGGATTTAAACTGAGACAGGGGAGGTTTAGGTTGGATATTAGGAGGAAGTTTTTCCACGCAGAGGGTGGTGACACAGTGGAACAGGTTGCCCAAGGAGGTTGTGGATGCCCCATCCCTGGAGGCATTCAAGGCCAGGCTGGATGTGGCTCTGGGCAGCCTGGTCTGGTGGTTGGTGACCCTGCACATAGCAGGGGGGGTCGAAACTTGATGATCATTGTGGTCCTTTTCAACCCAGGCCACTCTGTGATTCTACAACTGATTTTATATCTCATCTCTCAGCCATTTCTAACACCACTCTAAACATGCTTACTCAACCTTGCTCTATAGTCAGCCATATAAGTTAGCCATGTAGAAAGACACGCAGAGCCATGGGAACTTTACTACAGCTGTCAGAACTTTTTCTAGTCACAAGCCCAGGCAAGTTGCTTAATGGTAAGGGTTGAAGAAATGGCTCATGTAGTTTCTAACAGCTCTCCAGGACAGGTGGATTTGCTACAGATCAACCAGCACAGGACCAGTTCTTTCAATATACTTTTATTTTAAAACAGGTAGGTCACAGAACACTAAGCTTAGCCCATTCTGCCATACACAAGCTACAAATACTTGTTTGACAGCTGAGGGTCAGTCTTTAGTTAGCATACATGAAAAGTGAATAAAAATCCATATAAAACAATATTCAAATAGTTTCCATAGGAACACAGATAAATGTGACCCATCTCCTAGTCATTTTTGTCGTGTTTATGCCAAACCTAAACTTTTAAAAAAACACTTAAAAATTCTAGCAAGAATTAAGTTAATGGTCCCCCAAATGCCCTAAATTCAATGACTAAACTTGCAGTTAGTTTCTAAGTATTTATTATTTATACATTAATACTAGCTGAAGCACAAGTTGCTGGATACTCAATTCCACTTTCACAGGCACAGGAGAGGGGCAGACTAGCAACATCCTGCTCCTCCACTTCAGCTAGGAACTCCTGCTCCTTTATCTGTTGCATTAATTGCCTAGAAAGAAAAACACCAACAGTCAGAAGAGTATTTCAATACAACATCCTAGAAAAGATAGATGAAATAGTTTAGTTACCACTTTGTAGCTACCAGAACACAAAAATCGATGCTTTACAATCCAGATATTATTACTAGAACAAAATACCAAAGCAGAACAGTCTGTGCATGTTATCTGCAGTCTTTAGTGTAAATGCCAATATTAAGCTGTTTCACTGCTTCCAAGTAGGATCTGTATCTGCAGATATACATATATCAAGACCTACATTTTTATTCCACGTGCCATACAGGTTTCGTGACTTAAAAGTCATTCCAGAATGAAATTCATCCTCCCTGTCCCATGCCATCACATTCTCAGGTACCTTGAGTTTCAAGTGAGGTTAACAGCAGGAATTTAAGGGAGTTGGCACAGGAGAACCACAACTCCCTTCATCCTCAAACACTGTACCAAAACAAGCTCAGTACAGAAGAACTTCAGTTAATTAGTTTTTGACTACGTATCTTACACTGCATGCAAAGAAAAGTTGTGTTTACCACATGGTTGCCCATGTGATATGCACTCAGACATAGGTAATCCCTTACACGTATCACAGTTAGAGCTATAAATACAGCTGTACACTTAAACACGTAGAGCACGTATCAAAAAAGCTTTTGTCTGTGCTGAAAGGACATGCAGCATAAGCTCACTGATTATATCCCCCTCAGACAAGGGTTAGCATATGCTGGTAGAATTTTCTTGCCAAAAGAAGAACACTAAGAAGGGGTGAAAAGAACTGTAGCTTTGGATGGTATGCCTCAGCTCAAATATTACAATTTTAATAGAAGTCTATAGTGAAAAAGTTAATTAACAGCTCTGCAGAGCCACCTTTAGTTTCAGACAAGTCTGGAGTCTAATGGGAAGCCTAAGGCTTCATGTGACACAGCAATACTTCATTTGACTGGAGGTGTCGCTAAAGGTGGGGGAGGGAAAAGCCAAACAGAAGTGCCAACCTTGTTTATAGGAAGGCAAGGCTAATGAAAGAATGGAGGAAGCTTCCTCTTTTACAACCAGAGCTCCCCTAGATTTAAGAATTTACAGTAAATCTCAGAACCACCTGATCCTAGCCAAACATGCTAATACTGCTGCCCAAATACTTTTTACCATTTTAATAGGCAAACTTCAGTAAAGATAAGGACTTCCTCTTACATAAGAACCCTTTTTTATAGAAGTCCATTAACCTGCTTTGCAGAGAAAAACATCCAGATTACTTTTAGCTACTGTTTAAAGATGCAGTTCTGCAGCATTCTGGTACTTAAAGTAACCTTGCTTTCCTCATCTATTTTAGGGCTTCCTGTGGAGATCCAACAGACTACAGTAAGCCACAGTCCGGAGCTCAATTTACACCCACGAACAGCTCTCAAACAGAACATATTGTGGAGCTGCACAGTTAAGAACTGTTCCTTTGCATTCCTGTCCCTTACAGTCAGGATATAGCGGGCTATCCACTTACGAGACAGCACAATAGCAAAACAGTGATTGATCTGTCTCTGATCGCTGGTCAGAGAAGTTAACTGTAAAGAATCTGTAACTACCTTATGTTTTCACAAAAGTGAAAGACAAGCTGGAAGCCCAGGCTAATGAAAGGACTCCTAGCATTCTCTCTTAAAAAGCACTTCTAGAGATAAATAAATCAGAGCAAAAAGTAATTGGTAGTGTTATGGTTGTTCTAGAAACATGCAAAGACTACCAGAGGTGTTGCTTTTCACATAAAAATATGGTTTTCCGGCCAATACAACACCACAGCCATGGCACTGTTTGATGCAGGACAGTCACAACTGAGAAGATATTCACCAGTTTCTCTAATGAAAGCACTTGGTGGACCAAGTTATTACCATATTTAAGATACTAACCATGCTGGTCTTGACATCACATAATGTATTGTTGGCCTCTGGAATCCATTGAAAGTAGAAGCTGCTGCAACAGTATAGGCACCCATGTTTTCAAACAGGATCCAGTCACCAACTTGCAACTCTGGCATGTTACAACGCTCAACAATACGATCCAGGCCATCACACGTTGGTCCCCATATGCTGCAGGAGTAGCAGCTGTCATCTGGTTTAGGCCGCTAAAGAGAAGAGTCTCATTAGTTTGACAACTAAAACAGCTTCCAGAAGTTATGTCATGATTGATGCATGCAGAGCACTCTGCCTCCTCTCTAAGAGGAGGAACTGATTGCAGGTCCTTCTGCACCCTTGGCTCTGAATTAAGTTCCACTGCACGCCTCCCAAGTTTAATGTCAGGCAGTGAACACGAGACTGCTATGAGGAGGGATTTGCCTACAGCCAAACTACCAACGTGCAACACTTGTGAAATGCTGTACCTTTTGCAGAACTGGTTTAACATGTGCATGATCATACAAGATGCAATTGAACGATCCATAGACACCATCATTCACGTAATACATGAGTGTTTTGTCATTCACATCATCTTCATCTGGAAGAAGCAGAGACACCAGTAAGAGAGTGCTTGGAAAGAAACATACAGTTAGGCTGGGGGAGGGAAGATCAAATCCAGATTCACATACCATCAGAACCTGTCTGCTCCTTTGACACAATCTTTTTTGCAATGATATTGACTGCCAGGGTGAATGCTGATGCAACATAGTATCTTCCTGGCTCTGCAATAATAGTTACTTCAGAATCCAAAGGAAAGTATTTATCCAGTGCTGGGTTGATTACACTTGTGATCTAGGAAGTAACACCAGTTGCAAATATTACTACTTCAGCAGCTATCCAGATACTCTTTTTAGACAGGAATGAAGTCAGACTTCCATGCTCACAGTAAGGTACTATTCAAACACACAGGTTAGGATACACAAGTGGCTTGCTGTATCATTTGTCTTCACTTTATTGTATTTTCAAAGTGGAAGACAATAAAAGCAGACACTTGCAGCTTAAAAACTTAAACGTGAGCTGTTTGGTCACTTAGGTCTCAGTGAAGTCACCCTTCACTAAAGGCTTCATTAAAACAGCATTAGTGTCCCACGTGTCAACACCTTTCCACTTCAATTCCTGGTATGCTTCTCATTCTGATCATAATGCAACACCATCCAGTTTACTGCATGCTAGAGAAGTCATCTCATGGGATTTTAAGACTACCGAAATCTTTGTCATCATCTTGGAAATTGTTGCCTTCACAGCTGTCAACTTATCAGCAATAAAGCTGCCTCCAACCACTGCATGACTGCCTCACGCCACGGAGCCCACTCACAGCATCATTTGCACTTGATATTTCATATAAAGCCAGTACAACCCTAAGAAAAGTCAGCTTTCATTAACAAATGAGGCAACATCAGCCCACATTACAAGCAGATAATTCACTCTGTGGGACTGATTTGATGTCTCCCCGCGTAAGCACATAACACCATTTAACATCACTTTAGACTGGCAGGTGTTCTGACAATACTGCTTTTAGTTCTCTTAACACTAAGCCACCTCTCCTCTTCAGAAAAGTAGGTATTTCTATGAAAGACTAGAGAACTGATTGAACAAAAACCCATACATTCCTAGCACTAATTATAAGCCAGATCACTTACAGATCTGGTTTGCTACACCAGTGCTCAAAACCACTCAAAGACTGTATGTGTTCAAGGTTTTCTCATCTTATGTGGGAGCAGCTTCAGTTCAGAACACCTGAAGTAGACAGTCAACTGGAAGAAGTTTATGCCAGTGAGAATTAAGTCTGCAATTAAAACTTGCTTTACAAGTTTGGTATCTCTGCATGTTTATGCATTCATTTAGCTCTGTCTTGAGAGATGATCTAATTTTCCAAATACAGTCTCCTCTTTTCTTCTAAATTCCATTTCTGATCAGATGTACTCTTATGAGTGTGTCTTTATGCTATGGAAAGAGCTAGATTTTAATACAGTTCAACATCCAGAAAGACACCACGAAGCTCTTAGCAAAGCTATACCTCTTCAAATTTAAGCTTGACGTCTTCAGAGCCAGGGAAGCCACCACCAATGTCAAGCAGATACATATTGAAGCCAAGTTCAGCCTGAAGTGAAAAATAAGTGGAACAGCGTTAAGGAAAGCTTTTGGTTTATCATTTTAGCTACAAATAAATATATCAGTAAGTTGTTCTATTATGATTTGAGAACAGAGCCAATTTACTGGGTTCTTGTAAGAGTCATCTCAGTTTGAGCTGTTGATTTTATCGCAGAACTGCTACCAAGCAGCCACCAAGCCCTCAAAAAAACTAACCTGAAATGAGGAACTTCAACTTTTAACCCTGTAACAGTTCTATAACTGATCCGGTTTTGCCACAACAGTTAAACAGGAGTTCCAGATGAAACAGAACTGTACTACTTACTCCCATATCGAACACACAGCGGGCATCGGAAATAGCCTGAACAAATGTCTCCGGGTCTGTACATCCACTTCCAACATGGAAGCTAGAAAGAGAAACAACACATTAGCTGGTCTTTGCTAAGTCATTAAAGTTCACGTAAAACTTAAGCCACAATACACAAAGGCGTATCTATTGTCAGCTACACCACTTAAATCATATTTCACATGGCTGCATTATGAAATGGAACGCACCTAACTCCCACAATGGCAAGGTCCAGCTCTTTTGCACGCTCCAGAAGCAGCCTGCTTGTCTTGAGAGTAGCTCCAAATTTAACACTGAGACGACAAACTGCTTTGGAGTCATCAGTTGTGATACGCAACACTAACCTGGAAACAGGGAAGAAACCAAGTTCTAGAATAAGACATCATTATCAGGAAGGTATGGTTTTAGAATGAGATCAACCTTAAACATACAGGCTTTCCTGTCTGCCTCCTCCTAATGCACCAGTACACAGGCTCAGATTTCAGTGGCTGAAGTAGGCCTATTATCTCATAATTTCACATCACATCTTAAAAAAAGAACAAGTGGCAAATAACAGCACGTGTTTCAGTAAGTTGAGAACTCAAACAAGAATGATAAAACAACTGGGACAACTTACTTGGCTTTCGGATGGGCCCTTGCAATTTTCATTAGTTCTACTTCACTATCAAATGTCATCATCCGTACACCACTGTTAGCAGCATGTTTGATTTGAGATAGTTGTTTGCAGGGATTGGCATATATTATTCGCTCAGGAGGTACACCGATGCTCTGAACCAGCTGTATTTCCGTCTAGAGAGAACAGGTTACATTAAGGATATTATTATTTCCAGATCAACGATCAAATTAATGAGAACAAAAGTGACAGTGCTTATGCCTAACTGTACACAAACACTTCACAGCTGAGCATGTACCAACACCACAGTTCAGAACACAGACGAGGTCTTACCTTACTGGCACAATCAAATCCCGCACCAAGAACAGCAAGAGTCTTCACTACAGCTTCACTGTCATTACATTTGACAGCGTAGAAGGGGGTTACTCGAGGAAGGGCTTTATGCCACCGCATGTGCTTCTTTACAATATCCCCGAGGTCAGCAACATAGAAGGCATCTTTATCATCCTAGAGCAAACACACAGGTTGAAGTTACAAACCACAGATAACAGAATAAGTTGGGTCAGCACTTGAGGAGGGGGTTGCCTTGCAGAAAATCCACAGAGGCAGTTTGTTCCCCTAGTTTATAAACCTGCAGTGTCATGAAATGCAGTCCTTTCCTTGGCATACTTACAGAAGATGACACTTCGTTTATTTTTTGGTCGAGGATATCCTTGGCAGTAAAGCCCTCGTCAAGGAAGGTGAATTCAAGTTCTTCTTTGCTGAAGCTACCCATGATTCCTGACATTCCAAGTTTATGTGGAAGGACTTGAGTGTAAGCTGTTGATACAAAAAAAAACCCAACAACCCACAAACAAATGTTATTTCATTTGAAGTCCTACAGCTCACATTCGCTGTTTCAAATTCATGCAGTCATTACACGGTGGTCACATAATTGAGAGCTGTGATTCCTATAGTGGTTACTGACAAGTTAATTTAACAGGTGACACATTAGGTTTAATCAGAACCAGCAAGGCTCTCTATAAAGTAGCCTCGTCAGACTGAAGACAAGCTATCCTCTGTTTAGGAAGTGAACGATGCACAGAATCTATCAAAAATAGTCACCCAGATACTATTTAAGTCCATGAAGTTCCCATCATCTTTTCCTTTGCCTCCACACTGGAGTTACTGTTAGTGTTATGGCTAGTACTGGTTTCAATGTAACTACCACTTTCCCTAAGCACTCATCAGTTCCTGGGAGAAACTTTACCTGCTATTTTTGACATAATCAGAGCACAACTGCTTACCTCTGAGCAGTAACAACTCCCAGCAAACCAAAGGAAATGGAATATTTGGCTCTATCAGTGGTCGGGGCTTCCCTGTTCTATGCACAGCCTTCAAGCTACGTAAGAAAACCTCAGCTGTCAGGAGTGGCAGATACACACCAGCACAGCAGCTCCTGATTGTGGTCTGTAGGTATACATTGAGACTGGCGAGCAATTGACACTTTATAACTGGATTTCACACAAGTCTGCAACGGAGCTCCAAAGCTAACAAGGAGCCGACTAGAAGGCTGCCCTGAGAACCAGAACGAAAAGGCGAAAGCACATTCCTCTGCCACCCAAAAGCCAAGTTACACGGGTCGCCCTGAGCCAAACAGAGAAAGGCAGCCCGTTCAAACTGTGAGCCGAAGCGCATCTGTGTGCTGCTTTTTAAAGCCCTCAGTGCCTCAAGGTTGCGAGTGAGTCACGGGGAAGATACGGTTTCACGTAACCCCATCCAGCCCCGGGCCTTCCCTCAGCGCTTCTCCCCACTTTATCTAACCACGCCGATTAGAGCCAAGATTTGCTCAGCCTGAAGTTCCGCGGTAACCCTTCGGCTACAGCACTGCTTGCCGCTTACAAAAGCGCGTTACATCGCGCAGCTTTGCTTTTGGTTAGCGACGTTCTGAGGCCGGCGGCCACCCATCCCACACACGGAGCGCGCCGTTCGACTTCAGCCACTGCGCTCTGAGAAGCGATTACCAACAACCCCTCACCTCCGAGAAACACACGCCCGCACAACCGCCGCTATCAGGGACTGCTTCACGTTATCTGACCGTCTCTCACCGACCCGACGAAGCAGACCGGGGGTTCGACGTAGATTAAACCCTAACGAAGTCAAACCCAGCGGCCCGACCTCCAGAACGTTCGCTCCCGCAGCGCCGCGGCACGGCCGAGTCCCTCCCGTGCTCCCCTCACGCCGACCCGGCGTTGCCGCCCGCCCCCCGCAGGCCCCGGGGCCCGCCACGCACCTGTCTGTGCCACGCCGCCAACGCGGCCCCGAGCCGGGGATTCCCCGACAGGAAGGAGGCGGAGGGAGGCCCCGTGCCCGCCGGCGGCAGCCGGCTCCCCGCCCGGCCCGTTGGCAGCGGCCCCGCAGACACGTGGCTCCGCGCCGGCCGGCCGGCTTCCGCCCCGCTCCCCTCTCCTCACCTCGGGCAGCCGCTGTCAGAGCCCTCCGGGTGCCCTGGCCCCGGCCTCCTCGGAGCCGGGCGCTGCGGAGCGGGCCGGGAGGCGCCCTGCCGCCGGAGGGGGGAGCGGCGGAGCGGCCGCACGGGACTGCGGGCGGAGCGGGCGCCGCGGCTGACAAAGCTTCGCCACCGCCGCGGCGCTCCTATTTATAGGGCAGCCGGTGTCGCCATGGCGACGCACCAGCTCAAACCAGCCGCGATCGGCTGGGACCGGGCAGGGACCGCGGCCAGCGCTATTGTGACGTCAGCGGAGAGCACGCGCGCCGGAAGCCCCGCCCACCGCTCGTTCCGTCCCGCCCACCTCTCGTTCCGCCCCGCCCACCGCGGGTGCGCTGAGCGCGTCGGGTCTCTGCGCAGCAGCCGCCGGCGGGGCGCGGGCTCGCAGTGGGCGCGGGCTCACACGGGGCACGAGTACTCCAGCGCGGGCTGGGGAAGCTTTTCTGCATCACAGCAAAGCAAACAGTGCGGCAGCCACGTCTGCCTATCCGTATCCCCCCGGCAGGAGGGCAGCCGCTGGGGGAAAGTGGGAACCTGCTGCCTTCAGCCACCCTCGTGGTGGGGTTTTCACCGCTGCTCTCGTGGCGGGGACCCATCTTCTGCAGCCACCCTTATGGTGGGTCTGCCCTCAGCCGCCCTCATGGTGGGACCTGCCACCCACAGCCACTCTCACAGTGCGGACCTTCTCCCTCAGCCACTGTCATGGGGAGGACCCACCGCCTCAGCCTCCCTCACGTCAGGGCTGCGGGCAGCAGGGGCGGGAGGGACGTCCAGGTCGTGGTGTCCCAGTCAGGCCTGGACGTGGCTGTAGACCCAGGAGTGGGCCTCTGTGCCTCCGCAGCTCCCCGCATGGCTCCATCCACCTCATGTGAAGCGGCTGCATGGGCCAAAGATGCTTTCCAGAAGAGGGCACTGGAAAAGCACGCGTTATCGGGAGGCTGAGCCGCATCTTCCTGGTGCTCCCCTCCCTGGTGCTCCCCTCCTTGCCTGCTGCCCACTCAGGGCTCTGGCTGCCATGCAGGGACAGGATACGGGACATCACACCAGCTGCTGCCTTCTATTGGTGTGCGTCCTATACCCTGCATAGCAGTAACCCCACTGGTGCCCACTTCCACATGCGCAAGGTGTTGAACTGCAGTCTCAGTGTTTACAGATCGGAGATCAGAAAGCAATGGAAAAAAAAGCCAGAGCTCACACGCATCACTGAACGGACAGCACTGCAGCACCTCTGTCAACCTCTGTATGAGCTCAGCCCCCAGCAGAGCACCAGGCCGTGAGCCTCAGCTCCAGTGTTTGCTGTACATAACACGAGGATTCTGCCTCTATTTGATAGAGATTGAATCATGGTAACACGGGCCTTCTAAGTACGTTGTGTTCTGATGGACCCATCTCATCTTGCTGCCACAATCCCAAAATTCACTGGGAGCCAGGAGGAGTGAGACTAGTTCTGATAAGTGCCTGAGCATTACCTTGAAAAACAGAGGCCAGCCTGCTGCTGGGAGAGAAAACCACGGAGGTGACAGGTTGACTTTGTGTGCCCAGCCGGACGCTTGTAGCAGCCAGCGTTATGTATAGCAAATACCAGAGCTGAGGCTCACGGCCTGGTCCGTGCTGGTCCGAGAGCTGGCTTTTCTTTCCATAGCCAGCAGTTTCCTGGGCTGTGAGAACTTCTGAAGGTTTCCACATCAGGGGAAGGGAATAGTGCAGAATCTGGTCAGGCCTTTCATTTCTGGAGAGGCTTTCTCACAGCAGGAGCGCTGTGAGGCTGCATGTCGAGTGGTAAAAGACGCTGAGGAGATGGTGTGTTGGCTCCTTACCTTTAGCCCATCTTCAGGGAGATGTAAGAGTTGCAGCCTCACCTTCACAGTGCCCACAGAGACATTTTACATCCCCCGGTGTCATTAACTGCAAATGGTCGTGAAACAACGTCTTCTGATGGAAAGCCTCATATAGATTATGATTGCAGTTTAATTCGGGATTGTTTTAACCTGGGGGAAGAGGTGTTGTGACGGAAAGTGCCACGCACAGCCCAGCAGCCCTGCCTTTGGCCTGTCCTTCAGGTGTAGGTGGAGAGTGAGACAGATGGATGCCATTCCAGGCTAGGGAGGTTTGAAGCTGAGCCCTTGGAACTCAGAGTGAGGTGATTTGCTCAGTCCTTTCGTTAGCAAGATGGATGTAACTCCTGGCAGCAGCAGCTTTACGGAGTGAGGACAGAACTCATTTATCCCAATGCGATGCCTGAAGGCTCACAGTGGTCTGCAACTCAGTTGTCCCATGCACGGGACCTGTCTGAAGTAAAAGGGAGCTCCGTGCACGAAGTATTAGAGCAGAAGGAAGGATCAGGGCCTCAGAGGTACATTTTCATCATAATGTTTGAAGATTTACGTGTATAACTACGCAACTTAGGGTGAGACTGTGCCTCTAAGGCAAAACATATGAGCTCATATTAAAAAGTTATCATTATAATAACAATTTGCATTTCTATAGAACCTTTGATCTTAGGATCTCAAAGTGCTTAACAAACACAAATTAATTAATCCTCACAACTCTCCTGCAAGGTAGACATGTATTATGGAGAGACGCTAGCAGCTAGCTTTCCATTATAAGTCTCATTTTAACTACCTCCTTACTTTGCCAAAACTAAACCAATACACACAAAAATTTCACAAGCATGATCTTGTCTCCCTGGGTAGGCTCTTTTTAGAAATTCTGGGGCAAATAGGATAAGATAGTTTAAGATAAGCAGGTTAAATGGGGAGACCAGGAATATATATCCCTGAATGAACTAATGCACGTACTCCAGTAGTTCAGAGGGGAGGGAAATGCAGAATTTGGGGATAGACACTTGCTTCTCCATAATTTGACAGCATGGAGATTCCAAGGTGATAAATGGTTATTCATTACCTGCAATGCCAGTTAGTAAATCAGTGGGCTAGATGAGTGCAGGAGGTGGCCTGCTTTTCTAAACGGAAGGGTAGCTCTCCAGGAGCTGCATTTAGCTACAAATATAAAACCACTGAGAGCCATGTATTACCTCCTTCATGGAGCTCCTCTTTAAAATAGAGGGAGAAGCCAGACAAGCAGACCCAGCACCGTAAGATCACCTCCAAGGAGAGCCTGAGCCTGGCAATATATTTGCACGAGGGATGGAGAGCGAGAATTCATGCTTCCCCAAGAAACAATTCCTGCCAAAAAACCTAAAAATTAAACCAGCCAGGAAAATCCACCTCTGACTACTCAGAGCTACCCAGACCCGGGGCCCGGGTGTGGAGGAGCAAGCAGGAGCCTTTCGTGCTCCCAGCCTCCTGACACAGGTGGTGTAGGTGGACAGCGGGGTGGAGACTTGTCCCTTGGCCGTGCGGTGGGGTTAGAAGTCTGTTCCTGCAGGTTTCTGCCAATAGCAAATTGCTGCCACTCCCAGGAGGAAGGAGGAGGACAAGGGATTATGACTCAGGTGTCTTTAGGGTGGTACAGCCTCCAGGGACTCTTAGTGAGCTGGTAGAGCCTTTGCCCTGGGCTCAGCCCTGATCAGCATCCAGCCCCCGCAGAAGAAATGGGTGCAGAGCACAGGCCTGCCTACTGCTCTGCTTATCAGCTGCAGGCTTGAAGCAGCCTCTACACTGGAGGCAGTGACACAGAGCCCACTGTGAGGGACAAAGTTGCTGATGCTCTGCAGCAGGACAGCAGGTATTCAAGCTGCAGGGATGCAGCTTTGTCCCACCACACTCTACTGCCTGGCATAGAGAGCGTGAGCTTTGGGTTACTTGCTTAATGTCGTGCTTAAAAAAATAAAGCAAAGTCCAGAAATGACTCACAGAGGTTTTGTAACATCTGTGTTAATGAGCTGGTGGTTGGAGTGTTTTTCAAGGGTGGTTAGTATATACAGCAGATAGCGTGTGCAGAGCTGAAAACGTTCATCCTGGGTGATGAAGTCATCTGGGAGACCCGGCAGGAACTGGCTATGAACAAAAAAGGAGCTTTTATTCAAAATGGAAGGCTGGGGAAATTCTGCTCCCAGCACAGAGTCCGTTGGGTAAAGACAAAGAGAAAAATCCCCTTCGTGAAAGCCGTCAAAGCCTAAAATGAAAAGGAAAGAGGGTGGTAGAAAGAGAACATTGGCTGCGTTTCCCAAGCAGGCAAGTCCTGGGGCACAGGCAGACCTGAACCACCCGAAGTGTTCAGGTATGAATTAGTTATGACTAAGGACAACAGAAGATAGGTACTGTTGGCTTTGCAGCAGTATACAATCTGATGCCAGCACTCGGCTGTAATTGTGCTCTGCCCTTAGCCAAACTCTTGATGCAGCTTCTTCTGCTAATTGTAAGCAGGTGACCTTGTCCTTATGCGGGTAGGTAACATCTGCCCCTTGTTTTCATTGCGTTCAGAGCTCTGCAGCAGGTCCATGGCCCATTGCTATCAGCGTTGTTACAGTGCTGTTATCATGGGGGAGCAGAAGCGTGCTGCAAGACTGAAGTAGTTCTTGGGCTTCTGAGGAATGAAGACCTTGATTCCTCTGCTCTTACCCATGCAACATTGCACCTTCCTCTTCAGCAGGTTCCAACAGAATGGGAACGGTGCTACCATCATGGCTTACTGAATTTTAAACAAGTCTTTCCGCAGCCACTTAACTTTGCACATGCAGGGGCTCTTCCATACAGAAGTGGACAGAAAAAAAAAAAAAAAACCAAAACCCACAATAAAAATGGAACACACGGATTACTCTCTGCTAACCTTTTGGTCAGTGCGGCAGCGCTGCTTACATCTGGAAGGGACCCACATGTACAACCATGGCAGTGGTCGTCACTGCAGGCTGTTCTAATGAATGCTTTGAATGCAGCCCTCAACCTTAGGATGAAACCCAAGAGAAATACTCTGAGTTTTCATCTATGAGTACCAACCTATTGAAGCAAGCAGTAGGAGAGGATTACAGTGTAAGCAGCTTTGCTTGTCCTGTTAAACTGTACTGGCTGTTATCTAGCTGCTGTTGTTTCCTCGAGTCCCTCTGTGTGTGACAGTGTCACACGTCAAATTGATATCTGTCATACGACAAAGCCTTGGATTTATCTTCAGTTACTCTTTCAACTTCAGAGCCTGGTGACTGCAGAGCACTCCTACAGGACAGGACAGTGAGATATTTCTCAGCCTGAGGGAGACGTTTTCCTTGCTCTCGTGCCTGCTTGCACAGTTGTGGAGCTTTCACTCTGTTAGGTATCTCAGCTCCCTCATGCCTCCCTCACACCTCCTCCTCAAAAGGACATGGGAGAAAATAGTATGAAAAAAAGAGGTAAGACCAGGGATGTAGCTCACCAGTTACCATCACAGGCAAAAAGGACTCAGTATAAGGAGAGTGATTTATTGACAATTAGCAGAGCAGGATTGCTGGCTGCAGTGTCAGTGGGTTTTGTAGCCTAAGTCCTAATGTGGGGGGCATTTGAGTAGGTTGGATGCATTCTGTGTATATAGATACAAAGCAGATACAAAGTCCTCTCTAGGTAGCTAGTGAGACTGCTTTTTTTTCTTTTTCTCACATGTTCCTACATTTACATTTATATTAACCTTGACATTAGTATAGCTGTCATGTTCAACTGAAGGCTCTACTAAGGCATATGGAAAATAAAGAGTTGATTGATAGTAACCAACATGGCTTCACCAAGGGCAAGTCATGCCTGCCAAACTTGGTGACCTTTTATGATGGAGTTACAGCGTCAGTGGATAAAGGAAGAATAACTGATGTCATCTACCTGGACTTGTGCAAAGCATTTAACACTGTTCTGCATGACATCCTGGTCACCAAATTGGAGAAAAAATGGATTTGAGGGATGCACCACTTGCTGAATAAGGAATTGGATGGATGGTTGCACTCAGAGAGTTGCAGTCAACAGCTCAGTGTCCAACTGGAGACTGGTGATGAGTGGCATTCCTCAGGAATTGGTGTTGGTGTTGGTGTTACTTAACATCTTTGTAGGTAACACAGACAGTGGGATTGAGTGCACCCTCAGCAAGTTTGCAGACGACACCAAGCTGAGTGGTACAGTTGACACAATAGAGGGAAGGGGTGCTTTCCAGAGGGACCTGGATGGGTTTGAGAGGTGGGCCCATGACAACCTCATGAAGTTCAGCAAGGCCAAGTGGAAGGTCCTGCACCTGGGTTGGGGCAATCTCAAGCGCAGACACAGGTTGGGTAGAGAATAGCTTGAGAGCAGCCCTGAGGAGAAGGGTTTGGCAGTGTTGACTGATGAAAGATTTGATATGAGCTGGCAATGTGTGCTTGCAGCCCAGAAGGCCAACTGTATCGTGGGTTGCATCAAGAGAATTTTGACCAGGTCGAGGGAGGTGATTCTGCCCCTCTTCTCTTGGGTGACCCCACTTGGAGTACTGCATCCAGTTCTGGAGCTTCCAACAAAAGGAGGACATGGAGCTGTTGGAGCAGGTCCAGAGGAAGGCCACAATAATGAGTAGAGGGCTGGAGCACCTCCCCTACAAGGACAGGCTGAGAGAGCTGGGGCTTTTCAGCCAGGAGAAGAGAAGGCTCTGAG